>NC_057800.1:625130668-625469099 GCF_018294505.1 Triticum aestivum
CTCCCCTAGGCCGCCGCCCCCCCTAGTAGATCTCATCTACTAGGGCTGGCGCCCCCCCTTGGCACCCCTATATATAGTGGGGGAGAGGAGGGACTTCACACACCAGCCCCTGGCGCCTCCACCTCCCCCCGTTACGTCTCTTCCTCGTAGTCTCGGCGAAGCCCTGCTGCTGTGACGCCCTGCATCCACCACCACGCCGTCGTGCTGCTGGATCTTCATCAACCTCTCCTTCCCCCTTGCTGGATCAAGAAGGAGGAGACGTCTCCCGTCCCGTACGTGTGTTGAACGCGGAGGTGCCGTCCGTTCGGCGCTGGTCATCGGTGATTTGGATCACGTCGAGTACGACTACATCATCACCTTGCAAGCTTCCGCACGCGATCTACAAGTGGTATGTAGATGCAAACTCTCTCCCTAGACTCGTTGCTTAGATGAACTCATAGATGGATCTTGGTGAAACCGTAGGAAAGATTTTAATTTTCTGCAACGTTCCCCAGCAGTGGCATCATGAGCTAGGTCTATGCGTAGTTCTCTTTGCACGAGTAGAACACAACTTTGTTGTGGGCGTGGATTTTGTCATCTTATTTGCCTCTACTAGTCTTTTCTTGCTCAACGGTATTGTGGGATGAAGCGGCCCGGACCAACCTTACACGTACACTTACGTGAGACCGGTTCCACCGACTGACATGCACAAGTTGCATAAGGTGGCTGGCGGGTGTCTGTCTCTCCCACCTTAGTTGGAGCGGAATCGATGAACAGGGCCCTTATGAAGGGTAAATAGAAGTTGACAAAATCACGTTGTGGTGATTCGTAGGTAAGAAAACGTTCTTGCTAGAACCCAATTGCAGCCACGTAAAAGATGCAACAACAATTAGAGGACGTCTAACTTGTTTTTGCAGCGATTGATCATGTGATGTGATATGGCCAGAAGTTGTGATGAATGATGAATTGTGATGTATGAGATCATGTTCTTTGTAATAGGATTCACGACTTGCATGTCGATGAGTATGACAACCGGCAGGAGCCATAGGAGTTGTCATTATTTTTTGTATGACCTGCGTGTCATTGAATAACGTCATGTAAACTACTTTACTTTATTGCTAAACGTTAGTCATAGAAGTAGAAGTAGTCGTTGGCGTGACAACTTCATGAAGACACGATGATGGAGATCATGATGATGGAGATCATGGTGTCAAGCCGGTGACAAGATGATCATGGAGTCCCGAAGATGAAGATCAATGGAGCTATATGATATTGGCCATATCATGTCACAACTATATAATTGCATGTGATGTTTATTATGTATTATGCATTTTGTTTACTTAGGACGACGGTAGTAAATAAGATGATCCCTTATAAAAATTTCAAGAAGTGTTCTCCCCTAACTGTGCACCGTTGCTACAGTTCGTCGTTTCTAAGCACCACGTTCACATACAACGGGTGTAAGACAGTTTTACACAGCGAAAACACTTAGGGTTAACTTGACGAGCCTAGCATGTGCAGACATGGCCTCGGAACACGGAGACCGAAAGGTCGAACACGAGTCGTATGGAAGATACGATCAACATGAGAATGTTCACCGACGATGACTAGTCCGTCTCACGTGATGATCGGACACGGCCTAGTCGACTCGGATCGTGTAACACTTAGATGACTAAAGGGATGTCTAATCTAAGTGGGAGTTCATAATTTGATTAGAACTTTATTATCATGAACTTAGTCTAAAACCTTTGCAAATATGTCTTGTAGATCAATGGCCAACGCTAATGTCAACATGAACTTCAACGCGTTCCTAGAGAAAACCAAGCTGAAAGATGATGGCAGCAACTATACGGACTGGGTCCGGAACCTGAGGATCATCCTCATAGCTGCCAGGAAACAATATGTCCTAGAAGGACCACTAGGTGACGCTCCCGTCCCAGAGAACCAAGACATTATGAATGCTTGGCAAACTCGCGCTGATGATTACTCCCTCGTTCAGTGCGGCATGCTTTACAGCTTAGAACCGGGGCTCCAAAAGCGTTTTGAGCATCACGGAGCATATGAGATGTTCGAAGAGCTGAAACTAGTTTTCCAAGCTCATGCCCGGGTCGAGAGATATGATGTCTCCGACAAGTTCTACAGTTGTAAGATGGAGGAAAACAGTTCTGTCAGTGAGCACATCCTGAAGATGTCTGGGTTGCACAACCGTATGACCCAGCTGAACATTAACCTCCCAGATGAGGCGGTCATTGACAGAATCCTCCAGTCGCTCCCACCAAGCTACAAGAGCTTTGTGATGAACTACAACATGCAGGGAATGGAAAAGACCATTCCTGAAGTGTTCTCGATGCTGAAGTCAGCAGAGGCTGAAATCAAGAAAGAACATCAAGTGTTGATGGTCAACAAGACCACTAAGTTCAAGAAGGGCAAGGGTAAGAAGAACTTCAAGAAGGACGGCAAGGAGGTTGCCGCGCCTGGTAAGCCAGTTACCGGGAAGAAGTCAAAGAATGGACCCAAGCCTGAGACTGAGTGCTTTTATTGCAAGGGGAAGGGTCACTGGAAGCGGAACTGCCCCAAATACTTAGCGGATAAGAAGGCCGGCAACACCAAAGGTATATTTGATATACATGTTATTGATGTGTACCTTACCAGTAATCGTAGTAACTCCTGGGTATTTGATACCGGTGCCGTTGCTCATATTTGTAACTCACAACAGGAGCTGCGGAATAAACGGAGACTGGCGAAGGACGAGGTGACGATGCGCGTCGGGAATGGTTCCAGAGTCGATGTGATCGCCGTCGGCACGCTGCCTCTACATTTACCTACGGGATTAGTTTTGAACCTTAATAATTGTTATTTAGTGCCAAGTTTGAGCATGAACATTGTATCTGGATCTCGTTTAATACGAGATGGCTACTCATTTAAGTCTGAGAATAATGGTTGTTCGATTTATATGAGAGATATGTTTTATGGTCATGCTCCGATGGTCAATGGTTTATTCTTAATGAATCTTGAGTGTAATATTACACATGTTCATAGTGTAGATGCCAAAAGATTTAAAATTGATAACGATAGTCCCACATACTTGTGGCACTGCCGCCTTGGTCACATTGGTGTCAAGCGCATGAAGAAGCTCCATGCCGATGGACTTTTAGAGTCTCTTGATTATGAATCGTTTGACACGTGCGAACCATGCCTCTTGGGCAAAATGACCAAGACTCCGTTCTCCGGAACAATGGAGCGAGCAACCAACTTGTTGGAAATCATACATACCGATGTGTGCGGTCCAATGAGCGTTGAGGCTCGCGGAGGATATCGTTATGTTCTCACTCTCACAGATGACTTGAGTAGATATGGGTATGTCTACTTAATGAAACACAAGTCTGAGACCTTTGAAAAGTTCAAGGAATTTCAGAATGAGGTGGAGAATCAACGTGACCGAAAGATAAAATTCTTACGATCAGATCGTGGAGGAGAATACTTAAGTCACGAATTTTGTACACACTTAAAGAAATATGGAATCGTTTCACAGCTCACGCCGCCTGGAACACCTCAGCGAAACGGTGTGTCCGAACGTCGTAATCGCACTCTATTGGATATGGTGCGGTCTATGATGTCTCTTACCGATTTACCGCTATCATTTTGGGGATACGCTCTAGAGACAGCTACATTCACTTTAAATAGGGCACCGTCTAAATCCGTTGAGACGACACCGTATGAATTATGGTTTGGAAAGAAACCTAAGCTGTCGTTTCTAAAAGTTTGGGGATGCGAAGCTTATGTCAAGAAACTTCAACCTGAAAAGCTCGAACCCAAGTCGGAAAAATGCGTATTCATAGGATACCCTAAGGAAACTGTAGGGTATACCTTCTACTTAAGATCCGAAGGCAAGATCTTTGTTGCCAAAATGGATGCTTTCTGGAAAAAGAGTTTCTCTCGAAAGAAGTAAGTGGGAGGAAAGTAGAACTCGACGAAGTACTACCTCTTGAGCGGGATAGTGACTCAGCACAGGAAACCGTTCCTGTGATGCCCACACCAACTGAAGAGGAAAACCATGATAATGATCAAGGGACTTCGGATCGAGTTACTGCTGAACTTCGTAGGTCCACAAGGACACGTTCCGCACCAGAGTGGTACGGCAACCCTGTCCTGGAAATCATGTTGTTAGACAACAATGAACCTTCGAACTATGAAGAAGCAATGGCGGGCCCGGATTCCAACAAATGGCTTGAAGCCATGAAATCCGAGATAGAATCCATGTATGAAAACAAAGTATGGACTTTGACAGACTTGCCCGATGATCGGCGAGCGATAGAAAACAAATGGATCTTTAAGAAGAAGACGGACGCGGATGGTAATGTTACCATCTATAAAGCTCGACTTGTCGCTAAGGGTTATCGACAGGTTCAAGGGATTGACTACGACGAGACATTCTCTCCCGTAGCGAAGCTAAAGTCCGTCTGGATCATGTTAGCAATTGCCGCATACTATGATTATGAGATATGGCAGATGGACGTCAAAACAGCATTCCTTAACGAGCATCTTAAGGAAGAACTATATATGATGCAGCCGGAAGGTTTTGTCGATCCTCGGAACGCTAACAAAGTATGCAAGCTCCAGCGATCCATTTATGGACTGGTGCAAGCATCTCGGAGTTGGAACATTCGCTTTGATGAGATGATCAAAGCGTTTGGGTTTATGCAGACTTATGGAGAAGCCTGCGTTTACAAGAAAGTGAGTGGGAGCTCTGTAGCATTTCTCATATTATATGTAGATGACATACTCCTGATGGGAAATAATATAGAATTTCTGGACAGCATTAAGGCCTACTTGAATAAGTGTTTTTCAATGAAGGACCTTGGAGAAGCTGCTTATATATTAGGCATCAAGATCTATAGAGATAGATCGAGACGCCTCATAGGTCTTTCACAAAGCACATACCTTGAAAAGATTTTGAAGAGATTCAGAATGGATCAGTCCAAGAAGGGGTTCTTGCCTATGTTACAAGGTATGAGACTGAGCTCAGCTTAGTCACCGACCACGGCAAAAGATAAAGAAGAGATGAGTGTCATCCCCTATGCTTCAGCCATAGGATCTATTATGTATGCCATGCTGTGTACCAGACCCGATGTAAACCTTGCCGTAAGTTTGGTAGCAAGATACCAAAGTAATCCCGGCAAGGAACACTGGACAGCGGTCAAGAATATCCTGAAGTACCTGAAAAGGACAAAGGACATGTTTCTCGTTTATGGAGGAGACGAAGAGCTCGTCGTAAAGGGTTACGTCGACGCTAGCTTCGACTCAGATCTGGATGACTCTAAGTCACAAACCGGATACGTGTATATGTTGAATGGTGGAGCAGTAAGCTGGTGCAGCTGCAAGCAGAGCGTCGTGGCGGGATCTACGTGTGAAGCGGAGTACATGGCAGCCTCGGAGGCAGCACATGAAGCGATTTGGGTGAAGGAGTTCATCACCGACCTAGGAGTCATACCCAATGCGTCGGGGCCGATCAAACTCTTCTGTGACAACACTGGAGCTATTGCCCTCGCAAAGGAGCCCAGGTTTCACAAGAAGACCAGGCACATCAAGCGTCGTTTCAACTCCATCCGTGAAAATGTTCAAGATGGAGACATAGAGATTTGCAAAGTGCACACGGATCTGAATATCGCAGATCCGTTGACTAAACCTCTCTCGCATGCAAAACATGATCAACACCAGAACTCTATGGGTGTTCGATTCATCACAATGTAACTAGATTGGTGACTCTAGTGCAAGTGGGAGACTGTTGGAAATATGCCCTAGAGGCAATAATAAAAGTATTATTATATTTCATTGTTCATGATAATTGTCTTTTATTCATGCTATAACTGTATTATCCGGAAATCGTAATACACGTGTGAATACTTAGACCACACTATGTCCCTGGTAAGCCTCTAGTTGACCAGCTCGTTGTGATCAACAGATAGTCATGGTTTCCTGACTATGGACATTGGATGTCGTTGATAACGGGATCATATCATTAGGAGAATGATGTGATGGACAAGACCCAATCCTAAGCATAGCATAAAAGATCGTGTAGTTCGTTTTGCTAGAGCTTTGCAAGTGTCAAGTATCTCTTCCTTCGACCATGAGATCGTGTAACTCCCGGATACCGTAAGAGTGCCTTGGGTGTATCAAACGTCACAACGTAACTGGGTGACTATAAAGGTGCATTACAGGTATCTCCGAAAGTAGCTGTTGGGTTGACACGGATCGAGACTGGGATTTGTCACTCCGTATGACGGAGAGGTATCTCTGGGCCCACTCGGTAATGCATCATCATATTGAGCTCAATGTGACCAAGGTGTTGGACACGGGATCATGCATTACGGTACGAGTAAAGTGACTTGCCGGTAACGAGACTGAACAAGGTATTGGGATACTGACGATCGAGTCTCGGGCAAGTAACGTACCGATTGACAAAGGGAATTGCATACAGGGTTTGATCGAATCCTCGACATCGTGGTTCATCCGATGACAACATCGAGGAGCATGTGGGAGCCATCATGGGTATCCAGATCCCGCTGATGGTTATTGACCGAGAGCGTCTCGGTCATGTCTGCATGTCTCCCGAACCCGTAGGGTCTACACACTTAAGGTTCGGTGACGCTAGGGTTATGAAGATATGTATATGCAGAAACCCGAATGTTGTTCGGAGTCCCGGATGAGATCCCGTACGTCACGAGGAGTTCCGGAATGGTCTGGAGGTAAAGAATTATATATAGGAAGTGCTATTTCGGGCATCGGGACAAGTTTCGGGGTTATCGGTATTGTACCGGGACCACCGGAAGGGTCCCGGGGGTCCACCGGGTGGGGCCACCTGTCCCGGGGGGGCACATGGGCTGTAGGGGGTGCGCCTTGGCCATCATGGGCCAAGGGCACCAGACCCTAAGCCCATGCGCCTAGGGTTTCCCCCTAGGAGGAGTCCTAGTGGTGGAAGGCACCCCTAGGTGCCTTGGGGGGGAGGGAAACCTCCCCTAGGCCGCCGCCCCCCTAGTAGATCTCATCTACTAGGGCCGGCGCCCCCCCTTGGCACCCCTATATATAGTGGGGGAGAGGAGGGACTTCACACACCAGCCCCTGGCGCCTCCACCTCCCCCCGTTACGTCTCTCCCTCGTAGTCTCGGCGAAGCCCTGCTGCTGTGACGCCCTGCATCCACCACCACGCCGTCGTGCTGCTGGATCTTCATCAACCTCTCCTTCCCCCTTGCTAGATCAAGAAGGAGGAGACGTCTCCCGTCCCGTACGTGTGTTGAACGCGGAGGTGCCGTCCGTTCGGCGCTGGTCATCGGTGATTTGGATCACGTCGAGTACGACTACATCATCACCTTGCAAGCTTCCGCACGCGATCTACAAGTGGTATGTAGATGCAAACTCTCTCCCTGGACTCGTTGCTTAGATGAACTCATAGATGGATCTTGGTGAAACCGTAGGAAATTTTTTTATTTTCTGCAACGTTCCCCAGCACCATGTCGTCGAGAAGGCCGTCAACGTCGGGGAAGAAGTCATCGTCGGGGAAGTAGTCGTCAGAGTCTGGGGCGTCCGTGACGAAGAAGTCAGTAGTCGCGCTGAGCGCTCCCCAAAAACCTTATCACCCTTCTCCCGTACATGACTCAAAAAGTGCGGTTTCAGAGGCCTACTGTCCCGACCCGCGGTGCACGCCGCAAGCAGGGATGGGGAAGAACATAGCAGCAGCGCAGTGCTCAGGAACTTGTGGCGAGAGGAAGAAGAGGTTCTGGTGCGTCTCTCTGGGAGGAGCGACCTCCCTTTTATAGGCGCAAGAGAAGGAGGCGAGAGGGCAGCGAGACGGAGATGAAGCGAACCGCCAGCAGTTGAAGGGCTGCACCGTTTGCATTCGAACCCCACTTTCGCAAAAATCTTTTCAGCTTCCGTGTGACCTTTTCTATACCCGTAGTGCGTGGCAAAAATTTAGACATCGGCTCGGCTCATTCCCGCAACCCGCGACGCGTCGTGACGAGGCCTGGCGTGGCGAGGCGGGCGGCAGAGGAAGAGCACGCGTAGATGTCCCTCTTGTTCTCATGCTCATACTAGTGGGGAAAGAACCTCCCTTTTAGAAAGGTCCAACTCCCTGTAAACTAGCAATGTAGGACTAAACTTTAGTTCCACCTCTTGCCTTGCATGAATGGGCTGCGTGGGCCTCTAGGATTTATTAAGAATTTCTGAAACTGCTATTGGTCTAGGCCCAAAGTAGACAAAATTTCAGCAATCCCCCACCAGATCCTAGAGGCACACAAAATTGCCTTCAGTTCCAAAATACTGTTTTATATACCAGTACTGCAGTGGAGACTATTAAGTTGAATTTCCACCTAGAACTCTATGCTACACTAATAAGCAACTTGAACAGTGGACTGGGCCTTGAACTGCAAGTTTTCTATGGATCTAGCTTTACATAAAGCCTTGACCGATACGTGGCTACCATGGGTCTTCCCCGCGGGTGGAGCTTATGCGTCATACTTCGTGACCTTTCATGAGTTTACTAGAGAGAACCCTACTCTCATAGATTGCGATGTTTGACAATTAGACTCATATAGGTGTGTTCTTCAAAAGATGTTCTGCAGGACAACATCTCTGCTTAAATGAGCCACTTAGAACACATTAAGATATACATCAACCTGCCATGCAGATTAGGAGAGTATTGTGGAGTGGTATTGTGAATAGTAAGGATACTCTCCTCTCAGTTGACCAACAGCTTGTCTTCCACATCTAATTCACGGGATCTCCGATCACAAAGAATAGGTTACCACTATGAACAACTCATATTGTGGGTCTCATACCCATCTCCCTCGATGCATTATCACATTGTGTAAAAGACCCTTAGTAAAAGGATCTGCCAGATTTTTAGACGTTTGGACATAATCCAATGCAATAACTCCGGAGTTTTTCATTTTTCTGACAGACTTTAACCTTCTCTGAACGTGTCTTGATGACTTCATGTTATCCTTTGAGCTGCTCACATTCGTGATCACAGTTTGATTGTCGCGGTTCATAAGGATACCCGGTACAGGTTTCTCAACAACCGGCAAGTCATTCAGAAGCCGACGAAGCCAATCTGCTTCGACCGTAACTGTATCTAGTGCTGTGAGTTCTGCTTTCATTGTTGACCTCATTAAGATGGTGTGCTTGCAAGACTTCCAAGAAATAGCGCCACCTCCATGAGTGAATACATATCCGCTCATGGCCTTTATCCATCAGCATCTGAGATCCAGTTTGAATCACTATACCCTTTAAGCACCTTTGGGTGCTTGGTGTAGTGAATTCCATAATTTGCAGTGCCTTTCAAATAACGCAAAACTCTCTCTAGAGCTTTCCAGTGCACATCTCCTGGTTTTGAGACAAACCGACTCAGTTTGCTAACAGCAAAAGAGATGTCAGGTCTTGTAGCACTGGTTAAGTACATAAGCGAGCCAATAATCTGAAAATATTTCAATTAATCTCTAGCAATTCTTCGATTCTTTCGAAGTAAGACACTTGCATCATAAGGTGTTGGAGAGGGCTTGCAGTCACTATAACCAAAGCGACTCAAGATCTTTTCCACATAGTGAGATTGAAGCAATGTAATCCCACCATCATCGTCTCTCAACAACTTGATGTTCAGAATGACATCAGCCACTCCTAAATCATTCATCTCAAAACAGTGAGATAGGAAATTCTTAACATCCTTAATATCATTCAAATTTGTTTCGAAAATCAGTATGTCATCAACATACAAGCAAAGTATAACTCCCTCGCCCCCACCATGATGATAGTACACACATTTGTCAGCTTCGTTCACAACAAAGCCTGCAGCTGTTAAAGTTCTTTCAAACTTCTCATGCCACTGTTTGGGTGTTTGCTTGAGTCCATACAAAGACTTCAGCAACTTGCACACTTTTCCTTCCTGACCATCTAGTACAAACCCATCTGGTTGTTCCATATAAATTTCCTCGTCCAACTCTCCATTTAGGAAACCAGTCTTAACATCCATTTGATGAACGAGAAGACCATGTGAGGCAGCTAGTGAAAGTAGAACTCGAATAGTGGTCAGTCGAGCCACAGGTGAGTAAGTATCAAAGAAGTATTCACCTTTCTTTTGGGTATAACCCTTAGCCACGAGCCGAGCCTTGTACTTTTCAATAGTACCATCAGGCCTAAGCTTCTTCTTGAATACCCATTTGCATCCTATAGATTTGCACCCATAAGGACGATCAGTTATCTCTCAAGTTTCATTCGCCAAGATGGAATCCATCTCGCTACGAACTGCTTCCTTCCAATAGTCAGCATCTTCAGATGCATAGGCATCTGAAATAGAATTGGGAGTGTCATCTACGAGATAAGAAAATCATCACCAAAAGACTTTGCAGTCCTCTGTCTCTTGCTCCTAGTAGGAACTTCATTGTTCTCCTCCACAGGACTTTCAAAGTGTTCCATCGAAATAGTAGGTTTGGTAATTGTAACTGGTTCCTAATTCGATGAACTAGGCATCTCTTGATTAGATGAGGTAGTCATATCCTTCATGGGAAAGATATCTTCAAAGAAAGTCGCATCATTCGACTCCATGATCGTACCAACATGCATGTCAGGTACCTTAGATTTTACAACCAAGAATCTATATCCAATGCTATGAAAAGCATATCCCAGGAAAACACAATCCACAGTCTTTGGTCCAAGCTTCCACTTCTTTGGAATTGGAACATTGACTTTCGCCAAACAACCCCATGTTCACAGATAAGAGAGTTTTAACCTTTTCTTCTCCCATTCCTCGAATGGATTTATCTCTTTGTTCTTTGTGGGAACTCGGTTTAGGACATGCCATGCCGTCAATATCGCCTCCCTCCACCATGCCTTGGAGAGACCCGATGTGTCTAACATGGCGTTAACCAAATCAGTTAGAGTACGGTTCTTTATTTCGGCCACCCCATTTGACCGAGGTGAGTAGGGAGGCATCCTCTCATGGATTATACCATGTTCCGCACAAAAAGCATCAAATTCATTGGAAAAATACTCTCCACCACGGTCGGACCTAAGCCTCTTGATTCTTCGATCAAGTTGGTTTTCTACTTCAGGTTTATAGATCTTGAAAAAGTTTAAAGCCTCATCCTTAGATTTCAGAAGATACACACGGTAGTATCTAGTGGAGTCGTCAATTAACGTCATGAAATATTTCTTTCCACCTTTTGTCAAAACACCATTTGTTTCACAAAGATCTGAATGTATGAGCTCTAGTGGTGCAAGATTTCTCGTTTCTGCAGTCGTGTGTGACTTACGAGGTTGCTTAGCTTGCACACAAACTTGACACTTAGATCCCTTGACAGTGGTGAAACTAGGGATTAAGTTCAACTTCGCTAGTCGCGACATGCAACCAAAGTTAACATGACAAAGACGTGAATGTCATACATTTGATTCACTATTGTTGCAAACATGATTAACAAATTTATTACAAACGTCTGATAAGGATAAATGAAACATGCCTCCTGACTCATAGCCTTTACCAACAAAGGTTCCAAACTTGGATATTACAAATTTATTCGACTCAAAGACAAGCTTGTAGCTATCTCTACACAGAAGAGATCCGCTAACAAGATTTTTATTGACGGAGGGGACATAATGCACGTTCTTCAGCCGCACGATCTTCCCCGGAGTAAACTTCAGATCGACCGTGCAAACACCACGAACAGAAGCACTTGAACCGTTGCCCATCAGCACGGTTGAAGTCCCTGTGGTATGATAAGACAAAAACATATAAATATCACCGCATATATGCACATTAGCACCCGTGTCAATCAACCAATCAGGAGAATGACAAACTGAAAGAATACTGGGAAATATACCATATCCAGCATCCTTCATGTCAATGTCTCCAATGACAACATTAGCGGTCTTGCCGCCTTTCCCAGGATGACGCTTGTCATAGCGATTAGGGCAACTAGGAGCCCAATGATCAGAATCTCCACACACATGACAAACACCTTTCTTCTTGAAGTTCTTGTGCTGGACAGCCTTGTTCTTCCCATCAAACTTTGCTTTACCATCAAACTTGCCCTTGTTCTTGAACTTGTGGGGCTGGAAGTTCTGCTTCTGTACCACATTGGCACTAGATCCTCCCTCAATACCTCGAGCACGTGTGTCCTTTGCTCTCGCCTTTTCTTTCACATCAAGAGTGCCAATGAGATCCGGAATGGAAAACTCCCGCCTCTTATGCTTCAGTAAGGTAGCAAAGTTCCTCCACGAAGGAGGAAGCTTAGTGATGATACCTCCGGCAACAAACTTGTCCGGTAGCATACAATTGAAGTGCTCAAGTTCTCTAGCAAATGACTGTATCTCATAGCTCAGTGCATGCATCCGAGACCCCAAACTTGGCCTCGAGTGCGCGGCGGGCGGCGCGGCGCGGCGGGCGGCGGAAGAGGAGCGCGCGTGGATGTCCCTCTTGTTCTCATGCTCATACTAGCGGGGAAAGAACCTTCCTTATAAAAAGGTTCAACTCCCTCTAAACTAGCAATGTGGGACTAAACTTTAGTTCCACCTCTTGCCTTGCACGAATGGGCTGCATGGGCCTCTAGGATTTATTAAGAATTTCTGAAACTGCTATTGGGCTAGGCCCAAAGTAGACAAAATTCCAGCACAATAAACTCCCGAATGAGCATGCTTGACTTGATCTCTACATCTAACTACCCACATGTAGACCTGCTCAGTCTAGAATCAGATAGGCTTGACAGAGCTCTAGAGGAATCTGATTGAACAATTATACTGCCCTCTGAATGTTGGTGTGTCAAGGCCATCCCCTGCATCAATGCATATATCTCAGCCTTCAAAGCATCATTACAATTAAAGATGAATCTCTAAGCTGCAAACACCACAATGCCATCATACCAACATAGAATCATTCCCGTTGATGCAACACCATTAATCGGTGAGTTTCTGCATCAACAGTCCACCCAAATTTTGCTCATCACATTTTATTTTGTTTTCTGACAACAAGGGAAGGATACTCGTACTGGGGGCTATCAAGGTGCACCAGGGTACTAACATATATCGTACGGACGGTCTCCTTTCGATGTGACGAAACACACATCTTTTAACGAGTCCATGAAGGTGCGTGGTACTTGACCCCTTGTGAACTTCAATTTCAACTTTTAGAAAGAGCTTAAAATACTTGATTTTTCTCTTTTGTTAATGTTTAGGGGCCTAAAATGTTCTCTCTTCTCAATTGCTTTTGATGCGTCCGAAAGTATAAAGTGTATTTATCTATTTCATATTTTCCAAAAACATATGAAGTGTATTTTTCAGATATATAAGGCTATAGGGTTTATATGTCTCTAGGTTCAAAAAGATTACAATTTTATTCGTAAAATTTGCATTATGTTAGGGATGTTACACTTGTTATAGCTATGTGCATTGCAATTTTGTGACCCCATTCCTTTTTATGGAATCGGGATAAAACCACTATGCGAATTCTATCTAGTATAGACAGTCATTTAGTTATCTTTGTTCAAAAGATGTTTTCTTTATTCCCAAATCCTTAAAAGTGCACACGCACTATTTCGATAGAACGAGCGGCCGGCTCCTAGCCGCACGATCTCGCTAGTGTTGTCGCGAGTACCACTTGCAGGTGCTACCTGGTCGGGGGAGAGACTTTCCACGCGACACACCCTTATCCTCTCGTCCCTTTTCTCGACCAATTTCTCCGCCGCAGCGCCCCCGCCGCTTCTCTCCTGCCGCGCCTCTCTTCCCCTTCCTCCCCATGGCGCCGCCCTACTCTTCCCCTTCCTCCCCATGGCGCTGCCCTACCCTTCCCCTTCCTCCCCATGGCGCCACCTCTCTCCTGCCCTTCTTCCTATGGCGTCGCCCTTCTCCTCCACTTCCTCCCCATAGTCGATGTTGCCGATGTGGATGGCGGGGCCAAGGACGACGGACTGGCTGGTGTCCAGGGCGGCGTGTGCGGTGTGGCCAAGAACGACGGCCAGCACACCACGGCATCCTCCCCAATCGTCACGCTGCTCCCTCCCCTACCAGATCCAATCTCGGGTCAACGCCATCATACGAGGTCTGCTTGTACTTACTAGTACAGTAGTACTTGGCTACTTGCAATTCAGATTGGGCTCTCGTGATAGAAGGATATGCATGTGTTGCCTGTTGCTTGGACCTTGGAGTTGTTTTCACTTGGATGCTTAATTAGCACAGTGGTGATACATGGAGTAATCAATCCAGCTGGCTGATTGATTTGGTAGTGTTTCTCTTACTCCAACATTGATTTGAACATTCATTGGGTTACATCATAACAAATAAGAAACTAATGATCTGAAAATGTTCTTAGATGAACAGATCCAAGGTTGTTTTGGTAGTGATGTAAGGCTATAAAAACAATTGAAGTTCTAAAGATTTTTTTGTCATTGTTTGTATGATTTACGATCCAACTTTTCAAACTCACAGATCTGTAGTTGATGCAAGTTGATCCATCTATTTCTCTCTTAGACTGCATTTGTCGTTATGGTAGCTCTCATAGGAGGTAGAGATCGATCCAGTTCGATGCTTCTTTTTTGTATTGAGTGATATGCGATGCTAAATTTGGCATGGTTAGTTGCACAGAGAGGTATTACAAGTTTCACCAGAGGTAGAATAGTTTGCACACTTAATTATATATAGTTGCACAGACAGACTTCACAAGTTTGACAGGAAGGTAGTCGGCCAATTTTTGGTGCTATATGGTGCAACTCTACTACTAAATGATGCAACTTTAGTAATGCATTATATATGCAAGTTTTTAGTTGTATATCTCACATGGTAATGGGTAGTTAAAGGTGGTGGCAACTGCACAACTACGTTTCGGCATCTTGCTCAATAGGAGCTACGGTGATTAGGATTATGGTGGGTTTTTACGGCGATTAGGATTTTAATGGTGGGTTTGAGTAGGATTTTCACGGTGAGCTGTTCTAATTTTGTCACTATTGGTATGGATCGGGATCCTATTTTGATCCAACTATTCTTGCCTACACTACAATTGTCTCGTTAAACATGATACTCTTTGTAGAGCTTCATTGCATTATGTACCTCTCTTTTTCTCGTAAGTGCATCCGTGTGGTTTCTCTGTTTTCTCGTAAGTTGGATGCATATAAGTAACCAATTGGCTAGTTTGTTGTAATAGTTGCATAGGAACACAAACGTAGTTGGATGACACATATACAATCTCAGTTGGCTAGCCAACTATTGAAGTTGCACAATGAGGCCTAACCAGTTGCACAATCGATGGTATTCAGATGGATACACTATGTAAATCATGTTCATGCAGTGTGTGTGTGGTATTTTTGATTGCACACTCATGTGTGCCCTGTTGTCAAGGGTATGCGTTTGTACAGGAGTTTGCAAATCAGAACAGTACATATCCTAGTTGGCTTAGCCACACTTACGCAGTTGCACAGGCAAGGGATATCTAGTTGCACGGTTGACGGCTAGTTTAGTTTTGGCTCCAGTGCCTAAATCATGTTAGTGTATGCTGATTTTTTATTGCACACTCATGTGTGCCCAGTTGGCCATACAGTGCATCAAGTTGCACACATTCTTTTTTTGTTTTATAGGTGTGCTTTGAAAAGTTATCTTGAGTTGCTTACCTCATGGCATTTTTTATATAAATTGTTTTTCCTCATTTTTCTTCTATGCATTGGGTTGCTTTGACTAATTTTTTTGTTTGCTTTTTTCACAGACCAAAAATGGTTGTAGAAGGAGTTGCAGCTCCTACAAGGAGAGGTATCCTCAACTTCTATAGATGCATCCTGAACTTTTAGTTGCACAACAATCAATTAGGACTGAGTATCCTCAACTTTTTAAATAGTTGCACAACAGTATCATACGAGTTGGCATCCTCAACTTTCATAGTTGCACTAGAACCATTTGGGAGTCGGCAGCCTCGAGTTTTCAAATAGTCCCACAACAATATTACATGAGTTGGCATCCTCAACTATTTTTGTTGCACAAGAACCAATCAGGAGTTGGCATTCCCAACTTTTTTTATAGTCCCACGACAATGTCACATGAGTTGGCATCCTCAACTATTTTAGTTGCACAAGAACAATTAAGGAGAATTTGTTGGGTTTCGTAGTAATTTCAAAAATTTCCTACGCTCACGCAAGATCATGGTGATGCATAGCAACGAGAGGGGGGAGTATGATCTACATACCTTGTAGGTCGACAACGGAAGCGTTTGGTTGATGTAGTCGTACATCTCCACGGCCCGACCGATCAAGTACTGAAACTACGGCACCTCCGAGTTCTAGCACACGTTCAGCTCGATGACGATCCCCGGACTCCGATCCAGTAAAATGTCGGGGAAGAGTTATGTCAGCACGACGGCATGGTGACGATCTTGATGCACTACTGCAGCAGGGCTTCACCTAAACTCCGCTACAATATTATCGAGGACTATGGTGGAAGGGGGCACCGCACACGGCTAAGAATATGATCACGTGGATCAACTTGTGCTTCTCTGGGGTGCCCCTGCCTCTGTATATAAAGGACCAAAGGGGGGAGGCCGGCCGGCCATCATAGGCGCACCAGGAGAGTCCTACTCCCTCTGGGAGTAGGATTCCCCCCCCCCCCCAATCCTAGTTGGAATAGGACTCGTGGAGGGGGGAAAAGAGAAAGGGGGGCCGCCCCCCTCTCCTTGTCCTATTCGGACCAAGGGAGGGGAGGGGCGCGCGGCCCACTTTGGGCTGCCCCTTCTCTTTTCCACTAAGGCCCATTAAGGCCCATCTAGCTTCCGGGGGGTTCCGGTAACCTCCCGGTACTCCGGTAAAATCCCAATTTCACCCGGAACACTTTCGATATCCAAACATAGGCTTCCAATATATCAATCTTTATGTCTCGACCATTTCGAGACTCCTCGTCATGTCCGTGATCACATCAGGGACTCCGAACAACCTTCGGTACATCAAAACTCATAATAATTGTCATCGTAACCTTAAGCGTGCGGACCCTACGGGTTCGAGAACAATGTAGACATGACCGAGACATGTCTCCGGTCAATAACCAATAGCGGGACCTGGATGCCCATATTGGCTCCTACATATTCTACGAAGATCTTTATTGGTCAGACCGCATAACAACATACGTTGTTCCCTTTGTCATCGGTATGTTACTTGCCCGAGATTCGATCGTCGGTATCCCATACCTAGTTCAATCTCGTTACTGGCAAGTCTCTTTACTCGTTCTATAATACACCATCCCGCAACTAACTCATTAGTCGCAATGCTTGCAAGGCTTAAGTGATGTGCATTACCGAGAGGGCCCAGAGATACCTCTCCGACAATCGGAGTGACAAAACCTAATCTCGAAATACGCCAACCCAACATGTACCTTTGGAGACACCTGTAGTACTCCTTTATAATTACCCAGTTACGTTGTGACGTTTGGTAGCACCCAAAGTGTTCCTCCGGTAAACGGGAGTTGCATAATCTCATAGTTACAGGAACATGTATAAGTCATGAAGAAAGCAATAGCAACCTACTTAAACGATCAAGTGCTAAGCTAACGGAATGGGTCAAGTCAATCAGATCATTCAACTAATGATATGACCCCGTTAATCAAATAACAACTCTTTGTCCATGATTAAGAAACATAATCATCTTTGATTAACGAGCTAGTCAAGTAGAGGCATACTAGTGACACTCTGTTTTGTCTATGTATTCACACATGTATTATGTTTCCTGTTAATACAATTCTAGCATGAATAATAAACTTTTATCATGACATAAGGAAATAAATAATAACTTTATTATTGCCTCTAGGGCATATTTCCTTCAGAATTCCCAACTATTTTTTAATAATTGCACAACAAGTCACATGAGTTGGCATTCAACTCCTTTAGTTGCACAAGAACCATTCATTAGTTGGCATCCTCATGTGTTTACATGCATCTAATTTTATAGTTTTGGCTTCTTTTTTGCATCATGTGCAGGTTATGGGGGTGGGGGAGCTGCTGTAAATTTTCCCCCATAATTCTCAGCTGCAAAGTCACATATACTATTGTGTGGAAAGATCAAAGGAAGAAAACACCTGCAGAATAGATTTTTGTCTAGTTGGTAGTTATGCTTCACAGTACCTACAACATACTTTTCGCTTTATTTTTTTTCCTTTTATTGCTACATGGACATCAGTTCTCCTGCATTATGTGTGATATAAGACTATCTATGTGCTCTCTCCTATATAATTGCACAGTTTTTGCATTTTGTTGCACACAATGCTTCAAATGTTGGCTTGTCCCATGATGTAGTTGCAAAAAAATCAGTTAAAATTGCACAGGTACAAGAGCTCCCCTTTTTTATCTCTGTTTATGCTCTCTTCAACAATGGAGAAGCTATTTTTGTAAAGAGAAATTTGGTGAGGGGGAAGTCAAGGAGGGGGTCTGAACATGAGGAGAAAATGATGACCTCTTCTTTCACCCTTGTTGGTGCTACCCGGTACATTCTGACCTGTCCTCACTCTTTCCCCTTTTTTTCATGGCAAATTGTTCCAGATCTGTTGTTAGTTTACTTTGATTCATCTACCATGGCAGCTTTGGCGATGGAGATCTAGACCAAGGAAACCATTTGTTTTCTAGGAAAGAAGAAGGTGGGAACATGTAAGGGCATGGGGAAGAAAAAGTTGGTGGCCAGTGGGCATAAGAGCTTCGGGAGAGGAGGAAAGGGCACATGGTTGCCTGGGTACCGCGTTGGGCGCGTGATTTGTTGGCTTGGCGCGCATGTGTTGCTACCGGGGGAGAGATTTCCTTTTATGGGACCGGGGGGGGGGGGGGACCGATTCTTTCCTTTCCTGGCGGCCGCTCGGGAGTGCTAGCGGGCCAACGGCCGCCCGCTAGACACGTCCTTCTTTATTAACCATTGTTCATATATTGATACAAACCTCTTTTGGTCTTACCAGTCATATGGGGTGACCAACCCATTATACATAGTTTTGCTATCTAGGATTATCTATATTTATATGAGATTTGGTGTTATGAAACATGCATATTTTAAATTAATAATAGGATGAGTAAACTAAACATGCATATATTTTTTAACACGGTACATATAATTTATTTCTATTAGATTATTATATAACTGTATCATACATAGTTGCATGCTGAGGTGGCATATTTGCATGTTTAGAAAAAATAGCCCAGTGACGATCGCCTACTTAATTATATAGGATACACCATGCCAAAAGAGAACAATTTGATGCAAATATAAAGGTCAATAAAAAGTGGATGTATTTTTATTTTTGCATATTTGATATCTTCTGAGTGATTTTGATATTGTTATTTACTGGCCAAGTTGCATATCGTCCTTTTTTTGCGGGGAAAGTTGCAGAACATTAAATCTACTGATGTACTCCTCCATTTTTATTTACTCCACATATTAGATTCGTCTAAAGTCAAACTTTATATATTTTCAACAAGTTTGTAGAAAAATATATTAACACGTGCACCACCAAATCAATGCCATTGGATACATCACTGCATATATTTTCACATCATATAAGCTTGTTACTGTAAATGTCCACATTGTTTTCTATAAACTTGGTCAAATTTTATAAAGTTTGACTTTAGTCAAAGCTAATACGCGGAGAAAACAAAAACATAGAGAGTATATTTTTTTGACAAACATTTTAAGACCTATAGTTTGGCATGATTATTTAAAATGTACAACTACATTGTCAAGCGTTCGATAAAAATAATAATTCTTGTACAATCAATCTCACTAATGTAGATGTTCTCGATGAGTGAGTGATGCTCCCAGAAAGACGAAAGTACGGGAGGACTCCATCCAGCCTCCACATCGTTCAGCTTGAAGGAGATTGACCGGAGCATCAATGGCGGCTGTTCCCGTATTAAAGAAAACCACCACCACGCTCCTCCTCCTCCGCATTATATAACGCAGCTACGGGAGATGCTCATGACAAATACACGTACCCAGCAATAGTTATACGCAACCACGCGGAGAGCTCCAATCCACCAGCACGTCGGCGCACCGCTCCCTGCCTCCCCGCCGCGCGCATACCCTTCGCCGAGTTTTAAGTCCAAGGTAACGCCCGCGTCGTGCCGGCTCGTGCGATGTGTCTCCCACGCCGCGCTCAATATATATATGGCAGCTCCACTCCTGTGGAGCTATCCATTTCTGTGTGTTGTGAGCTCGAGGCACCAATGTCACCGTCGCCATCGTGCAGCTGCGTGCAGTGAGAGGGGCGGCGAGACGAGCGGCGGTGGTCGAGGATGAGCAAGAACGGCGGCAAGGTGTCGAAGCTGGAGAGCCTGCGGCTGAGCCTGTCGAGGGCGCGGGGCGGCGGCGGCGGGCAGTCATCGACGACGGCGCGGCCGGGCGGCGGCGGCGGGGGCGGGAATGATGCAGTCAGCGCGTCCCCGCGGCGGCTGTCGTCGTCTTCGTCGTCCACCGCGTCGCCGCCGAGCTCGTGCGTGTCGTCGGAGGGCAGCCCGGACGCGGCGGCCGGGGCGCCCATGGTCCTGGCGGGCTGCCCGCGGTGCATGATGTACGTGATGCTGTCCCGGGAGGACCCGCGGTGCCCCCGCTGCCACAGCGCCGTGCTGCTCGACTTCAACGACGACCAGCAGCAGCGCCGCCCGCGCCAGCGCCGGTGAAACCGCCGCCGACCTCAGCTCGTTCCTTCATGTCGTCTCCTAGCTTCGCCATTCCTGATCGAGTTAATTTTATTGACTTCTCGGAGAGAATTAATTAAACAGAGAATCGTTGGCTCGCGAGCCGATCAAAAGAAATTATTTCATAGACCTGTTCTTCCATGCCGCGTGCACCGTCGGTCGATGGAGTTGGGTCTAGGTAATAATTTCGTGTGGTTAGCGCGTCTTTTGCAATTTTAGTAAGTATTCCCTCCGTTTTTATTTAGTCTGCATATTAGCTTTGGTCAAAGTCAAGCTTTGTAAACTTTGACTAAGTTTATAAATAAAAATATTAATATATACAATAACAAATCAATACTATTAGATTCATTGTTGAATGTACTAACACATTATATAGATTTGTTATGGTAAATGCTTATAATTTTTTCTGTAAAGTTGGTCAAACTTTATGAAGTTTGACTTCAGTCAAACCTAATATGCAGACTAAATAGAAACGGAGGGAGTATCTGGTGGTCTGCTGAGAATTACTGCACGACAGTGCAAAGATTTAAGTAATCTTCTCTGTCATGAACATTTGAATGGAAGTAATGCTCCTGTCCCTTGTCCTGTCATATCGGCATAAATATGCTGGAACAATGTACTAGGGTGATTGGCCAAATGTATAGATGAACATTGTGCATTGAGTTGCGGTGGTTCACTGGTTTCTTTGAATGAATTGGTTCGTCATTAAAGCTTCCACAATATCTTGTTTGCAGGGTTTAAAACCCCGGTGCCTTCCTTGAGGTTTATATTATATAAACCCTACAAAATTTACCTGCAGGCTCACAAACATTGGATTTTTTTAAGCCAAGAAAGTATAATGTTTGAAGCAAACTGTCAAGAAAAGAGCATCGAATTGAGGCCATCTTACACCCATAATTAGGCTTCATGACGAAAAACCGCCACACGTTAAGAGTTAAGACTAAGAGCAACTCTAGCAGATTCCTAGACCCAACACCCTCCAAGAAATTATCAAAATAGAGAAAACTCACTCTAACAAACTCCCTAAAAATCCGACGTCAATTCGTTAGCATTTAGTCTCTTCGTACCAAAATAGGTGTCTCAAATTTGTACTAACTTTAGCATTAGTACAAAATCGTACTAGAGTTAAGACACTTATTTTGGGATGGAGGAGGTAGCATTTAACAAATTTACTCTTTCCAAAGAAAATGTCAACCTTTTAGGGAGTACAAAACCTAGTGCCAAAAAACTAGCAGATCTGTTGAAATCCACCATAATATTTTCTTTCTCGAACCCCTGTCAAACTCGGGCTCCTCTAATTGCTCCACGCCTCAGTCCTGCACATGCACACGCCAATTTTCCAGCGCAAGTGGAACTCCGTGTTACTCCCTCCATTCCACAATGTAGTGCTTCCTCTATCCACGTGCTTCAACTTTGACCATAAATTTAACTACCAAGACCAATTGCGGCGGGAGCAAAAATTATATCAGTGAATTCGTATTCGAAAGAAGTTTTTAATTATATAATTTTTTCTTCCGCCGCAGTTGGTCTCGTTGGTTAAATTTATGGTCAAAGTTGGACCTCGGGAAGCGTGGGCGCATTATATTTTGAAATGGAGGGAGTACTACACTACTACTTGCATCCCCCCTAGCCCCCCTAAGAAACACGATTAAACTACGCGTCACGTTGGCAACACCATCACCCTTCTGAGCTGTCCCCCACGTTTCGACCATGAAAACCTCCCGGCGACACCGACGGACGGTGATCGGTGAAGGACGGCGCGGCGAGGAGGAGAAGAAAAATGCTGCCGGGTGGTTAGCCAGAGACCATTGTAAGGGGAGGGGAAGGGCGATCAATTCCTCCTTTAAGCCGTATGAATGCCCGAGTAATTGGAGACAGTTGTGAGCATGAGGTGGTGTCAGGCGGCAGCGCGGGCGATTAAACCCGAGCCCCCGCGCGCGCCAACCTTTCCGCTTGAATGCAATGCTCAGCCCGTCTCGGAGAAGAAGGAGCAGCGGCAGCAGCTCTGCTCTGTTGTGATCGCCATGCCATGCAGCTGCAGCAATACAATACGCAGAGTTAAGTCCGTGTTCTCTGCCTAACACTTTTGCCAACTGGAGACGTAAGTAGTGCTGGTATTGTGTGGTGTATTTAGTAGTACCAGCAGTGCTGCTTACCAAGCGTACGTACGGTGCTACCGGCACTGTCGACCGCCCCGTCCATGTGATTGTGATGGCCATCCAAGTCAGTTCAAAGCAACTAGCAAGTGAGCTAGGTGTGAGCACATCGGTTAATTCAGACCCAAAAAGAAAGTGTACTACTGACTACTGAGCATCGGTTCACTTGGCAGCTACCTGAAAATGGACAACCAAATCCTCCATCCCTCGCCCCATGATTCTTGTCGCGGTTTTAGTTCAAATCTTGTCATGGTTTTAGTTCGAATCTGAACTAAAATTATGAAACGGAGGGATGTCAAGTACTAGAACCGTGTATACAGCACGGCACGGCATCCTGGTTGTCAGTGGAGTACTGGAGTGCACTGAAGAGTGACTGAATCACGGACAGCTCTTGCTTAAATTCTCCTCCTAAACTGTCTGCTACTAACCTCACGGCAATTAAAGGATTGAACAATGTATATAGTGCCCAGAGGAAAGTACTGTATTAAGGGCTCATGAATCGCGGTTGTTGCGTGGGCAGGCTTACAGATCAGTCCTGATGACCTGTTGCGACCATCTGGCCGTGTAAATTGCGCCTTAGTTAGATGCCAACAACAGAGGCAAACCTGTTGCTGGTGTCTTGCCGCGTAGTAGTACCGTTCCATGGCTGTCCATGATGATGCTTGCTTCGCTTGGGAAGCCAGCGACTACTCCCACAGCCGCGACACGCGTACGCGGAGATTGGGGCTAGCAGAGATTGTACACCCGATTTTGTTTCTTATATACTCAGGGTGTACAATTGTTGCAGAAGCAAAACATTCACTTCTCAAGCCCAAGAAAAAATTGATGCAGAAGCAAAGCTGGTGCCTGATGATCCAAAGCAGGCTGTATGCTGCGAACACATTATCCTGCAAGACGAGAAATGTCTTCACCTCATTCAAACAGGAGAAACGCTCAAACCGTGTCATCATGGACAGCAATTTCATAAGCATGGCTAAAAACTGGATGATGAAAGTAATTGCAGAAGTACCGCCATAAATATCTGGTACCAGGTTCAGAGAAACTGAAAAAAAAATAACTGCAAAAACTTCCAGTGCTCATGCTGATCAGCATCCCCGTATCAAGCCGCAAAAGTATTTGCCCCTGTTGAGAAGGGGAGAATCTTCAGAAGAAACTGGTACAGCAGTAGGTTTGTAGTTGCCCACGACAACGATCACTTCCCATCAGAGTAAAACATGCTGGGGTACACCCAGAGGCTCTGTGGGTAACGCCACATATTTCTTCCGAACACAAGGTCCCGACTGGCGGATGGATCCTTCGTAAGATCCGGCTCATTGCCCAACCATCGTACACCCCAAGGTTCAGAGTGGTGAGTGTAGTACAAGCAGTTGGTTCTCCCTCCCCACCGTTCTGGGTTGACGCAAGAAAATGGTGGGGTCCTAATGTCAGCTGCAACGAAGAGTGCCCAATTGTCCAGCTTCTTCATCTCTACCCATTTTGCAGGATTGGTAGACATTTCAAGGCGGTGGAGTGTACAGAAGCTTGATCCCCGGAGTAGGGATACCAGAGAATAGCAGACCATCAGAAGCATGTCGCGGCAGACCACTAGAAATGGTTTCGAATCCATGCTTGGGATCTTGCCGCCACACCACTCTATTGGTAGGTCTTGCAGGCCAAGCTGGGGCGCCAACTGCAAAGTGTAGATCTTCATATGATCATCCATGGCAATGAACTGACCATTTAATTCCACAATCTGCCGTACTTGCACATTGGAAAGCTTGAGTTCAGACCAAGAGTCACTTCCAACTGGCCAGTCAAATAGGGAGGATTTTGTACTGACAAGGAGGCGTGAGCTGGGTGATGCAAGGGGAGCAGTCAGAGTGCTACAATAGTACGGCTCAAAAACATTGTGGTTCAACTCAGGGAGACATGGAGGTGAAACTTCTGCACCACTAAATGCATCAACAACAAGGCAACGTCTGTGGCGGAAGAAGATGAGCTGACCATAGGAAGAACCAGCAAAATAAAATTTCTGCAGAATTCCTTCACGTATCTGGCAGCGATAGTTGGTGCCTGTGTTGGATGGATCAACTAAGTTAAATCTTTGTGGCTTGGCATGACCATTGCTAGGAGGTTGGATGGGGTTTTTTCGGATGAGGACAGGGGGGCATGAGAAGCACAAGGTAGATTTGGATGGGTGTGAGAAGAAAGCGGCACGCCAAGGGCGGCAGGTGGCAGCAAAGGCAAGAAGGTCAATGGAGGAGCCCAAGAGAGCAACAATTGAGTGCAGCAGGTCATCTGGGAGGTCTGCCCAGCCTTGGAGATTGGACACGGCAAGGCGTTTGGACACAGAGGTAATCAACCGCTTACTGGGGCTGTGCATGATGACAAACTCTCTGCAAGACACAACAAATTGAAGGCCATCAGATTTAAAACATGAGCAGGGGAATATATGCAAAACAGAGGCGGATAGTTTGCTACAACTACATATAAGCATATAATGTTGTTCATATCTAATCAATAACCATAAATATCCACATATACTCTTGTATACTAAGGAACTTGTTCTACACATGTGCAAACATGGATTTCATTATGAATTTTTTTACGATTACAAATCATGAAGCAACATAAAATAAAAACGACATAAAGCAGGAAGGAACCATGTTGGGCCACGGCTCGCAATTCTTTACTCAGACAGATAACATCCTCCAAAGAACCTCCTACTCATCTGTCAATTTGTCATGTCCCGAGCAATTCAATAAAACGGGCAAAGCACATACACGGAAATGCTATTATGAGCTGCCCCGCAAAACAAATGCACAAGTTCAGAACATGGGATTAGAAAGACGACGGATGCTCCTCGTTTTGCCTAGTGGTGCGCAAAAGATAAGCAGTTCTGGCTAGTGCTAATACAGTTATACTACTTGAAAGACTTATCCATACCCAATTCTCCTTTCCATTTCCACACAGTCTTGATCATCCAAATCAAAGATGGGTCTTATATGCCACCAATCCATCCCATCCCATCTAAGGCCTTGTTCGGTTGACAGGGAATGGAGGGGGATTAAATCCCCTACAAGTCAAAATCCCCTCCAATCCATTTCAGGAGAGGTGTAACCGAAAGGCATAAGAAATCAAACAATTCCACCCAACCTGGGGCTTTCAATCGAAGGTTGTACCATGTCTATATCGTACACCAGAACCGAGCGAAATCTAACCCTATCAATCAACGGCTAGGTCTGGATTTGGAGGCACACATACACACGGCAGATAATAAGCGGGAGAAAAGGGGGGGGGGGGGGGTAGAGCGCATGCCTTGTAGAGGTGCAGAGACCGTGGAGATCAGAAACGATGGTGCGTTGGAGCCGCCGTCGTCCCGCCGGCGCCGGGGGTGGCTGCCGAAGTCGCTGGTTCCTTCTTTTTCCCGTCCCCCTCCTGCCCGTCTTTTTTTCCCCGTCCCGCTCGTGTCCGTCAGCTTGGGAATTATTTGTGCGCCTTATGGGCTCCAATGGCCCATTACAAAGAAGAGAAGTTTTATGAGCTGGAGGAAATTGTTTTTTAAAACTGAGCTGGGCGAAAGGAGTATACGATTCACTAAACAAATGATTCACCCCTAAAAAAACTAAACAAATGATTCACCCTAAAAAAATTAATTAAATTATTATTATTATACGTAAATAAATATGTGCTGGGCCAAATAGAAAATTTAACTAGATAATTTTCTGGGGACATAAATATTTTAATGGGGTTTTATTTGGTAATCACTTATACCAACTCACAAAAAACGTGATTTTTGTACAAGGCAATAAGACTTAGTGCAGTTGAGCCGGTTTTCAGAAAACTGGAGCAAAAGAAAATAGAGATTGTTTTTTGAGAATTAAAAGAAAATAGAGATGCGAGAGGAAATTAAAAGAGGGGGGGGGGGGGGTACATAGGGTCTGTTGGGCGAAAGAACATTACATGTTCTATTTAATTTTTGAAAGTATGGAAACTTTATAAGATTCCCTATAAATACACTTCTTTAAAGTAGAATAAGGCTACTATGATTCTTTTACCAAATCACAGAAACAAGTGGAAACAAACTATCTCATGACGCATCTTGAAAGAAGAAAACTTTGTGTAGGAATTTTGGTTCAATTGCTGTTTTTTCTTTTTCTGAAACATAGAAGAGCAGTGAGCAACTAGCAAGTGAGCAAGCAAAATTGAGGTTCATGTGTCCCCGTGACCAACGACGCAATTCGGTGGAAGTTCTCAGCGTACGGGAAAATTTGTTGATACCACCATGAATTAACATGAACTGACTACAGAACATTGCATCCCAGAGTTGATACCACCAAGGATTGAGTTCTCTTCTCTAGCCCAAGTAAACTGATCTACATGCAAAGCTGGTGCCTGATGACACTTGTTATCCTGAGAGATGAAAGCTCAAATGCAGAGGCAATCTCTTCGCCTCGTTCAAACTGGTAAAACGCTCAAACCTAGTCGCTCCCGCACTGAAAAACAATAGCAGTCAAGTATACAAGCATGACTAAAAACAGAACGATCAAACTGATCACATAAGCTCGGGCTCGGGTATTCCTAACTGGTCCTAAGCTCATAACACCATAAAATTTATCTGCTACCAGGCTTATAAAAACTGAAGGAATAGCTGCAAAAAGTTCCTGCACTCATGCTGATGAGCATCTCATACCAAGTTGCAACAATATCTGCTCCCTGTTGAGAGGGGGAGAATTTTCACAAGAAGGTGGTAGAGCAGCAAGCTTTGGTTGCGCATGACAACGATCACTGGCGGCTATCAGAATAGATCATGCTGGGGTACACCCAGAGGTTCTGAAGATACCGCCACCGATTTCTTGCGAACCCCAAGTTGGGACGGGAGGGTCGACCCTTCACAGGATCTGGCTCGTTATCCAACTAGTGTACGCCCCATGGCTGAGAGTCATGAGTGTAGTACAAGCAGTTGCTTCTCCCTCCCCATCGTTCGGGGCGCAATGCACGAAAATAGCGGGTTCCTAACGTCAGCTGCAACGAAGAGTGCCCAATTGTCCAGCTTCTTCATCCCCACCCATTTGCGGGATTGGTTGACATGTTGAGGCGGTGGAGTGTAGAGTAGGCTGATCTGTGAAACCCGAATCTGACAGAATAGCAAACCATCAGAAGCATATCGTCGCAGACCACTAGCCATGGTTTTGAACGCGCGCCGCCGCACCGCTCTGCTGGTAGGTCCTGCAGGGCAAGCTGGGGCGCCAACTGCAAAGTGTAGAGCTTCGTATGATCATCCATGGCGATGAACTGACCATTTAATTCCACAATCTGCTCCATTCGTAGATTAGAAAGCTTTAGTTCAGACCAAGAGTCGCTTCCAACGCACCAATGAAACAAGAATGATAAGGATTGAGTGACAGTGTTGACAAGGAGCCGTGAGTTGGGTGATGCAATGGGAGCAGTCACAATGCTACTCCCTCCGTCCCAAAATACTTGTCCTAGAAATGGTTGTATCTAGACTTATTTTAGTTATAGATGCATCCATTTTATCTATTTCTCGGACAAGTATTTCCGGACAGAGGGAGTATAATAGTACGACCCAAACATGTCAGCGTCCCAAGTGCCAACGACAAGAAAGCGGCCAAGACAGCAGAGGAGAGCAACAGCGGGGCGAGTGGTCATCGTTTGGCAGCTAACTCAGCAACACCAACCAATCAGGGAGAAGGGCGCGTCACCGGCCGGCCACGTCGATTGATTCAGCCTAATCGCAAGTACGTGGGACCCTCCTGGCTGAACACTACTTAAGGAGAGGAAGTGCAGGGAGAGAAGCATCCGGGCTTGGATCAGGAACACGGCAACGACACGGCTGGCTTCTTCTACTTCTCTTCTTTTGTTCTTTCCAAGTTGTAACCAAGACACAGAGCTCGACCTTCGATCTGTATCTGTAATGGAGTGAATGAGAAAGTAGATCGGACACCTAACATCGTGGTATCAGAGACCACCCTCCACCCTCTCGCTGTCGCCCGACCGCCGCCGCCGCCGCCTCCGCCGCCGCCCTGGAGACACGCCACCAACATCAGGCTCGGGCATCACTCATCGCGGGCATGGATCCCGAGCTACGCGCCAACCTCGACCGATTGGACTCCAACGCCAACGAGCGCGCCGTTGCAGCCGACGCCAAGTCCAACGAATGCGCCACCGCCGCCGACGCCAAGTCCAACTCCATCCTCAAGGCGCTCGATGCGCAAACAGAGTGGATCGATGCGTTGACCGCCTGGCGACCGGAGCTCGAAGCCCGCTTCGCCAAGCTCGAGATAGCCGTCGCCGCACTGCAGGCTGCGTCCTCTGCAGCCGCATCTTCCTCTGGTGGAACGCCGACGCCGCCGCCCCTCTTCATGGCGCCAGGCGATTTCCACGGGCTAGCTAGCCACGACAGGACGCATCTCCCCGGAGGAACCCCATCGGTGACCTTCGAGTCGCCGCCGGACCCTCCGGTCAAGGGTACGGTCGCCCTCCCTGCTCCTATGCTCTCTGCACCTATGATCTCGGCCATGGGGCAGCAGCCGCCCACTATGGCATTCCCGGTTTTCACCGGTGACAACCCCCAACTGTGGCGCACACTGGGAGAGCAGTATTTTCAGATGTTTGCAGTACACAATTCGTATTGGGTACCGATGGCTATGCTCAATTTCTCAGGCACTGCAGCTATTTGGTTGCAATCAGTTCAGAGAAAATTGACAGGAATGGACTGGGACTCATTCACAGCTCTACTTTGCACACGCTTTGGCCGTGACAAACACCAGATGCTGATTCGTCAGTTTTATGCAATTAAGCAAACCAATTCTGTAGCAAATTACATTGAGCGTTTTGAAAATCTGATGCATCACTTGATCTCTTACTCAGAGCTAACTCACCCATTTTTCTTCCTTACACGCTTTGTTGAGGGACTTCGACCGGATCTGCGGGCCGTGGTTCTCATTCAGAGACCTCCGGACCTCGACACTGCATGTTCGCTGGCCTTACTTTAGGAGGAAGTAGCCGACGGCGAAGCGCTACTGCAACACAACAAATGGAAGCCCTCTTCGTCTGTTCAAATGCAGCGTTCATATCCGGCCAGTGCAAGTCCAGCCCCAACATTCTTCAGTAAACCTGCGCCTGCCTCTATAACAACAGAAGACTGCAGAGGCACTGATGCAACACGAGCCAAAAATGAAAATTCCAAAATGAACACATTGAGAGCCTTCAGGAGAGCTCGTGGGTTATGCTTCAAGTGTGGTGAACGTTGGGGAAAAGATCATACATGTCCAACCACGGTTCAGTTACATGTGGTGGAAGAGCTTCTTGATATGATAGCTAGTGACTCAAAGGGTGAGCACATCACCACAAAATTAATTGATGGTGATGAAGACAACTCGTGCACAGTGTCTCGTCAGGCATTCGACGGTTCTTCAGATTATGGTGTCATGCAAATTCAAGCTTGGCTTCAAGGCCGTGAGATGTTGTTGTTAATTGACTCGGGCAGTTCATCCTCGTTTGTCAATGCTCAAGTGGCCACCAAGTTGCAAGGGCTGATACGTCTCCAACGTATCTATAATTTTTGATTGCTCCATGCTATATTATCTACTGTTTTGGACATTATTGGGCTTTATTATCCACTTTTATATTATTTTTGGGACTAACCTATTAACCGGAGGCCCAACCCAGAATTGCTATTTTTTTTGCCTATTTTAGGGTTTTGAAGAAAAGGAATATCAAACGGAATGAAACCTTTGGGAACGTGATTTTTGGAACGAACAAGACCCAGGAGACTTGGACCCTACGTCAAGCAACCAACAGAGAGGCTACGAGGCAGGGGGCACGCCTACCCCCCCCCCCCCAGGCGCGCCCTCCACCCTCATGGGCCCCCTGTTGCTCCACCGACGTACTCCTTCCTCCTATATATACCTACGTACCCCCAAACGATCAGATACGGAGCCAAAAACCTAATTCCACCGCCGCAACTTTCTATATCCATGAGATCCCATCTTGGGGCCTGTTTCGGAGCTCCGCCAGAGGGGGCATCCATCACGGAGGGCTTCTACATCAACACCATAGCCTCTCCGATGAAGTGTGAGTAGTTTACCTCAGACCTTCGGGTCCATAGTTATTAGCTAGATGGCTTCTTCTCTCTTTTTGGATCTCAATACAAAGTTCTCCCCCTCTCTTGTGGAGATCTATTCAATGTAATCTTCTTTTTATGGTGTGTTTGTTGAGACCGATGAATTGTGGGTTTATGATCAAGATTATCTATGAACAATATTTGAATCTTCTCTGAATTCGTTTATGTATGATTGGTTATCTTTGCAAGTCTCTTCGAATTATCAGTTTGGTTTGGCCTACTAGATTGATCTTTCTTGCAATGGGAGAAGTGCTTAGCTTTGGGTTCAATCTTGTGGTGTCCTTTCCCAGTGACAGTAGGGAAGCAAGGTATGTATTGTATTGTTGCCATCGAGGATAACAAGATGGGGTTTTTATCATATTGCATGAATTTATCCCTCTACATCATGTCATCTTGCTTAAGGCATTACTCTGTTTTCATGAACTTAATACTCTAGATGCATGCTGGATAGCGGTCGATGAGTGGAGTAATAGTAGTAGATGCAGGCAGGAGTCGGTCTACTTGTCTCGGATGTGATGCCTATATACATGATCATACCTAGATATTCTCATAACTATGCTCAATTATGTTAATTGCTCAACAGTAATTCGTTCACCCACCGTAAAATACTTATGCTCTTGAGAGAAGCCACTAGTGAAACCTATGGCCCCCGGGTCTATCTTCATCATATTAATCTTCCAATACTTAGTTATTTCCTTTGCTTTTATTTTACTTTGCATCTTTATCACAAAAATACCAAAAATATTATTCTATCATATCTATCACATCTCACTCTCGTAAGTGACCGTGAAGGGATTGACAACCCCTTATCACGTTGGTTGCGAGGAGTTATTTGTTTTGTGCAGGTATGAGGGACTCGCGTGTAGCCTCCTACTGGATTGATACCTTGGTTCTCAAAAACTGAGGGAAATACTTACGCTACTTTACTGCATCATCCTTTCCTCTTCAAGGAAATCCAACGCAGTGCTCAAGAGGTAGCAAGAAGATTTCTGGCGCCGTTGCTGGGGAGTCTACGCAAAAGTCAACATACCAAGTACCCATCACATACCCTTATCTCCCGCATTAAATTATTTGCCATTTGTCACTTGTTTTCCTCTCCCCCACTTCACCCTTGCCGATGTATTCGCCCTCTCTCTCTATCATCCTTCTCTTTCTCTATTTGCCTCTTTTTGCCCGCTTCCTTTTTGTTTGCTTGTCTGTTGGATTGCTTGCTAGTCACGATGGCTCAAGATAACACTAAATTGTGCGACTTTATCAATACCAACAACAATTATTTTATTAGCACTCTGATATCTTCTCTTACCGATGCTGAATCTTGTGAAATTAATGCCGCTTTGCTGAATCTTGTCATGAAAGATCTGTTTTCCGGCCTTCCTAGTGAAGATGCCGCTACCCATCTAAATAGGTTCGCTGATTTGTGTGATATGCAAAAGAAGAAAGATGTGGAGAATGATATTGTTAAATTAAAGCTATTTCCTTTTTTGCTTAGAGATCGTGCTAAAGCTTGGTTTTCGTCTTTGCCTAAAAATAGTATTGATTCTTGGAACAAGTGCAAAGATGCTTTTATCTCTAAGATCATCTCCCTTAGAAACGACATTATCAATTTTAAGCAACTTGATCATGAACATGTTGCACAAGGTTGGGAGAGGATGAAATTAATGATACATAATTGCCCTACTCATGGTTTGAATTTGTGGATGATTATACAATTTTTTATGCCGGATTGAATTTTGCTTCTAGAAATCTTTTAGATTCGGCCGCGGGAGGCACTTTTATGGAAATCACTTTAGGAGAAGCTACTAAACTCCTAGATAATATTATGGTTAACTATTCTCAATGGCACACTGAAAGATCTACTAATAAGAAAGTGCATGTGATAGAAGAAATTGATGTTTTGAGTGGAAAGATGGATGAACTTATGAAATTATTTGCTAGTAAGAGTGTTTCTTCTGATCCTAATGATATGCCCTTGTCTACTTTGATTGAGAATAATAATGAATCTATGGATGTGAATTTTGTTGGTAGGAACAATTTTGGTAACAACGCGTATAGAGGAAATTTTAATCCCAGGCCTTATCCTAGTAATCCCTCTAATAATTATGGTAATTCTTACAACAATTCTTTTGGAAATTATAATAAGATGCCCTCTGATTTTGAATCTAATATTAAAGAATTTATTACTTTGCAAAAGAATTTCAATGCTTTGATTGAAGAAAAAATGCTTAAGATTGATGAGTTGGCTAGGAAGATCGATAGAATTTCTCTTGATGTTGATTCTTTGAAACTTAGATCTATTCCTCCTAAGCATGATATCAATGAGTCTCTCAAAGCCATGAGAATTTCCATTTATTAGTGCAAAGAAAGAACCGCTAAGATGCGTGCTAAGAAAGATGCCTTTATAAGAGCGTGTTCTTCTAGTTCCTATGAAAATAAAGATGACGATCGAAAAGTTATTGATGTATCCCCTATTAAATCTTTGTTTTGCAATATGAATCCTGATAACAAATGGACTGAATATGATCCACCTTTACCTAGAAGGCGTTCCAAAAATTTGGAGTTTTTAGATCTTGCTACTAAATTTGATGAAAGTGGGATTGAAGAAATTAAAACCCTAGATGTTGCTAAACCCACTATTTTGGATTTCAAGTAATTTAAATATGAAAACTGCTCTTTGATTGATTGTATTTCCTTGTTGTAATCCGTGCTAAATTCTCCTCATGCTTATAGTCAAAATAAAACGTTTACTAAACATATCGTTGATGCCTTGATGCAATCTTATGAAGAAAAACTTGAGTTGGCAGTTTCTATCCCTAGAAAACTTTATGACGAGTGGGAACCAACTATTAAAATTAAAATTAAATATCATGAATGCTATGCTTTGTGTGATTTGGGTGATAGTGTTTCCACGATTCCAAAGACTTTGTGTGATTTGTTAGGTTTCCGTGATTTTGATGATTGCTCTTTAAACTTGCACCTTGCGGATTCCACTATTAAGAAACCTATGGGAAGAATTAATAATGTTATTATTGTTGCAAATAGGAATTATGTGCTCATATATTTTATCGTTCTTGACATAGAATGCAATCCTTAATGTCCTATTATTCTTGGTAGACCTTTCCTTAGAACGACTGGTGCAATTATTGATATGAAGGAAGGAAATATTAGATTCTAATTTCCGTTAAGGAACGGCATGGAACACTTTCCTAGAAAGAAAATTAAATTACCTTATGAATCTATTATGAGAGCCACTTATGGATTGCCTACCAAAGATGGCAAAACCTAGATCTATCCTTGCTTTTTATGCCTAGCTAGGGGCGTTAAACGATAGCGCTTGTTGGGAGGCAACCCAATTTTATTTTTATTACTTGCTTTTTGCTCCTGTTTAGTAATAAATAATTTATCTAGCCTCTGTTTTGGTTGTGTTTTTTGTGTTTAATTAGTGTTTGTGCCAAGTAGAACCGTTGGGAAGACTTGGGGTAAGTCTTGATATCTCGCTGTAAAAAACAGAAACTTTAGCGCTCACGAGAACTGCTGCCATTTTTATTTGGAAAGTGCTATTTAGTTAATTATTTTTGCAGATGATCAATAGATAAATTCCTCACGTCCAGCAATTTATTTTAGAATTTTTGGGGTTCCAAATCTTGCGCTAGCTACAGATTACTACAGACTATTCTGTTTTTGACAAATTCTGTTTTTCGTGTGTTGTTTACTTATTTTGATGAATTTATGGCTAGTAAAATAGTTTATAAACCATATAGAAGTTGGAATACAGTAGGTTTAACACCAATATAAATAAAGAATGAGTTTATTACAGTACATTGAAGTGGTCTTTTGTTTTCTTTCGCTAACGGAGCTCACGAGATTTTCTACTTTAAGTTTTGTATTGTGAAGTTTTCAAGTTTTGGGTAAAGATTTGATGGATTATGGAACAAGGAGTGGCAAGAGACTAAGCTTGGGGATGCCCATGGAACCCCCAAGAAAATCTAAGGACACCTAAAATCCAAAGCTTGGGGATGCCCCGGAAGGCATCCCCTCCTTCGTCTACTTCTATCGGTAACTTTACTTGGAGCTATATTTTTATTCACCACATGATATGTGTTTTGCTTGGAGCGTCTTGTATGATTTGAGTCTTTGCTTTTTAGTTTACCACAATCATCCTTGCTGTACACACCTTTTGAGAGAGCCATACATGAGTTTGAATTTGTTAGTGTTGGAAATATGCCCTAGAGGCAATAATAAAATGGTTATTATTATATTTCCTTGTTCATGATAATTGTCTATTGTTCATGCTATAATTGTGTTATCCGAAAATCGTAATACATGTGTGAATACATAGACCACAACATGTCCCTAGTGAGCCTCTAGTTGACTAGCTCGTTGATCAATAGATGGTTACGCTGACCATGGACATTGGATGTCATTGATAACGGGATCACATCATTAGGAGAATGATGTGGTGGACAAGACTCAATCCTAAGCATAGCGCAAGATCGTGTAGTTCGTCTGCTAAAGCTTTTCTAATGTCAAGTATCTTTTCCTTAGACCATGAGATTGTGCAACTTCCGGATACTGTAGGAATACTTTGGGTGTGCCAAACGTCACAACGTAACTGGGTGGCTATAAAGGTACACTACGGGTATCCCTGGAAGTATCTGTTGGGTTGGCACGAATCGAGACTGGGATTTGTCACTCCATATGACGGAGAGGTATCTCTGGGCCCACTCAGTAGGACATCATCATAATGAGCTCAATGTGATCAAGGAGTTGTTCACGGGATGATGTGTTACGGGAACGAGTAAAGAGACTTTCCGTAATGAGATTGAACAAGGTATCGGTATACCGACGATCGAATCTCGGGCAAGTATCGTACCGATAGACAAAGGGAATTGTATACGGGATTGATTGAATCCTCGACATCGTGGTTCATTCGATGAGATTATTGTGGAGCATGTGGGAGCCTACATGGGTATCCAGATCCCGCTATTGGTTATTGACCGGAGAGTTGTCTCGGTCATGTCTACGTGCCTGCCGAACCCGTAGGGTCTACACACTTAAGGTTCGGTGACGCTAGAGTTGTAGAGATATTAGTATGCGGTTAACTGAAAGTTGTTCGGAGTCCCGGATGAGATCTCGGACGTCACGAGGAGTTCTGAAATGGTCCGGAGGTAAAGATTTATATATACGAAGTCCAGTTTCGGCCACCGGGAGAGTTTCGGGGGTCACCGGTATTGTACCGGGACCACCGGAAGGGTCCCAGGGGTCCACCGGGTGGGGCCACCTATCTCGGAGGGCCCCATGGGCTGAAGTGGCGTGGGAACCAGCCCCTGGTGGGCTGGTGCGCCCCACCCAAGGGCCCAAGGCGCCTAGGGTTGGAAACCCTAGGGGGCCGTTGCCCCCCGAGGGGGCATGCGCCCCCTGGTTGGAAACCCTAAGGGGGTCGTTGCCCCCCGAGGGGGCGCCGCCCTGGTCCCCCCTCTAGATGAGATATACAAGGGGGCATGCGTCCCCCTAGCCCCTATATGTTGTGGAGGGAAGGGAGGGCAGCCGCACCCTAAGCCCTGGCGACTCCCTATCCCTCCCGTGACACCTCTTCCTCCTACAGTAGCGCTTGGCGAAGCCCTGCTGAAATCCCGCTGCTTCCACCACCACACCGTCGTGCTGCTGGATCTCCATCAAGTTCTCCTCCCCCCTTTCTGGATCAAGAAGGAGGAGACGTCTCTGCTCCGTACGTGTGTTGAATGCGGAGGTGCCGTCCGTTCGGCGCTAGGATCATCGGTGATTTGGATCACGACGAGTACGACTCCATCAACCCCGTTCTCTTGAATGCTTCCGCTCGCGATCTACAAGGGTATGTAGATGCACTCCTCTCTCTCGTTGCTAGATGACTCCATAGATTGATCTTGGTGATGCATAGAAAATTTTAAATTTCTGCTATGATCCCCAACAATGGCATCATGAGCTAGGTCTATGCGTAGTTTCTATGCACGAGTAGAACACAAGTTGTTGTGGGCGTCGATTTTGTCAATTTACTTGCCGTTACTAGTCTTATCTTGATTCGGCGGCATCGTGGGATGAAGCGGCCCGGACCGACCTTACACGTACACTTACGTGAGACAGGTTCCACCGACTAACATGCACTAGTTGCATAAGGTGGCTAGCGGGTGTCTGTCTCTCCCACTTTAGTCGGATCGGATTCGATGAAAAGGGTCCTTTTAAAGGGTAAATATAAATTGGCATATCACGTTATGGTTTTGGCGTAGGTAAGAAACATTCTTGCTAGAAACCTATAGCAGCCACGTAAAAATTTGCAACAACAATTAGAGGACGTCTAACTTGTTTTTGCAGCATATGCGTGTGATGTGATATGACCAAAAGGATGTGATGAATGATATATGTGATGTATGAGATTGATCATGTTCTTGTAATAGGAATCACGACTTGCATGTCGATGAGTATGACAACCGGCAGGAGCCATAGGAGTTGTCTTAATTTATTGTATGACCTGCGTGTCAATGAAAACGCCATGTAGTTACTTTACCTTATTGCTAACCGTTAGCTATAGTAGTAGAAGTAATAGTTGGCGAGACAACTTCATGAAGACACGATGATGTAGATCATGATGATGGAGATCATGGTGTCATGCCGGTGACGATGATGATCATGGCGCCCCGAAGATGGAGATCAAAAGGAGCAAAATGATATTGGCCATATCATGTCACTATTTGATTGCATGTGATGTTTATCATGTTTTACATCTTATTTGCTTAGAACGACGGTAGCATCAATAAGATGATCCCTCATTAAAATATCAAGAATTGTGTTCCCCCTAACTGTGCACCATTGCTAAGGTCCGTTGTTCCGAAGCACCACGTGATGATCGGGTGTGATAGGTTCTAACGTTCGCATACAACGGGTGTAAGCCAGATTTACACACGCAATACACTTAGGTTGACTCGACGAGCCTAGCATGTACAGACATGGCCTCGGAACACGGAAGACCAAAAGGTCGAACATGAGTCGTATAGAAGATACGATCACCATGAAGATGTTCACTGATGATGACTAGTCCGTCTCACGTGATGATCGGACACGGCCTAGTTGACTCGGATCATGTATCACTTAGATGACTAGAGGGATGTCTGTCTGAGTGGGAGTTCATTAAATAATTTGATTAGATGAACTTAATTATCATGAACATAGTCTAAAAATCTTTGCGATATGTCTTGTAGATCAAATGGCCCACGCTAATGTTTCCCTCAACTTCAACGTGTTCCTAGAGAAAACCAAGCTGAAAGACAATGGCAGCAACTACATGGACTGGGTCCGTAACCTGAGGATTATCCTCATAGCTTCCAAGAAAGCATATGTCATTGATGCACCGCTAGGTGAAGCACCTGTTTTCCCAGCAGATCAAGACGTTATGAACGCCTGGCAGACGCGTAGTGATGATTACTCCCTGGTTCAGTGCGGCATGCTTTACATCTTAGAACCGGGGCTCCAAAAGCGTTTTGAGCAACATGGAGCATATGAGATGTTCCAAGAGATGAAAATGGTTTTCCAAGCTCATGCCCGGGTCGAGAGATATGAAGTCTCCGGCAAGTTCTACAGTTGTAAGATGGAGGAGAATAGTTCCGTCAGTGAGCACATACTCAAAATGTCTGGGTTGCACAACTGCTTGTCTCAGCTGGGAGTTAATCTCCCAGATGATGCGGTCGTTGACAGAATCCTTCAGTCGCTCCCACCTAGCTACAAGAGCTTTGTGATGAACTTCAATATGCAGGGGATGGAAAAGACCATTCCTGAGGTATATTCAATGCTGAAATCAGCGGAGGTGGAAATCAAAAAGGAACATCAAGTGTTGATGGTGAATAAAACCACAAAGTTCAAGAAAGGCAAGGGTAAAAGAACTTCAAGAAGGACGGCAAGGGAGTTGCCACGCCCGGTAAGCAAGCTATCGGGAAGAAGCCAAAGAATGGACCCAAGCCTGAGACTGAGTGTTTTTATTGCAAGGGAAACAATCGCTGGAAGCGTAACTGCCCCAAGTACTTAGCGAATAAGAAGGCCGGCAATGCCAAAGGTATATGTGATATACATGTTATTGATGTGTACCTAACCAGCGCTCGTAGTAGCTCCTGGGTATTTGATACTGGTGCAGTTGCTTATATTTGTAACTCAAAACAGGAGCTGCGGAATAAGCGAAGACTGGCGAAGGACGAGGTGACGATGCGCGTCGGGAATGGTTCCAAGGTCGATGTGATCACCGTAGGCATGCTGCCTCTACATTTACCTACGGGATTAGTTTTAAACCTCAATAACTATTATTTAGTACCAGCTTTGAGCATGAACATTGTATATGGATCTCATTTAATGCGAGATGGCTACTCATTTAAATCCGAGAATAATGGTTGTTCTATTTATATGAGAGACATGTTTTATGGTCATGCCTCGTTGGTTAATGGTCTATTCTTATTTAATCTCGAGCATGATGTTACACATATTCATAGTGTGAATGCCAAAAGATGTAAGGTTGATAATGATAGTCCCACATACTTGTGGCACTGCCGCCTTGGTCACAATGGTGTCAAACGCATGAAGAAACTCCATGCAGATGGACTTTTGGAGTCTCTTGATTATGAATCATTTGACATGTGCGAACCATGCCTCATGGGCAAAATGACCAAGACTCCGTTCTCCGGAACAATGGAGCGAACAACCAACTTATTAGAAATCATACATACTGATGTGTGCGGTCCAATGAGTGTTGAGGCTCGTGGTGGTTATCGTTATGTCCTCACCCTCACTGATGACTTAAGTAGATATGGGTATGTCTACTTGATGAAACACAAGTCTGAGACATTTGAAAAGTTCAAGGAATTTCAGAGTGAGGTTGAGAATCAACGTGACAGGAAAATAAAGTTCTTACAATCAGATCATGGAGGGGAATATTTGAGTCACGAATTTGGCACACACACTTAAGGAAATGTGGAATTGTTTCACAACTCACGCCGCCTGGAACACCTCAGCGTAATGGTGTGTCTGAATGTCGTAATCGCACTCTATTGGATATGGTGCGATCTATGATGTCTCTGACCGATCTACCGCTATCATTTTGGTGTTATGCTAGAGAGACTGCCGCATTCACTTTAAATAGGGCTCCGTCAAAATCCGTTGAGACGATGCCGTATGAATTGTGGTTTGGGAAGAAATCTAAGCTGTCATTTCTGAAAGTTTGGGGATGTGATGCTTATGTCAAGAAACTTCAACCTGAAAAGCTCAAACCCAAATCGGAAAAATGCGTCTTCATAGGATACCATAAGGAAACTATTGGGTATACCTTCTACCTCAGATCCGAAGGCAAGATCTTTGTTGCCAAGAATGGATCCTTTCTAGAGAAAGAGTTTCTCTCGAAAGAAGTAAGTGGGAGGAAAGTAGAACTTGATGAAGTATTGCCTCTTGAACCGGAGAGTAGCGCAACTCAAGAAATGTTTCTGTGGTGCCTACACCGACTAGAGAGGAAGTTAATGATGATGATCATGAAACTTCAGATCAAGTTGCTACCGAACTTCATAGGTCCACAAGGACACGTTCCGCACCAGAGTGGTACGGCAACCCTGTCCTTGAAATCATGTTGTTAGACAATGGTGAACCTTCGAACTATGAAGAAGCGATTACGGGCCCGGATTCCGACAAATGGCTTGAAGCCATGAAGTCCGAGATAGGATCCATGTATGAAAGCGAAGTATGGACTTTGACTGACTTGCCCGATGATCGGTGAGCCATAGAAAATAAATGGATCTTTAAGAAGAAGATAGATGCGGATGGTAATGTAACCATCTATAAGGCTCGACTTGTCGCTAAGGGTTATCGACAAGTTCAAGGGGTTGACTACGATGAGACCTTCTCACCCGTAGCGAAGCTGAAGTCTGTCCGAATCATGTTAGCAATTGCCGCATTCTGTGATTATGAGATATTGCAAATGGACGTCAAAACAGCATTCCTTAATGTTTTCCTTAAGGAAGAATTGTATATGATGCAGCCGGAAGGTTTTGTCGATCCTAAGAACGCTGACAAGGTATGCAAGCTCCAACGCTCGATCTATGGGCTGGTGCAAGCATCTCGGAGTTGGAACATTCGTTTTGATGAGATGATCAAAACGTTTGGGTTTACGCAGATTTATGGAGAAGCCTGTGTTTACAAGAAAGTGAGTGGGAGCTCTGCAGCATTTCTCATATTATATGTGGATGACATACTATTGATGGGAAATGATATAGAACTCTTGGAAAGCATAAAGGCCTACTTGAATAAGTGTTTTTCAATGAAGGACCTTGGAGAAGCTGCTTACATAGTAGGCATCAAGATCTATAGAGATAGATCGAGACGCCTCATTGGTCTTTCACAAAGCATGTACCTTGACAAGATATTGAAGAAGTTCAATATGGATCAGTCCAAGAAGGGGTTCTTGCCTGTATTGCAAGGTGTGAGATTGAGCATGGCTCAATGCCCGACCACGGCAGAAGATAGAGAAAAGATGAGTGTCATCCCCTATGCCTCGTCCATAGGGTCTATTATGTATGCCATGTTGTGTACCAGACCTGACGTAAACCTTGCCGTAAGTTTGGTGGGAAGGTACCAAAGTAATCCCGGCATGGAACACTGGACAGTGGTCACGAATATCCTGAAGTACCTGAAAAGGACTAAGGATATGTTTCTCGTTTATGGAGGTGACGAAGAGCTCGTCGTAAAGGGTTACGTTGATGCTAGCTTTGACACTGATCTAGATGACTCCAAGTCACAAACCGGATACGTGTATATTTTGAATGGTGGGGCAGTCAGCTGGTGCAGTTGCAAGCAAAGCGTCATGGAGGGATCTACATGTGAAGTGGAGTACATAGCAGCCTCGGGGGCAACACATGAAGCAATCTGGATGAAGGAGTTCATTACCGACCTAGGAGTTATTCCCAATGCGTCGGGCCCGATGACTCTCTTCTGTGACAACAGTGGAGCTATTGCCCTTCCAAGGAGCCCAGGTTTCACAAGAAGACCAGGAATATCAAGCGTCGCTTCAACTCCATTCGTGAAAATGTTCAATATGGAGACATAGAGATTTGTAAAGTGCATACAGACCTGAATGTCGCAGATCCGTTGACTAAACCTCTTCCACGTGCAAAGCATGATCAACACCAGAACTCTATGGGTGTTTGATTCATCACGATGTAACTAGATTATTGACTCTAGTGCAAGTGGGAGACTGTTGGAAATATGCCCTAGAGGCAATAATAAAATGGTTATTGTTATATTTCCTTGTTCATGATAATTGTCTATTGTTCATGCTATAATTGTGTTATCCGGAAATCGTAATACATGTGTGAATACATAGACCACAACATGTCCCTAGTGAGCCTCTAGTTGACTAGCTCGTTGATCAATAGATGGTTACGCTGACCATGGACATTGGATGTCATTGATAAAGGGATCACATCATAAGGAGAATGATGTGATGGACAAGACCCAATCCTAAGCATAGCGCTAGATCGTGTAGTTCGTCTGCTAAAGCTTTTCTAATGTCAAGTATCTTTTCCTTAGACCATGAGATTGTGCAACTCCCGGATACTGTAGGAACACTTTGGGTGTGCCAAACGTCACAACGTAACTGGGTGGCTATAAAGGTACACTACGTGTATCCCCGAAAGTATCCGTTGAGTTGGCACGAATCGAGACTGGGATTTGTCACTCCGTATGACAGAGAGGTATCTCTGGGCCCACTCGGTAGGACATCATCATAATGAGCTCAATGTGATGAAGGAGTTGTTCACGTGATGATGTGTTAAGGGAACAAGTAAAGAGACTTGCCGTAACAAGATTGAACAAGGTATCGGTATACCGACGATCGAATCTCGGGCAAGTATCGTACCGATAGACAAAGGGAATTGTATACGGGATTGATTGAATCCTCGACATCGCGGTTCATCCGATGAGATTATCGTGGAGCATGTGGGAGCCAACATGGGTATCTAGATCCCGCTGTTGTTTATTGACCGGAGAGTTGTCTCGGTCATGTCTACGTGTCTCCCGAACCCATAGGGTCTACACACTTAAGGTTCGGTGACGCTAGAGTTGTAGAGATATTAGTATGCGGTTAACCGAAAGTTGTTCGGAGTCCGGGATGAGATCTCGGACGTCACGAGGAGTTCCGGAATTGTAACACCCTTGATGCGGCTATATCTCCCATGTGTCGAAGCACGACTTAGAGGCATAACCGCATTGAAAGCAATGTCGCAAGTGAGGTAATCTTCACACAACCCATGTAATACATAAGGGAAAAGAGTTACATAGTTGGCTTACAACCGCCACTTCACACAAATACATGAATAAAACATTACATCAACCAAATACACTCAAGGTCCGACTACGGAACCAAAATAAAAGAAGACTACCCCAAATGCTACACAGATCCCCGATCGACCCCAACTGGGCTCCACTACTGATCAACTAGAACGAAACAACACAAAGGGCAAGATCTTCATCGAGCTCCTCCTTGAGCTTGGTTGCGTCATCTGCGCGGTTCAACGGCACCTGCAAGCTGGTTTTGGAAGTATCTGTGAGCCACGGGGACTCAGCAATCTCACACCCTCGCGATCAAGACTATTTAAGCTTATAGGTAAGGCAAGGTAATATGTGGAGCTGCAGCAAGCGACTAGCATATATGGTGGCTAAAGAGAGCGGGAAGAGAAGGCAAATCACGAACGAAGAACTATAGAACAACCTACGGCAAACATTACTCCAACACCGTGTTCACTTCCCGGACTCCGCCGAGAAGAGACCATCACGGTTACACACGCAGTTGATGTATTTTAATTAAGGTCAACTTAAGGTTTTCTACAACCGGACATTAACAAATTCCCATCTGCCCATAACCACGGGCACGACTTTCCAAAGTTCAAATCCCTGCAGGGGAGTCCCAACTTAGCCCATCACAAGCTCTCACGGTCAATGAAGGATAAACCTTCTCCCGAGACATTCTGATCAGACTCGGTATCCCGTTTCTACAAGACAACTTCGACAAGGTAAAACAAATCCAGCAACACCGCCCGGATGTGCCGACAAATCCCGATAGGAGCTGCACATATCTCATTCTCAGGGCACACCGGATTGTCCAAGGTACGGGTAGGCCAGCCCAGAGTTGCCCCTGGTGGCCACTGGCAGCTGACAGGTTGGACCAACACTCAGAGGAGCACTGGCCCGAGGGTGTAAATAAAGATGACCCTTGAGTCCCCGGAACCCAAGGGAAAAAAGAGGCTAGGAGGCGAAGGGTAAAACCAAAGTTGGGCATTGCTGGAAGAGTTTTATTCAAGGCGAACTATGAAGGGGTTCCCATTATCACCCAACCGCGTAAGGAACGCAAAATCCAGGAACATAACACCGATATGATGGAAACTAGGGCGGCAAGAGTGGAACAAAACACTAGGCAAAAAGCCGAGCCTTCCACCCTTTACCAAATATATAGATGCATTAATTAAATAAGATATATTGTGATATCCCAACAAGTAAACATGTTCCAACAAGGAACAACATCTCCATGTCCCAACAAGGAACAAAACTTCGATCTTCACCTGCAACTAACAACACTATAAGAGGGGCTGAGCAAAGCGGTAACATAGCCAAACAACGGTTTGCTAGGACAAGGTGGGTTAGAGGCTTGTTTCAACAATATGGGAGGCATGATAAGCAAGTGGTAGGTATCACAGCATAGGCATAGCAAAAGAGCGAGCAACTAGCAAGCAAAGATAGAAGTGATTTCGAGGGTATGGTCATCTTGCCTGAAAACCCCGCAAGGAAGAAGAACGAGTCCATGGAAGACAAACGGACGTAGTCGAACGGATCCTCACAAACACGACGTTATCGGAACCAACCCGAAGAAGCAATCCCCGGAAAGGAGCAAACAACATAGTAAACAACCACCACGTAAACACGGCATGATGCAAAATCAAGTATGATGCATGTCCGGTTTAATGAAGCATGGCATGGCAAAATGCACAAACAGTCCTACAAATTAAGTGGAGCTCAACATGCAACTCCGTTGCATATTGACGAAACACCACATTCGAGTTATTTAGTTCGATCTCGTTTATGTACCCAACAATATTCAATGTTGTTAGCATGGCAAGAGGTGAATCATGATGAAACTATCTATCTAGGCAAGTTTAAATGAGGCCGGAACAACAAAACGACAAGTCCCAAAAAATCCTCATGAGCATATTATAGATTTGGTACTGTTCTTCCCTAAACAATATTTTAGAGTTGTTAAACATGCAAAGTAAAGCCACCATGTTAAGCTAGGCATCTTTCTACCCCATTTACATATAAATATTATTTAATTCGGAGCTACGGTTATTTAGTTATGAAATAAAGCATTTTAGCATGAAATAGGAGCAAATTTAACCAAACGACATCTTAAACATTTCAAACATGTATGAAAGTTGCATATTATTAAACTAGATGAAATTCTAAGCAAGTTTCATATTTGGAGTTTTTACATATGATGCACAGTTTGGGAGTTATTAAATGGATGAAGTATTAGGGCTTTTCTGCAAAACTGCCAACTCTGGATAATTAGCTAAATTTGTAGAACTGGAAAAAAACATGACACGGGCCAGATCTACTGGGACTGGGCTGCTCACATTGGGCCTTGAGGCCGGTCGGCTAGGAGAGGGAGGCTGGAAGGGGGCGCTGGGCCTGCTCACCGGCTCGGCCCAGGTCAGTGGAGGTGGCTGCAGGCCTGGGCGGCTCGGGCTGGCGAATTGGGTGGCTGGACCTTGCTGGATCTGGCCCAAGCGGATGAGGGTCGCGGTCAACGGGGCGACCGGCTACGCAGTCCAGGCGATCGAAGCAGATGGAGGTTCGTCCTTGAGACAGAGAGGCAATCGACTGAGAGAGAGGAAAAACAGAGGAGGACCCAAGGACGGAGAGAAGGGGCCGGCGACCTGCGGGGTCCGGTGACGCAGGACGTAGCGGGTCGGCGAGGAGGCTTCGGAGATGGCCAGATCAGGCCAGTTCGTGTCGAGGAGGCGAGGTAGCAGGCCGGCGTGGAGGAACTCCGGCGACCATGGGGTCCGGACTTAGCGGGGCAACGAAGAGGAGCAGCAGTGGATAGGCACGGCTCCTGCAGAGGGACTTGGCGCGGCGATGGAGCAGCTTCCGACAGAGCCGCGAGGGAATTGGGTGCGAGTCAGGCGAAACGGAAGCAGCAACGGCGAGGCTTGGAGCTTCGAGTGGTTCGGGCGCTCATGGGTCTCCTGTTGACGAACAGAGACAAAGGGAGCGATGTGAGAGAGAGGGGAAATCACGGGGAAGGTGGAAGGGGCACAGGCGAGGGCACAGAGGAGCTCCACTCCTCTGGATCGAAGAGGGAGGAGGAGGCTCTCGATCGAGGCGGCGGGGTTCTCTGGTGGCTTCGAATCGAAGAGCTTGGGCTCGAGCTCTGGTTGGTGGGAGGAGGAATGGGAGGATCCCGATGGGGGATTTGGTCAGGTGGCGGCGGCGATGGGACAAACTTCTAGGTTTTAGGATTGATCTGATATATAAATAACAAGTGGATTTTTGGATAGGGGCATTTGGTCCCTCCGATCTTAATCGGACGGTCGCGAAAAAAAATAGCTAGGGATTCCAAATAAGAAAACGGTGATGTTTTGTAGATGTTTGGGGATGATCCGGACACAACGGTGGCGACAGTCCGGGTCGGGTTCGGGACAACTTTCGGACGCGCGCGAGGGGGGCTGCGGGCTGACGAGAGAGGTTAGGTTGGACCTGGCGGTAGGTAGTGAGCTGTGTAGACGGTCTCGAGCTGAGAGAAAAGAAGGGAGAGGGGCCCGACGACTATTTCTCGAGACCGAAAATGTCCGACGTTAGGCCGGCTACTATTGCCGCTATATTTATCCGTTGGGGCGTCAAGCGAACTCCGAATGCGACGAAAATTGACAGGCGGCCTACCTACAACATAAAAACACCGCACGCCAACTTTCATCCCATTCCGAGAACATTTTCTGGCCACTTATAAAATAATATTTCGGATATGCCGCAGGCGCATGCAAGTGTGTCTGGGCTCAGAATGGACAACGAACAGAACTGGGAGACCCAGACTAATGCAAGTTTTGAAAACATGCAGATGCAATGCAGATGATGACATGGCAAGATGCAACACACAAGCAAATGACAAGGCCACAACAGCGAATAACTGGACGACAACTGGCGCAACGGTCTCAGGGCATTACAGGAATGGTCTGGAGGTAAAGATTTATATATAGCAATTCCAGTTTCGGCCACCGGGAGAGTTTTGGGGGTCACCGATATTGTACCGGGACCACCGGAAGGGTCCCGGGGGTCCACCGGGTGGGGACACCTATCCTGGAGGGCCCCATGGGCTGAAGTGGTGTGGGAACCAGCCCCTGGTGGGCTGGTGCGCCCCACCCAAGGGCCCAAGGCGCCTAGGGTTGGAAACCCTAGGGGGCCGTTGCCCCCTCGAGGGGGCATGCGCCCCCCTGGTTGGAAACCCTAAGCAGGCCGTTGCCCCCCAAGGGGCCGCCACCCCCTCTAGATGGGATCTCCAAGGGGGCATGCGTCCCCCTAGCCCATATATATAGTGGAGGGGAGGGAGGGCAGCCGCACCCTAAGCCCTGGCGCCTCCCTCTCCCTCCCGTGACACCACTTCCTCGTACAGTAGCGCTTGGCGAAGCCCTGCTGAAATCTCGCTGCTTCCACCACCACGCCGTCGTGCTGCTGGATCTCCATCAACTTCTCCTCCGCCCTTGCTGGATCAAGAAGGAGGAGACGTCTCCGCTCCGTACGTGTGTTGAACGCGGAGGTGCCGTCCGTTGGGCGCTAGGGTCATCGGTGATTTGGATCACGACAAGTACGACTCCATCAACCCCGTTCTTTTGAACGCTTCCGCTCACGATCTACAAGGGTATGTAGATGCACTCCTCTCTCTCTCTCTCTCGTTGCTAGATGACTCCATAGATTGATCTTGGTGATGCGTAGAAAATTTTAAATTTCTGCTACGATCCCCAACAGTTAGAATACTCTTTGTGCTTCGCTTATATCATTTGAGTTATATAGTTTTGCTCTAGTACTTCACTTATATCTTTTAGAGCACGGTGGTGGATTTGTTTTATAGAAACTATTGATCTCTCATGCTTCACTTAGATTGTTTTGAGAGTCTTAAGTAGCATGTTAATTTTCTTAAATAATCCAAATATGCTTGGTATTCAAGAATAGTAAAAACTTTCTTATGAGTGTGTTGAATGCTATGAGAAGTTCGATGCTTGATAATTGTTTTGAGATATGAAGATGGTGATATTAAAGTTGTACTAGTAGAGTAGTTGTGAATTTGAGAAATACTTGTGTTAAAGTTTGTGATTCTCGTAGCATGCACGTATGGTGAACCGTTATGTGATGAAGTCGGAGCATGATTTATTTTTTGATTGTCTTCCTTATGAGTGGCGGTCGGGGATGAACGATGGTCTTTTCCTACCAATCTATCCCCCTAGGAGCATGCGCGTAATACTTTGCTTTGATAACTTGTAGATTTTTGCAATAAGTATATGAGTTCTTTATGACTAATGTTGAGTCCATGGATTATACGCACTTTTCTTCCTTCCACCATTGCTAGCCTCTCTAATACCGCGCACCTTTCGCCGGTATCATACACCCACCATATACCTTCCTCAAAACAGCCACCATACCTACCTATTAAGGCATTTCCATAGCCATTCCGAGATATATTGCCATGCAACTTTCCACCGTTTCATTTATTATGACACACTCCATCATTGTCATATTGCTTAGCATGATCATGTAGTTGGCATCGTATTTGTGGCAAAGCCACCATTCACAATTCTTCCATACATGTCACTCTTGATTCATTGCATATCCCGGTACACCACCGGAGGCATTCATATAGAGTCATATTTTGTTCTAAGTATCGAGTTGTAATTGTTGAGTTGTAAGAAAATAAAAGTGTGATGACCATCATTATTAGAGCATTGTCTCAGTGAGGAAAGGATGATGGAGACTATGATTCCCCCACAAGTCGGGATGAGACTCCGGACGAAAAATAAAATAAAAAAAAAGAAAAGAAAAGAGGCCATAAAAAAGAGAGAGAAAAGGCCCAAAAAAAGAGAGAAAAAGAGAGAAGGAACAATGTTACTATCCTTTACCACACTTGTGCTTCAAAGTAGCACCATGATATTCATGATAGAGAGTCTCTCATTTCGTCACTTTCATATACTAGTGGGAATTTTTCATTATAGAACTTGGCTTGTATATTCCAATGATGGGCTTCCCCAAAATGCCCTAGGTCTTCATGAGCAAGCAAGTTGGATGCACAACCACTTAGTATCTTTTGTTGAGCTTTCATATACTTATAGCTCGAGTGCATCCGTTGCATGGCAATCCCTACTCACTCACATTAATATCTATTGATGGGCATCTCCATAGCCTGTTGATACGCCTAGTTGATGTGAGACTATCTTCTCCCTTTTTGTCTTCTCCACAACCACCATTCTATTCCACATATAGTGCTATATCCATGGCTCACGCTCATGTATTGCGTGAAAATTGAAAAAGATTGAGAATGTCAAAAGTATGAAACAATTGCTTATCTTGTTATCGGGGTTGTGCATGATTTAAATACTTTGTGTGGTGAAGATAGAGCATAGCCAGACTATATGATTTGTAGGGATAACTTTCTTTGGCCATGTTATTTTGAGAAGACATGATTGGTTTGTTAGTATGCTTGAAGTATTATTATTATTTTTATGTCAATATTAAACTTTTATCTTGAATCTTTCGGATCTGAATATTCATACAACAATGAAGTAGAATTACATTAAAATTATGCCAAGTAGCACTTCACATCAAAAATTATCTTTTTTATCATTTACCTACTCGAGGACGAGCAGGAATTAAGCTTGGGGATGTTTGATACGTCTCCAACGTATCTATAATTTTTGATTGATCCATGCTATATTATCTACTGTTTTGGACATTAGTGGGCTTTATTATCCACTTTTATATTATTTTTTGGGACTAACCTATTAACCGGAGGCCCAGCCAAGAATTGCTGTTTTTTTTTGCCTATTTTAGGGTTTCAAAGAAAAGGAATATCAAACGGAGTCCAAACGGAATGAAACTTTTGGGAACGTGATTTTTGGAATGAACAAGACCCAGGAAACTTGGACCCTATGTCAAGCAACCATAGGGAGGCCACAAGGTAGGGGGCGCGCCTACCCCTCCCCCCTAGGCGCGCCCTCCACACTCATGGGCCCCCTGTTGCTCCACTGACGTACTCCTTCCTCCTATATATACCTACGTGCCCCTAAACGATCTAATACGGAGCCAAAAACCTAATTCCACCGCCGCAACTTTCTGTATCCACGAGATCCCATCTCGGGGCCTGTTCCGGAGCTCCGTCGGAGGGGGCATCCATCATGGAGGGCTTCTACATCAACACTGTAACCTCTCCGATGAAGTGTGAGTAGTTTACCTCAGACCTTCGGGTCCATAGTTATTAGCTAGATGGCTTCTTCTCTCTTTTTGGATCTCAATACAAAGTTCTCCCCCTCTCTTGTGGAGATCTATTCGATGTAATCTTCTTTTTGCGGTGTGTTTGTTGAGACCGATGAATTGTGGGTTTATGATCAAGATTATCTATGAACAATATTTGAATCTTCTCTGAATTCTTTTATGTATGATTGGTTATCTTTGCAAGTCTCTTCGAATTATCAGTTTGGTTTGGCCTACTAGATTGATCTTTCTTGCAATGGGAGAAGTGCTTAGCTTTGGGTTCAATCTTGCGGTGTCCTTTCCCAGTGACAGTAGGGGCAGCAAGGTATGTATTGTATCGTTGCCATCGAGGATAACAAGATGGTTTTTTTATCATATTGCATGAATTTATCCCTCTACATAATGTCATCTTGCTTAAGGCGTTACTCTGTTTTCATGAACTTAATACTCTAGATGCATGCTGGATAGCGGACGATGAGTGGAGTAATAGTAGTAGATGCAGGCAGGAGTCGGTCTACTTGTCTCGGACGTGATGCCTATATACATGATCATACCTAGATATTCTCATAACTATGCTCAATTCTATCAATTGCTCAACAGTAATTCGTTCACCCACCATAAAATACTTATGCTCTTGAGAGAAGCCACTAGTGAAACCTATGGCCCTTGGGTCTATCTTCATCATATAATCTTCCAATACTTAGTTATTTCCTTTGCTTTTATTTTACTTTGCATCTTTATCACAAAAATACCAAAAAAATTATTCTATCATATCTATCACATCTCACTCTCGTAAGTGACTGTGAAGGGATTGACAACCCCTTATCACGTTGGTTGTGAGGAGTTATTTGTTTTGTGCAGGTATGAGGGACTCGCGCGTAGCCTCCTACTGGATTGATACCTTGGTTCTCAAAAACTAAGGGAAATACTTACGCTACTTTGCTGCATCATCCTTTCCTCTTCAAGGAAATCCAACGCAGTGCTCAAGAGGTAGCAAGGGTAGATCAATCTTCCCACACCCTGCAGAGTGAAAAGTGGCCGACGGGGGAATCATTCAGTATTATAGTTACATACCAGCTTGCGTGTGGTTTACTCAAGGCCATGAGTTTTCCACTGATTTCAAGGTCATCTCACTTGGGGCCTATGACGCTATACTGGGCATGGATTGGCTTCGCAAACACAGCCCGATGCAAGTTGATTGGGAAGCCCGGCACCTGCCAGTCCCAACACCAAATGGACAAGTTGCAATTCAAGGGATCTCCTCTTCCCAACAACAACAATGCTCTGTCATATCTTCTTCCGAGTTACTGAAGAATTGCCAACAGGGGTCGGTGGCCTATTTTGTTCACTTATCTGCTTTAGCTGAGGATGGTACCACTAAAACACCAATTCCACAAGATATCTTGCGCGTGCTGGAACAGTTTATAGATGTGTTTGAAGAGCCTAAATCACTACCTCCAAGAAGAAGTTGTGACCACAGAATTCCCCTGATCCCTGGAGCTCAGCCTGTCAATTTACGGCCCTACAGATACAATCCAGAACTCAAGACAGAAATCAAGAGTCAGGTCCAGGAATTGTTGGATGCAAGCATTATTCAGAGGAGCTCTAGTGCTTTTTCATCCCCGGCTCTACTAGTTAAAAAGAAGGACGACACCTGGCGTCTTTGTGTGGACTACTGATGTGTGAATTCAATGACCATTGTCAGTAAATACCCTGTCCCACTAATTGATGAACTCCATGTAGCACCGTGGTTCTCCACACGTGACCTACAAGCTGGCTATCATCAAATACATTTAGCCGAGGGAGAAGAGTATAAAACAGCGTTCCAGACGCACTCAGGGCACTGCGAATATAGAGTCATGCCATTTGGAGTAGCTGTTGGTCCTGCAACTTTTCTGGGCGCAGTGCAAATAACACTAAAACCAGTCATGAGAGTATGTGTTGTCTCATTCTTTGATGATATCTTGGTCTTCAGTAAAACCTTACGCGATCACATCCAACAGTTCACTCAAGTTCTACAACTCCTGCATGCAGACCACTGGAAAATCAAGCAATCCAAATGATCATTTGGACAGAGATAAATTGCCTATTTGGGACATGTGATAAGTGCCGAGGGAGTAGCCACAGACCCAGGTAAAATTCGTACAATTCAGCAATGGCCTACACCAACATCAGCCAAAGAGGTCCGTAGTTTTCTTGGTTTGGCCGGATACTACAGAAAATTTGTCAAACACTTTGGTATCATCGCACGCCCTCTTTTCAATTTGCTCAAGAAAAACCAGCCATTCCTTTGGACATCCAAGACAGACACTGCCTTTCATCTGCTGCAAAATAGTTTGACAACAGCTCCTGTTCTTAAGTTACCAGACTTTACAAAACCCTTCATGATCGATACAGATGCATGTGATTACGGGGTAGGAGCTGTGTTACATCAGGGTGGTCACCCAATTGCTTACATGAGCAAACCCCTGGGCCCCAAGAACCGTGGCCTCTCGACTTACGAGAAAGAATGACTCGCTATTCTCATGGCGGCCGACCAGTGGCGTTCCTATCTTCAAACCGGGGAGTTCATCATCAGAACAGATCAGCGAAGCTTGGTGAATTTAGATGACCAGAGATTGTCGACTCCCTGGCAGCAAAAGGCATTCACCAAACTGCTGGGATTGCAATACAAAATTTGTTATCAACCAGGAACAACAAATAATGTTGCTGATGCCTTAACTTGTCGTCGACATCCTGACACGCAACTGACTGCTATATCTGAATGCAAACCTGCTTATCTAGATGAAGTCATGGCAAGTTACACCAACAATACCCAAGTGCAAAACATCCTTGCAAAACTAGCTGTCAGACCCGGTCCCAAAAACAGATTCTCTGTTGTTCAAGGTCTCCTATACTTTCAAGGCCGATTGTGGCTGGGTGGTGCACCAGAACTTCAGCAGAAGATCTTACAAGCCTTCCATGACAGCTCTATAGGAGGACACTCGGGGTTCCCAGTCACTTACAGAAGACTGCGCCATCTGTTTGCCTGGCCTAAGATGAAAGAGCAGATTCGCCAGTATGTGCAAACTTGCACTATCTGCTAACAGGCTAAACCATAACGGGTTAAGTACCCAGGGTTACTTGAACCATTGCCGTTACCTGCAGGAGCTTGGCAAGTGGTGACTATGGATATCATCGATGGTCTACCACAGTCACATAAATACAATTGCATACTGGTGGTTGTGGACAAGTATACTCGATATGCTGATTTCCTTCCTCTCAGCCATCCATTTACCGCGGCCAAGGTAGCTCACTCATACCATGACAACGTATACAAACTCCATGGCCCTCCTGCAGCCATAATTTCAGACCGTGTCCCGGTGTTCACCAGTAATTTTTGGAAGGAGTTATTCAGGATCATCGGGACTGAATTGAACATGAGTACTCCGTATCACCCTTAGACTGACGGACAAACGGTGTTGGGGAACGTAGTAATTTCAAAAAAATTCCTACGCACACGCAAGATCATGGTGATGCATAGCAACAAGAGGGGAGAGTGTTGTCTACGTACCCTCGTAGACTGGCAACGGAAGCGTTGACACAACGTAGAGGAAGTAGTCGTACGTCTTGCCGATCCGACCGATCCAAGTACCGAACGTACGGCACCTCCGAGTTCTGCACACGTTCAACTCGGTGACGTCCCTCGAGCTCCGATCCAGCAAAACGTTGAGGGAGAGTTTTGTCAGCACGACGGCGTGATGACGGTGATGATGTTCTACCGACGCAGGGCTTCACCTAAGCACCGCTATGATATGACCGAGGTGGAATATGGTGGAAGGGGGCATCGCACACGGCTAAGGAACGATCACGAGGATCAACTTGTGTGTCATGGGGTGCCCCCTTGCCTCAATATATAAAGGGGGGAGAGGGGGAGGTGCGGCTGGCCCTATGGGTGCGCCTGGAGGAGTCCTACTCCAACCGGGAGTAGGACTCCCCCATCTTGCCTTGTTGGAAAAGGAAGGACGAAGGGAGAAAGAGGAAAGGGGGGCGCCGCCCCCCCTTCCTTGTCCTATTCGGACTAGGGGGAGGGGGTGCGCGACCTGCCCTGGCCGGCCCTCCTCTTCTTCCTTATGGCCCATGTAGGCCCAATAACCCCCGGGAGGGTTCCGGTAACTCCCCGGTACTCCGGTAAAATCCTGATTTCACTCGGAACGTTTCCGATATCCAAATATAGGCTTCCAATATATCAATCTTTATGTCTCGACCATTTCGAGACTCCTCGTAATGTCTGTGATCACATCCAGGACTCCGAACAACCTTCGGTACATCAAGACACAAAAACCCTAATTACGATCGTCACCGAACTTTAAGCGTGCGGACCCTACGGGTTCGAGAACTATGTAGACATGACCGAGACATGTCTCTGGTCAATAACCAATAGAGGAACCTGGATGCTCATATTGGCTCCTACATATTCTACGAAGATCTTTATCGGTCAGACCGCATAACAACACACGTTGTTCCCTTTGTCATCGGTGTGTTACTTGCCCGAGATTCGATCGTCGGTATCTCAATACCTAGTTCAATCTCGTTACCGGCAAGTCTCTTTACTCGTTCCGTAATACATCATCCCGCAACTAACTTATTAGTTGCTGTTGGAAATATGCCCTAGAGGCAATAATAAATAAGTTATTATTATATTTCTTTGTTCATGATAATAGTCTTTTATTCATGCTATAACTGTATTATCCGGAAATCGTAATACACGTGTGAATACATAGACCACAATATGTCCCTAGTGAGCCTCTAGTTGACTAGCTCGTTGTGATCAACAGATAGTCATGGTTTCCTGGCTATGGACATTGGATGTCGTTGATAACGGGATCACATCATTAGGAGAATGATGTGATGGACAAGACCCAATCCTAAGCATAGCACAAGGATCGTGTAGTTCGTTTGCCAGAGCTTTGCCAATGTCAAGTATCTCTTCCTTTGAACCATGAGATCGTGTAACTCCTGGATACCGTAGGAGTGCTTTGGGTGTATCAAACGTCACAACATAACTGGGTGACTATAAAGGTGCACTACAGGTATCTCCGAAAGTATCTATTGTTTTATGCGGATCGAGACTGGGATTTGTCACTCCGTGTAAACGGAGAGGTATCTCTGGGCCCACTCGGTAGGACATCATCATATGCGCAATGTGACCAAGGAGTTGATCACGGGATGATGTGTTACGGAACGAGTAAAGTGACTTGCCGGTAACGAGATTGAACAAGGTATCGGTATACCGACGATCGAATCTCGGGCAAGTAAAATACCGCTAGACAAAGGGAATTGAATACGGGATCGATTGAGTCCTTGACATCGTGGTTCATCCGATGAGATCATCGTGGAACATGTGGGATCCAACATGGGTATCCAGATCCCGCTGTTGGTTATTGACCGGAGAACGTCTCGGTCATGTCTGCATGTCTCCCGAACCCGTAGGGTCTACACACTTAAGGTTCGATGACGCTAGGGTTATAAAGGAAGCTTGTATGTGGTTACCGAATGTTGTTCGGAGTCCCGGATGAGATCCCGGACGTCACGAGGAGTTCCGGAATGGTCCGGAGGTAAAGATTTATATATAGGAAGTCCTGTTTCGGCCATCGGGACAAGTTTCGGGGTCATCGGTATTGTACCGGGACCACCGGAAGGGTCCCGGGGGCCCACCGGGTGGGGCCACCTGCCCCGGGGGGCCACATGGGCTGTAGGGGGTGCGCCTTGGCCTACATGGGCCAAGGGCACCAGCCCCTAGAGGCCCATGCGCCAAGATAAAGGAAAAAGGGGAGAGTCCTAAAGGGGGAAGGCACCTCCGAGGTGCCTTGGGGAGGATGGACTCCTCCCCCCCTCCTTAGCCGCACCCCTTGCTTGGAGTAGGGGGCAAGGCTGCGCCTCCCCCCTCTCCCCTGCCCCTATATATAGTGGAGGGGAGGGAGGGCATCCAGACCTGAGCCCTTGGCGCCTCCCTCCCTCCCGTGACACCTCCTCCTCTCCCGTAGGTGCTTGGCGAAGCCCTGCAGGATTGCCACGCTCCTCCATCACCACCACGCCGTTGTGCTGCTGCTGGATGGAGTCTTCCTCATCCTCTCCCTCTCTCCTTGCTGGATCAAGGCGTGGGAGACGTCACCGGGCTGTACGTGTGTTGAACGCGGAGGTGCCGTCCGTTCGGCACTTAATCATCGGTGATCTGAATCACGACGAGTACGACTCCATCAACCCCGTTCACTTGAACGCTTCCACTTAGCGATCTACAAGGGTATGTAGATGCACTCTCCTCTCTCTTTCTACTCGTTGCTGGTCTCTCCATAGATAGATCTTGGTGATACATAGGAAATTTTTTGAATTTCTGCTACGTTCCCCAACAGTGGCATCATGAGCTAGGTCTATTGCGTAGATTCTTTGCACGAGTAGAACACAAAGTAGTTGTGGGCGTTGATGTTGTTCAATATGCTTACCGTTACTAGTCGAATCTTGTTTCGACGGTATTGTGGGATGAAGCGGCCCGGACCGACCTTACACGTACTCTTACGTGAGACAGGTTCCACCGATTGACATGCACTTGGTGCATAAGGTGGCTAGCGGGTGCCAGTCTCTCCCACTTTAGTCGGAACGGATTCGATGAAAAGGGTCCTTATGAAGGGTAAATAGCAATTGGCATATCACGTTGTGGTTTTGCGTAGGTAAGAAACGTTCTTGCTAGAAACCCATAGCAGCCACGTAAAACATGCAACAGCAATTAGAGGACGTCTAACTTGTTTTTGCAGGGTATGCTATGTGATGTGATATGGCCAAAAGGATGTGATGAATGATATATGTGATGTATGAGATTGATCATGTTCTTGTAATAGGATTCACGACTTGCATGTCGATGAGTATGACAACCGGCAGGAGCCATAGGAGTTGTCCTTATTTTTTGTATGACCTGCGTGTCATTGAAGAACGCCATGTAAACTACTTTACTTTATTGCTAAACGCGTTAGTCATAGAAGTAGAAGTAGTCGTTGGCGTGACAACTTCATGAAGACACGATGATGGAGATCATGATGATGGAGATCATGGTGTCATGCCGGTGACAAGATGATCATGGAGCCCCGAAGATGAAGATCAATGGAGCTATATGATATTGGCCATATCATGTCACAACTATATAATTGCATGTGATGTTTATTATGTTTATGCATCTTGTTTACTTAGGACGACGGTAGTAAATAAGATGATCCCTTACAAAATTTCAAGAAGTGTTCTCCCCTAACTGTGCACCGTTGCTACAGTTCGTCGCTTCTAAGCACCACGTGATGATCGGGTGTGATGGATTCTTACGTTCACATACAACAGGTGTAAGACAGTTTTACACAGCGAAAACACTTAGGGTTAACTTGACGAGCCTAGCATGTGCAGACATGGCCTCGGAACACGGAGACCGAAAGGTCGAGCATGAGTCGTATAGTAGATACGATCAACATGAAGATGTTCACCGACGTTAACTAGTCCGTCTCACGTGATGATCGGACACGGCCTAGTTGACTCGGATCATGTAATCACTTAGATGACTAGAGGGATGTCTATCTGAGTGGGAGTTCATAAGATGAACTTAATTATCCTGAACATAGTCAAAAGACCTTTTGCAAATTATGTCGTAGCTCGCGCTATAGTTCTACTGTTTAGATATGTTCCTAGAGAAAATTATAGTTGAAAGTTGATAGTAGCGATTATGCGATCAGTAGAAAGCTTATCTCCTTAATGCACTGCTCAGTGTGCCGAACCCCAAACGTCGTTTGTCGATGTTGCGAACATCGGACATACACGTTTTGATAACTACGTGATAGTTCAATTAAATGGTTTAAGTAGAGGCACCAAAGACGTTTTCGAAACGTCGCGGAACATATGAGATGTTTCGAGGGCTGAAATTGGGATTTCAGGCTCGTGCCCACGTCAAGAGTTATAAGACCTCCGACGATTTTCTTAGCCTGCAAACTAAGGGAGAAAAGCTCAATCGTTGAGCTTGTGCTCAGATTGTCTGAGTACAACAATCACTTGAATCGAGTGGGAGTTGATCCTCCAGATGAGATAGTGATGTTTCCCCAAAGTCATTGCCACCAAGCTGCTAGAGCTTCGTGATGAACTATAACATATCAGGGATAGATATGATGATCCTTGAAATATTCGTGATGTTTGACACCGCGAAAGTAGAAATCAAAATGGAGCATCAATTGTTGATGGTTGGTGAAACCACTAGTTTCAAGAAGGGCAAGGGAACAAAGGGATACTTCATGAAACGGCAAATCAGCTGTTGCTCTAGTGAAGAAACCCAAGGTTGAACCCAAACCCGAGACTAAGTGCTTCTGTAATAAAGGGAACAGCCACTGGAGCAGAATTACCCTAGATACTTGGCAGATGAGAAGGCTGGCAAAGTCGATAGAAGTATATTGGATATACATTGTGTTGATGTGTACTTTACTAGTACTCCTAGTAGCACCAGGGTATAAGATACCGGTTCGGTTGCTAAGTGTTAGTAACTCGAAATAAAAGCTACGGCATAAATGGAGACTAGCTAAAGGTGAGCTGACGATATGTGTTGGAAGTGTTTCCAATGTTGATATGATCAAGCATCGCACGCTCCCTCTACCATCGAGATTTGGTGTTTGCGTTGAGCATAGACATGATTGGATTATGTCTATCGCAATACGGTTATTCATTTAAAGAGAATAATGGTTACTCTATTTATTTGAATAATACCTTCAATGGTCTTGCACCTAAAATGAATGGTTCATTGAAATTTTGATCGTAGGGATACACATTTTCATGCCAAAAGATATAAGATAGTAATGATAGTACCACTTACTTGTGGCACTGCCATGTAAGTCATAATGGTATAAAATGCATGAAGAAGCTCCATGTTGATGGACCTTTGGACTCACTCATTTTTGAAAAGTTTGAGACATGCGAACCATGTCTATTGGTATATATGCATAAAGAAACTCCATGCAAATGGACCGTTTGAACTCACTTGATTTTGAATCACTTGAGATATGCAAATCATACCACTTAGGCAAGATGACTGAAAAGCCTCGGTTTCAGTAAAATGGAACAAGATAGCAACCTGTTGGAAGTAACACATTTTGATGTGTGCAGTCCAATAAGTGCTGAGGCATGCAGTGAATATCGTTATGTTCTTACTTCACAGATGATTCGAGTAAATGTTGAGAATATTTACTTGATGAAACACAAGTCTGAATTATTGAATGGTTCAAGTAATTTCAGAGTGAAGTTTAAGATCTTCGTGACAAGAGGATAGAATGTCTATGATATGATCATAGAGATGAATATCTGAGTTACGAGTTTTGGCACACAATTAAGACATTGTGGAAATTGTTTCGCAATTAATACCGCCTGGAACACCATAGTGTGATGGTGTGTCCGAACATCATAGTTGCACCCTATTGGATATGGTGCGTACCATGATGTCTCTTATCGAATTACCACTATCGTTCATGGGTTAGGCATTAGAGACAACCACATTCACTTTAAATAGGGCACCACGTAATTCCGATGAGATGACACCGTATGAATTATGGTTTAGAGAAACCTAAGTTGTCGTTTCTTAAAAGTTTGGGGCTGCGACGCTTATATGAAAAAGTTTCAGGTTGATAAGCTCGAACCCAAAGCGGATAAAATGCATCTTCATAGGAAACCCAAAACAGTTGGGTATACCTCCCAATTCAGATCCGAAAGCAATATGGATTGTTTCTAGAATCGGGTCCTTTCTCGAGGAAAAGTTTCTCTCGAAAGAGTTGAGTGGGAGGATGGTGGAGACTTGATGAGGTTATTGAACCATCACTTCAACCAGTGTGTAGCAGGGCACAGGAAGTTGTTCCCGTGGCACCTACACCAATTGAAGTGGAAGCTTATGATATTGATCATGAAGTTTCGGATCAAATCACTGCCGTACCTCGTAGGGTGACAAGGATACGTACTACTTCAGAGTGGTACGGTAATCCTGTCCTGAAGGACATGTTGCTAGACAACAATGAACCTACGAGCTATGGAGAAACGATGGTGGGCCCGGATTCCGATAAATGGCTTGAGGCCATAAAATCCGAGAGAGGATCCATGTATGAGTACAGATGGATTTCAAAAGGAAGACGGACAATGATGGTAAATGTCACCATTAAGAAAGCTCGACTTGTCGTTAAGATGTTTTCCGACAAGTTCAAGGAGTTGACTACGATGAGATTTTCTCACTCGTAGCGATGCTAAGAGTCTGTTGGAATTATATTAGCGATTACTGCATTATTTATGAAATCTTGCAGATAGGATGTCAAAACATTGTTTCCTCGACGATTTTCTTGAGGAAAGGTTGTATGTGATACAACCGGAAGGTTTTGTCAATCCCGAAAGATGCTAATAAGTATGCAAAACTCCAGCAATCCTTCTAAGGACTGGAGTGAGCATCTCGGAGTTGGAATGTATGCTTTGATGATGATCAAAGATTTTGGGTTTATACAAAGTTTATGAGAAACTTGTATTTCCAAAGAAGTGAGTGGGAGCACTATAGAATTTCTGATGAGTATATGTTGATCAGAAATGATGTAGAATTTCTAGAAAGCATATAGGGTTATTTGAAAGGTGTTTTTCAATGGAAAGCCTGGATTAAGCTACTTGAACATTGAGCATCAAGATCTATAAGGATAGATCAAAATGCTTAATAATACTTTCAAATGAGCACATACCTTGACATGATCTTGAAGGTGTTCAAGATGGACCAGTCAAAGAAGAAGTTCTTGCCTGAATTGTAAGGTACGAAGTTAAGACTTAAAGCTCGACCACGGCAGAATAGAGAGAAAGGACGAAGGTCGTCCCCTATGCTTAAGACGTAGGCTCTTCAGTATGCTATGCTATGTACCGCACCTGAAGTGTGCCTTGCCATGAGTCAGTCAAGGGGTACAAGAGTGATCCAAGAATGGCTCATAGGACATCGGTCAAAGTTATCCTTAGTAACTAGTGGACTAAGGAATTTTCTCGATTATGGAGGTGGTAAAAGAGTTCGTCGTAAAGGTTACAACGATGCAAGCTTGACACCTATCCGGATAGCTCTGAGTAGAGAGACCGGATACATATAATGGAGCAATAATTTAGAATAGCTCCAAGTAGAACAGTTATTTGGAATAGCTCCAAATAGAGCATGGTAGCTGCATCTAGGAGATGACATAGAGATTTGTAAAGCACACACGGATCTGAAAGGTTCAGACCCGTTGACTAAAACCTCTCTCACAAGCAACATGATCAAACATAAAACTCATTGAGTGTTAATCACATAGTGATGTGAACTAGACTACTGACTCCAGTAAACTCTTGGGTATTAGTCACATGGCGATGTGACCTGTGAGTGTTAATCACATGGCGATGTGAACTAGATTATTGACTCTAGTGCAAGTGGGAGACTGTTGGAAATATGCCCTAGAGGCAATAATAAATAAGTTATTATTATATTTCTTTGTTCATGATAATAGTCTTTTATTCATGCTATAACTGTATTATCCGGAAATCGTAATACACGTGTGAATACATAGACCACAATATGTCCCTAGTGAGCCTCTAGTTGACTAGCTCGTTGTGATCAACAGATAGTCATGGTTTCCTGGCTATGGACATTGGATGTCGTTGATAACGGGATCACATCATTAGGAGAATGATGTGATGGACAAGACCCAATCCTAAGCATAGCACAAGGATCGTGTAGTTCGTTTGCTAGAGCTTTGCCAATGTCAAGTATCTCTTCCTTTGAACCATGAGATCGTGTAACTCCTGGATACCGTAGGAGTGCTTTGGGTGTATCAAACGTCACAACGTAACTGGGTGACTATAAAGGTGCACTACAGGTATCTCCGAAAGTATCTATTGTTTTATGCGGATCGAGACTGGGATTTGTCACTCCGTGTAAACGGAGAGGTATCTCTGGGCCCACTCGGTAGGACATCATCATATGCGCAATGTGACCAAGGAGTTGATCACGGGATGATGTGTTACGGAACGAGTAAAGTGACTTGCCGGTAACGAGATTGAACAAGGTATCGGTATACCGACGATCGAATCTCGGGCAAGTAAAATACCGCTAGACAAAGGGAATTGAATACGGGGTCGATTGAGTCCTTGACATCGTGGTTCATCCGATGAGATCATCGTGGAACATGTGGGAGCCAACATGGGTATCCAGATCCCGCTGTTGGTTATTGACCGGAGAACATCTCGGTCATGTCTGCATGTCTCCCGAACCCGTAGGGTCTACACACTTAAGGTTCGATGACGCTAGGGTTATAAAGGAAGCTTGTATGTGGTTACCGAATGTTGTTCGGAGTCCCGGATGAGATCTCGGACGTCACGAGGAGTTCCGGAATGGTCTGGAGGTAAAGATTTATATATAGGAAGTCCTGTTTCGGCCATCGGGACAAGTTTCGGGGTCATCGGTATTGTACCGGGACCACCGGAAGGGTCCCGGGGGCCCACCGGGTGGGGCCACCTACCCCGGGGGGCCACATGGGCTGTAGGGGGTGCGCCTTGGCCTACATGGGCCAAGGGCACCAGCCCCTAGAGGCCCATGCGCCAAGATAAAGGAAAAAGGGGAGAGTCCTAAAGGGGGAAGGCACCTCCGAGGTGCCTTGGGGAGGATGGACTCCTCCCCCCCTCCTTAGCCGCACCCCTTGCTTGGAGTAGGGGGCAAGGCTGCGCCTCCCCCCTCTCCCCTGCCCCTATATATAGTGGAGGGGAGGGAGGGCATCCAGACCTGAGCCCTTGGCGCCTCCCTCCCTCCCGTGACACCTCCTCCTCTCCCGTAGGTGCTTGGCGAAGCCCTGCAGGATTGCCACGCTCCTCCATCACCACCACGCCGTTGTGCTGCTGCTGGATGGAGTCTTCCTCATCCTCTCCCTCTCTCCTTGCTGGATCAAGGCGTGGGAGACGTCACCGGGCTGTACGTGTGTTGAACGCGGAGGTGCCGTCCGTTCGGCACTTAATCATCGGTGATCTGAATCACGACGAGTACGACTCCATCAACCCCGTTCACTTGAACGCTTCCGCTTAGCGATCTACAAGGGTATGTAGATGCACTCTCCTCTCTCTTTCTACTCGTTGCTGGTCTCTCCATAGGTAGATCTTGGTGATACATAGGAAATTTTTTGAATTTCTGCTACGTTCCCCAACAGTTGCAATGCTTGCAAGGCTTGAGTGATTTGCATTACCGAGAGGGCCTAGAGATACCTCTCCGACAATCGGAGTGACAAATCCTAATCTCGAAATACGCCAACCCAACAAGTACCTTCGGAGACACCTGTAGAGCACCTTTATAATCACCCAGTTATGTTGTGACGTTTGGTAGCACACAAAGTGTTCCTCCGATAAACGGGAGTTGCATAATCTCATAGTCATAGGAACATGTATAAGTTATGAAGAAAGCAATAGCAACAAACTAAACGATCAAGTGCTAAGCTAACGGAATGGGTCAAGTCAATCACATCATTCTCCTAATGATGTGATCCCGTTAATCAAATGACAACTCATGTCTATGGTTAGGAAACATAACCATCTTTGATCAACGAGCTAGTTAAGTAGAGGCATACTAGTGACACTCTGTTTTGTCTATGTATTCACACATGTATTATGTTTCTGGTTAATACAATTCTAGCATGAATAATAAACATTTATCATGATATAAGGAAATAAATAATAACTTTATTATTGCCTCGAGGGCATATTTCCTTTAGTCTCCCACTTGCACTAGAGTCAATAATCTAGATTACACAGTAATGATTCTAACACCCATGGAGCCTTGGTGTTGATCATGTTTTGCTCGTGGAAGAGGCTTAGTCAGCGGGTCTGCAACATTCAGATCCGTATGTATCTTGCAAATTTCTATGTCTCCCACTTGGACTAAATCCCGAATGGAACTGAAGCGTCTCTTGATGTGCTTGGTTCTCTTGTGAAATCTGGATTCCTTCGCCAAGGCAATTGCACCAGTATTGTCACAAAAGATTTTCATTGGACCCGATGCACTAGGTATGACACCTAGATCGGATATGAACTCCTTCATCCAGACTTCTTCATTTGCTGCTTCCGAAGCAGCTATGTACTCCGCTTCACATGTAGATCCCGCCACGACGCTTTGTTTAGAACTGCACCAACTGACAGCTCCACCGTTCAGTAAAAACACGTATCCGGTTTGCGATTTAGAATCGTCCGGATCAGTGTCAAAGCTTGAATCAACGTAACCATTTACGATGAGCTCTTTGTCACCTCCATATACGAGAAACATATCCTTAGTCCTTTTCAGGTATTTCAGGACGTTCTTGACCGCTGCCAGTGATTCACTCCTGGATTACTTTGGTACCTCCCTGCTAGACTTATAGCAAGGCACACATCAGGTCTGGTACACATCATTGCATACATGATAGAGCCTATGGCTGAAGCATAGGGAACATCTTTCATTTTCTCTCTATCTTCTGCGGTGGTCGGACATTGAGTCTTACTCAACTTCACACCTTGTAACACAGGCAAGAACCCTTTCTTTGCTTGATCCATTTTGAACTTCTTCAAAACCTTGTCAAGGTATGTGCTTTGTGAAAGTCCAATTAAGCGTCTTGATCTATCTCTATAGATCTTAATGCCCAATATGTAAGCAGCTTCACCGAGGTCTTTCATTGAAAAACTCTTATTCAGGTATCCCTTTATGCTATCCAAAAATTATATATCATTTCCAATCAATAATATGTCATCCACATATAATATCAGAAATGCTACAGAGCTCCCACCCACTTTCTTGTAAATACAGGCTTCTCCAAAAGTCTGTACAAAACCAAATGCTTTGATCACACTATCAAAGCGTTTATTCCAACTCCGAGAGGCTTGCACCAGTCCATAAATGGATCGCTGGAGCTTGCACACTTTGTTAGCTCCCTTTGGATCGACAAAACCTTCTGGTTGCATCATATACAACTCTTGTTCCAGAAACCCATTCAGGAATGCAGTTTTGACATCCATTTGCCAAATTTCATAATCATAAAATGCGGCAATTGCTAACATGATTTGGACAGACTTAAGCATCGCTACGGGTGAGAAGGTCTCATCGTATTCAATCCCTTGAACTTGTCGAAAACCTTTTGCAACAAGTCGAGCTTTGTAGACAGTAACATTACCGTCAGCGTCAGTCTTCTTCTTGAAGATCCATTTATTTTCAATTGTTTGTCGATCAATGGGCAAGTCAACCAAAGTCCACACTTTGTTCTCATACATGGATCCCATCTCAGATTTCATGGCTTCTAGCCATTTTGCGGAATCTGGGCTCACCATCGCTTCTTCATAGTTCGTAGGTTCATCATGATCTAGTAGCATGACTTCCAGAATAGCATTAGCGTACCACTCTGGTGCAGATCTTACTCTGGTTGATCTACGAGGTTCGGTAGTAACTTGATCTGAAGTTTCATGATCATTATCATTAGCTTCATCACTAATTTGTGTAGGTGTCACAGAAACCGGTTTCTGTGATGTACTAATTTCCAATAAGGGAGCAGGTACAGTTACCTCATCGAGTTCTACTTTTCTCCCACTCACTTCTTTCCAGGGAAACTCCTTCTCTAGAAAAACTCCGAATTTAGCAACAAAAGTCTTGCCTTCGGATCTGTGATAGAAGGTGTACCCAACAGTCTCCTTTGGGTATCCTATGAAGACACATTTCTCTGATTTGGGTTCGAGCTTATCAGGTTGAAGCTTTTTCACATAAGCATCGCAGCCCCAAACTTTCAGAAACGACAACTTTGGTTTCTTGCCAAACTATAGTTCATAAGGCGTCGTCTCAACGGATTTCGATGGTGTCCTATTTAACGTGAATGCAGCCGTCTCTAAAGCATAACCCCAAAACGATAACGGTAAATCAATAAGAGACATCATAGATCGCACCATATCTAATAAAGTACGATTACGACGTTCGGACACACCATTACGCTGTGGTGTTCCGGGTGGCGTGAGTTGCGAAACTATTCCGCATTGTTTCAAATGTAGACTAAACTCGTAACTCAAATATTCTCCTCCACGATCAGATCGTAGAAACTTTATTTTCTTGTTACGATGATTTTCAACTTCACTCTGAAATTCTTTGAACTTTTCAGATGTTTCAGACTTATGCTTCATTAAGTAGATATACCCATATCTGCTTAAATCATCTATGAAGGTGAGAAAATAATGATATCCGCCACGAGCCTCAACATTCATCGGACCACATACATCTGTATGTACGATTTCCAACAAATCTGTTGCTCTCTCCATAGTACCGGAGAATGGCGTTTTAGTCATCTTGCCCATGAGGCACGGTTCGCAAGTACCAAGTGATTCATAATCAAGTGATTCCAAAAGTCCATCAGTATGGAGTTTCTTCATGCGCTTTACACCGATATGACCTAAACGGCAGTGCCACAAATAAGTTGCACTATCATTACTAACTCTGCATCTTTTGGCTTCAACATTATGAATATGTGTATCACTACTATCGAGATTCATCAAAAATAGACCACTCTTCAAGGGTGCATGACCATAAAAGATATTACTCATATAAATAGAACAACCATTATTCTCTGATTTAAATGAATAACCGTCTCGCATCAAACAAGATCCAGATATAATGTTCATGCTCAACGTTGGCACCAAATAACAATTATTTAGGTCTAATACTAATCCAGAAGGTAGATGTAGAGGTAGCGTGCCGACTGCGATCACATCGACTTTGGAACCATTTCCCACGCGCATCGTCACCTCGGCCTTCGCCAGTGTTCGCTTAATCCGTAGTCCCTGTTTCGAGTTGCAAATATTAGCAACAGAACCAGTATCAAATACCCATGTGCTACAGCGAGCTCTAGTGAGGTACACATCAACAACATGTATATCACATATACCTTTGTTCACCTTGCCATCCTTCTTATCCGCCAAATACTTGGGGTAGTTCCGCTTCCAGTGTCCAGTCTGCTTGCAGTAGAAGCACTCAGTTTCAGGCTTAGGTCCAGATTTGGGTTTCTTCTCCTGAGCAGCAACTTGCTTGCTATTCTTCTTGAAGTTCCCCTTCTTCTTCCCCTTTGCCCTTTTTCTTGAAACTGGCGGTCTTGTTGACCATCAACACTTGATGCTCCTTCTTGATTTCTACCTCCGCAGCCTTTAGCATTGCGAAGAGTCCGGGAATCGTCTTATCCATCCCTTGAATGTTATAGTTCATCACGAAGCTCTTGTAGCTTGGTGGCAGTGATTGAAGAACTCTGTCAATGACACTATCAACAGGAAGATTAACTCCCAGTTGAGTCAAGTGATTATGATACCCAGACATTTTGAGTATATGTTCACTGACAGAACTATTCTCCTCCATCTTGCAGCTATAGAACTTATTGGAGACTTCATATCTCTCAATCCGGGCATTTGCTTGAGATATTAACTTCAACTCCTGGAACATCTCATATGCTCCATGACGTTTAAAACGTCGTTGAAGACCCGGTTCTAAGCCGTAAAGCATGGCACACTGAAGTATCGAGTAGTCATCAGCTTTGCTCTGCCAGACGTTCATAACATCTGGTGTTGCTCCTGCAGTAGGCTTGGCACTTAGCGGTGCTTCCAGGACGTAATTCTTCTGTGCAGCAATGAGGATAATCCTCAAGTTACGGACCTAGTCCGTGTAATTGCTACCATCATCTTTCAACTTTGCTTTCTCAAGTAACGCATTAAAATTCAACGGAACAACAGCACGAGCCATCTATCTACAATCAAACATAGACAAGCAAGATACTATCAGGTACTAAGTTCATGATAAATTTAAGTTTAATTAATCATATTACTTAAGAACTCCCACTTAGAAAGATATCCCTCTAATCCTCTAAGTGATCACGTGATTCAAATCAACTAAACCATGTCCGATCATCACGTGAGATGGAGTAGTTTCATTGGTGAACATCATTATGTTGATCATATATACTATATGATTCACGCTCGACCTTTCGGTCTCCGTGTTGCGAGGCCATATCTGTTATATGCTAGGCTCGTCAAGTTAAACCTGAGTATTCCGCGTGTGCAACTATTTTGCACCCGTTGTATTTGAATGTAGAGCCTATCATACCCGATCATCACGTGGTGTCTCAGCACGAAGAACTTTCGCAACGGTGCATACTTAGAGAGAACACTTATACTTTGATAATTTAGTGAGTGATCATCTTATAATGCTACCGTCAATCAAAGCAAGATAAGATGCATAAAAGATAAACATCACATGCAATCAATATAAGTGATATGATATGTCCATCATCATCTTGTGCTTGTGATCTCCATCTCTGAAGCACCTTCATGATCACCATCGTCACCGGCGCGACACCTTGATCACCATCGTAGCATCATTTTCGTCTCGCCAATCTTATGCTTCCACGACTATCGCTACCGCTTAGTGATAAAGTAAAGCATTACATCGCGATTGCATTGCATACAATAAAGCGACAACCATATGGCTCCTGCCAGTTGCCGATAACTCGGTTACAAAACGTGATCATCTCATACAATAAAATTTAGCATCATGTTTTGACCATATCACATCACAACATGCCCTGCAAAAACAAGTTAGAAGTCCTCTACTTTGTTGTTGCAAGTTTTACGTGGCTGCTACGGGCTTAGCAAGAACCGTTCTTACCTACGCATCAAAAACCACAACGATAGTTTGTCAAGTTGGTGTTGTTTTAACATTCGCAAGGACCGGGCGTAGCCACACTTGGTTCAACTAAAGTTGGAGAAACTGACACCCGCCAGCCACCTGTGTGCAAAGCACGTCGGTAGAACCAGTCTCGCGTAAGCGTACGCGTAATGTCGGTCCGGGCCGCTTGATCCAACAATACCGCCGAACCAAAGTATGACATGCTGGTAAGCAGTATGACTTATATCGCCCACAACTCACTTGTGTTCTACTCGTGCATAACATCAACACATAAAACCTAGGCTCTGATACCACTGTTGGGGAACGTCATAATTTCAAAAAAATTCCTACGCACACGCAAGATCATGGTGATGCATAGCAACGAGAGGGGAGAGCGTTGTCTATGTACCCTCGTAGACCGGCAACGGAAGCGTTGACACAACATAGAGGAAGTAGTCGTACGTCTTCCCGATCCGACCGATCCAAGTACCGAACGTACGGCACCTCCGAGTTCTGCACACGTTCAACTCGGTGACATCCCTCGAGCTCCGATCCAGCAAAACATTGAGGGAGAGTTTCATCAGCACGACGGCGTGATGACGGTGATGATGTTCTACCGACGCAGGGCTTCGCCTAAGCACCGCTACGATATGTCCGAGGTGGAATATGGTGGAAGGGGGCACCGCACACGGCTAAGGAATGATCACGAGGATTAACTTGTGTGTCATGGGGTGCCCCCTTGCCTCAGTATATAAAGGCGGGAGGGGGAGGTGCGGCCGGCCCTATGGGTGCGCCTGGAGGAGTCCTACTCCAACCGGGAGTAGGACCCCCCCCTCTTGCCTTGTTGGAAAAGAAAGGAGGAAGGGAGAAAGAGGAAAGGGCCCCCCCCTTCCTTGTCATATTCGGACTAGGGGGGAGGGAGCACGCGGCCTGCCCTGGCCGGCCCTCCTCTTCTTCCTTATGGCCCATGTAGGCCCAATAACCCCCGAGGGGTCCGGTAACTCCCCGGTACTCCGGTAAAATCCCGATTTCATCCGGAACATTTCAGATATCCAAATATAGGCTTCCAATATATCAATCTTTATGTCTCGACCATTTCGAGACTCCTCGTCATGTCTGTGATCACATCCGGGACTCCTAACAACCTTCGGTACATCAAAACACAAAAACCCTAATTACGATCGTCACCGAACTTTAAGCGTGCGGACCCTACGGGTTCGAGAACTATGCAGACATGACCGAGACACGTCTCCGGTCAATAACCAATAGCGGAACCTGGATGCTCATATTGGCTCCTACATATTCTACAAAGATCTTTATCGGTCAGACCGCATAACAACACACATTGTTCCCTTTGTCATCGGTATGTTACTTGCCCGAGATTCGATCATCGGTATCTCAATACCTAGTTCAATCTCATTACCGGCAAGTCTCTTTACTCGTTCCGTAATACATCATCCCGCAACTAACTTATTAGTTGCAATGCTTGCAAGGCTTGAGTGATGTGCATTACCGAGAGGGCCCAGAGATACCTCTCCGACAATCGGAGTGACAAATCCTAATATCGAAATACGCCAACCCAACAAGTACCTTCGGAGACACCTGTAGAGCACCTTTATAATCACCCAGTTACGTTGTGACGTTTGGTAGCACACAAAGTGTTCCTTGGGTAAACGGGGGTTGCATAATCTCATAGTCATAGGAACATGTAGAAGTTATGACGAAAGCAATAGCAACAAACTAAACGATCAAGTGCTAAGCTAACGGAATGGGTCAAGTCAATCACATCATTCTCCTAATGACGTGATCCCGTTAATCAAATGACAACTCATGTCTATGGTTAGGAAACATAACCATCTTTGATCAACGAGCTAGTCAAGTAGAGGCATACTAGTGACACTCTATTTTGTCTATGTATTCACACATGTATTATGTTTCCGGTTAATACAATTCTAGCATGAATAATAAACATTTATCATGATATAAGGAAATAAATAATAACTTTATTATTGCCTCTAGGGTATATTTCCTTCAAACGGAACACGTCAATCAGTGTTTGGAAGTATACTTGCGCTGTTTCATACATGCTTGCCCGAACAAATGGAGTCGATTTTTTTCCCTCGCGGAATTTTGGTACAACTCGAGTTTCCACTCTGCTCTAAACACCTCCCCTTTTGCTGCTCTATATGGTCACGAACCACATCATTGGGGGATTGAAGTTGCGTCGACTTGCAAAGTTCCTTCTCTCAAGGACTGGCTCGAGGAACACAAACTAATGCAACAGATTCTAAAACAGCACCTCAGTCGAACCCGCAACATCATGAAAACACAAGCCGACAAGAAGCGCAGCCACAGAACTTTCACACCGGGTGATTCAGTTTTCATCAAACTGCAACCATATGTGCAAACATCAGTGGAATGCAGGGCAAATCACAAGCTGGCATTCAAATATTTTGGACCTTTTCGAGTGTTGCAAATGATCAACCCTGTTGCTTACAAAGTGGACTTGCGTGAAGGATGAAAGGTAGACCCCGTTTTTCATGTTTCACAACTCCGTCTTGCTCTGTCCCCAGGCACTACGGCATCTTCAGAGCTGCCTCAACCCTCTGACAATGTTCTTATACCGGTGGAAATCATCATGCGTCGGTGGCACCAAACACCTATTGGGCGCCGTGAGCAAGTCCTTGTCCGCTGGTCTGACCCTGCTGTCCTCGACGCTACTTGGGAAGATACCATTGCTTTGAAAGAGCGTTTCCCAAATGTGGCGGCTTGGGGACAAGCCGTAGCTCAACAAGGGGGGATGTCAGCGTCCCAAGTGCCAACGACAAGAAAGCGGCCAAGACAGCAGAGAAGAGCATCAGCGGAGCGAGTGGTCATCGATTGGTAGCTGACTCAGCAACACCAACCAATCAGGGAGAAGGGCGTGTCACCGGCCGGCCACGTCGACTGATTCAATCTAATCGCAAGTACGTGGGACCCTCCTGGCTGAACACTACTTAAAGAGAGGAAGTGCAGGTGAGAAGCATCCGGGCTTGGAGCAGGAACACGACAACGACACGACTGGCTTCTTCTACTTTTCTTCTTTCGTTCTTTCCAAGTTGTAACCAAGACAGAGAGCTCGACCTTCGATCTGTATATGTAATGGAGTGAATGAGAAAGTAGATCAGACACCTAACAAAACACATTGCGGTACAACTCAGGGAGACGTGGAGGTGAAACTTCTGCACCACTGAATGCATCAACAAGAAGACAATGTCTGTGGTGGATGAAGATGAGATGACCATAGGAAAAACCAACAAAACGAAATTTCTGCAGAATTTCTTCCCGAATTTGGCAGTGACGGTTGGTGTTTGGGTTGGCTGGATCAATGAAGTGAAATGTACGTGGCTTGTGGCGACCATTACTAGGAGCTGGAATGTAGGGGTGTTTCTGGATAAGGAGAGGGGGACATAAGGTGCACAAGGAAGATTTCGATGGAAATGAGAAGAAGGCAGCATGCCAAGAGCGGCAAGTGGCAGCAAAGGCAAGAAGGTCAAAGCAGGAGCCCAACATAGCAACGATTGAGTGCAGCAGGCCATCTGGGAGGTCTGCCCAGCCTTGGAGGGTGGACACAACAAGGTGTTTGTAGATAGAGGTGGCAAACAGTTTGCTGGGGCTTTGCATCATGACAAACTCTCTGCAAAACATAGTAAAATTCAAGGCCATAAGATTAGAGAGATGAATTGGTCAAGAAATGCAAAAATAAAAATAATGGATAGATAATTTGCTAGTCATAGATAATCATTTTCCATATGTAATCTATTAACCATAGAGAACCCACGAATGTCCTTGCATATTAATAAACTTGTTATACACTTGTACAAATATATAATTTCATTGGGTGTGCGTGTGTGGGGGGGGGGGAGGGGGGGGGGTTGTTCAGACAACAACATGAAGCAAAATAAGAATAAAAACACCAAACAAAGCAGCAAGGATCATGATGGGCCATGGCATCACAATTCCTACTCTCTAAGGAAAAGATCCTCGAAAGCAATTCAAACTCATCGGTGGATTTTTCATTTCCAGCCATTCAGGCAATACAATAACATGCAGAAAAGAAATGCAGGGTACTTCTTTTGCCAAGTGCTTATCTTCAGAAACCATGTAGATTTTTCAGTGTGAGATGAGAAAGGTGGTAAATGCTTCTGCTATGTTGCCTAGTGTCATACGCAAATCATAAGGAGCAGGTGCAGTTCTGGCTCCATTGACACAATACCTCGACCCAGTGCTAATGTGGACAAACCTAAAATTATTTACTCCCTCCGATCCAAAGAAAGTGTCATGGCTTTAGTTCACACTTTTTTTTGATCGGAGGGAGTAATTCCATCAACCATTTGCACATGATCTCGATCATCCAAATCAAAGCCGAGTCATTGGCATATCCATCCTACACCCTTCGTTCCATAATATAAGAGCGTTTTTGACACTAGTGTAGTGTCACAAATGCTCTTATATTATGGTGGGGCAGAGGGAGTACATTGATCAATTCCATCTAAGAAATCAAACAAACAACTGAACCTAACCTCGGGTTTTTAATCTTCGGTACACCAGAATCGAACGAAATCTGGTGCAAGCTATCTAGCGAAACATAACCCTACCAGGTTCCAATGCGACTGGAGTTCTTGGGATAAGAAGAAGTGCACGATGTGTTCTTACATATCTTAATTTAGCGGGACAAACGCACCAAAGATGGCACGCGAGAGGAGGACGAAACAGTGCGTTCCTCGTGGAGCGGGGAGTCGCTGGAGATCAGAGACGACCGTGTGTTGGTTGGCTGCCGCCGCCACGCCGGCGTCGTCCCGTCCGGGTGGCTGCCGGAACCGCCCCGGTGGCTTCGCCAGGTAGAAGGCGCTCGTATGCCACCGCCGATTCCGTCCTCTCGTACCCTCCGCCCAGTGGCGGTTATCATGGGCCGATTATGAATAAAGAGGGGATGGGGGCTATTCATGGGCCATATCTGGGCTTTCATGGGGGCTATTTTATGAGCCGTATTTTCATCGACTAAAAAAATTGACCAAATATTTTCAAATAAGATTGAGCTAAACCAAATGGAAGACTCGTCAGATTTCGCCTCCCTATACATACACTTCTTCATGGAAATACTACTAATTAACGAAAGGCTAAATATCCCACGTCAAATTAGTAGACATGGAAAATCAAACGTTTTTAATGATAATTTATATTGGCGTGAGAATGACAAATTTAGTTTACAAGTACGGCAATTTTATGGCCCAAAAATAAAGTAAAACAGAAGTGTCATGCTCATCAACTAAATTTGTCATCCTTGGCAAATGCAACTTGCCATGAAAAATGTTTGATTTGCCATGTTTAAGAATCTGACATTCTTGATATCTAGGTCTTTAATTAAAGCTTTGTATCCATTGTATTTCCGGAAAATCAGGAAAACTACGATGACCAAATCTAGGAGCAAACACGAGTGAAAGTAAACTACTCACTACCCCAAAAGGGCATTTCCTTGAAAAAAAACTACTCGCTATGGAGTATCACATGCCGCATTGGAAAGGCGAAATTCTATGCAGGAATTACAGAGGACCTGTAGCGTCAATGTCGGGCTTCACTATTCACCATGTAAGAGCATCTCTAGCAGACCCCTCAAAAACGGTCAAACCCGAAAAAATCCGGTATTTACAGTTTCGGTCGAAAAAATGGTCCCTAACAAACCCCGTAAAGCTCGATCGACCCTTAAAATTTTTAAGGGGCACCGAGAATCCATCAGAGAACCTTATATGTACATGTTGGAAGAGAGTATACAGTTTCAACCCATAAACAGTCAAACCTCGTCGGAGCAGATGCGCCGCCGCGGAACTGGCCGGAATCAACCCGAAACTCGCCGGAATCCGTCGCCGCACATCGCAAAAGGTCGCCGCATGCCGGAATGTGTCGCTGCCGGTCCAAATTGTGGCCGGCTTGACCTTCACCGCCAAGGCGAGGCCGGCCACGGGCTGGGTGGAGCAGGCGGCTGACGACCCGAATCAAGGCGGGGCGGCGCCGGAGAAGGGCAAGAAAGGCGCGGTGGGGGCGGGAGAGGCGCGACAAGGGCGGGCATGGCCGGGGCGGAGCGCGGCGGCGGGCAGGGGCGGGGCGAGGCACGACGGGGGCGGGGGCGGGCGCGGCCGTGCCAGGGCGTGCATGACCGGGGTTGGACGGGCGCGTGCTGGTGGCGGCGGCCAGGGCGGGCATGGCCAAGGCGCGGCACAGCAATGGGGAGCACGGCCGGAGCAGGACGAGTTTGATCGGAGCAGGACGATTGCTTGTTGTATCATTCTGGATACAGTTCGTGATACGATGTCTATTCTTTTCGGCCTAGTTTTGCATCGTAAAAACGGTTTAAAGAGTCCTTTAAATATGTTTTTAAAAGGTTTACTAGAAATGCTCTAACACGGTTCGTCGCGCGTGGCCTCATCCACTGTTGCAGGCTGTTCCCGGTCAATTCGCCGCTGATTCGCGCCACGGCGCTGACCACGCCGACGACAAGCTGTCGATCCGTGAACATCGGATCACTTGTCTTTTCGCCGGCCTGCTTCCATTCCTCCTTTCGTCTACCAAACGGCCTAACGGAACCGTAGTACTATAGATGGACTAAACTGGACGGAACGAGCTGCGCACAGTGGCTGGATCTTGTAGCCGATGGATCAACCATTCCCCAGCCCATTTTGGTCTAGTTAAGGTCAACTCCACCGCGCGATTTTAAATGGACATTCGTTTTGTCCGGTTTCTATCCGTTTGGGTAGGACAATGGGGACGTGTCCGGGCGTTGAAGGAAATATGCTCTAGAGGCAATAATAAAGTTATTATTTATTTCCTTATATCATGATAAATATTTATTATTCATGCTAGAATTGTATTAACCGGAAACATAATACATGTGTGAATACATAGACAAACAGAGTGTCACTAGTATGCCTCTACTTGACTAGCTCGTTAATCAAAGATGGTTATGTTTCCTAACCATAGATATGAGTTGTCATGTGATTGACTTGACCCATTCTGTTAGCTTAGCACTTGATCGTTTAGTTTGTTGCTATTGCTTTCTTCATGACTTATACATGTTCCTATGACTATGAGATTATGCAACTCCCATTTACCGGAGGAACACTTTGTGTGCTACCAAACGTCACAACGTAACTGGGTGATTATAAAGGTGCTCTACAGGTGTCTTCGAAGGTACTTGTCGGGTTGGCGTATTTGGAGATTAGGATTTGTCACTCCGATTGTCGGAGAGGTATCTCTGGGCCCTCTCGGTAATGCACATCACTTAAGCCTTGCAAGCATTGCAACTAATGAGTTAGTTGCGGGATGATGTATTACGGAATGAGTAAAAAGACTTACCGGTAACGAGATTGAACTAGGTATTGAGATACCGACGATCGAATCTCGGGCAAGTAACATACCGATGACAAAGGGAACAATGTATGTTGTTATGCGGTCTGACCGATAAAGATCTTCGTAGAATATGTGGGAGCTAATATGAGCATCCAGGTTCCGCTATTGGTTATTGACCGGAGACGTGTCTCGGTCATGTCTACATTGTTCTCGAACCTGTAGGGTCCGCACGCTTAAGGTTTCGATGACAGTTATATTATGAGTTTATGAGTTTTGATGTACCGAAGGAGTTTGGAGTCCCGGCTGAGATCGGGGACATGACGAGGAGTCTCAAAATGGTCGAGACGTAAAGATCGATATATTGGACGACTATATTCGGACATCGGAAAGGTTCCGAGTGATTCGGGTATTTTTCAGAGTACTGAAGAGTTACGGAAATTCGCCGGTGGAGTATATGGGCCTTATTGGGCCATACGGGAATAGAGGAAAGAGGACAAAAGGAAGGAGGCGCGCGCCCCCCCTCTGGTCCGAATTGGACAAGGGGTGCAGCCCACTTTTCCTTGTTCCTCTCCCCCTCTTTCCTTCTCTCCTACTCCAACAAGGGAAGGAGGAGTCCGAGTAGGACTCCCCCCTTGGCGCGCCCTCCTCCTAGGCCGGCCGCCTCCCCCCCTTGCTCCTTTATATACGGGGGCAGGGGGCACCCCATAGACACAACAATTGATCATTGATCTCTTAGCCGTGTGCGGTGCCCCCCTCCATCATAATCCTCGATAATATTGTAGCAGTGCTTAGGCGAAGCCCTGCGACGGTAGAACATCAAGATCGTCACCATGCCGTCGTGCTGACGGAACTCTTCCCCGACATTCTGCTGGATCGGAGTCCGGGGATTATCGTCGAGCTGAACGTGTGCTAGAACTCGGAGGTGCCGTAGTTTCGGTGCTTGATCAGTCGGGCCGTGAAGACGTACGACTACATCAACCGCGTTGTCATAAAGCTTCCGCTTTCGGTCTACGAGGGTACGTGGACAACACTCTCCCCTCTCGTTGCTATGCATCACCATGATCTTGTGTGTGCGTAGGAATTTTTTTGAAATTACTACGTTCCCCAACAGGTGTGTCCTGGGATGCGGTGGCCGTGCGCTCCCCATCCTGTCCGTTAGGGCCAAAAATGCTCATATTTTCATCAAAACTAGTTTTCCAACCCAAATTTTTGTATGAAAATTAAAATAATTTTACAACCCAATTGAAATTGTCTTTAATAAAATAGTTTTACAACCAAATCAAAATTGTCTTGAATGAACATAAAATGGACCAATACATCTATTGGTTGCCAATGTGATCCCACACATGCTCAACCAAGTCATTTTGAAGATTCAAATGGGTGTGCCAATCACGCATCTCACGGTGAAATTGAACAAACTATTCAAATGTGGTCGGGTCTTGGTGCAGGGACTCAATATTTTCACCTTGATAATCAAATCCTTGGTTAAAGATACTCTCATCACGCTCGTCCTCGACAATCATGTTATGCATGATCACACAAGCAGTCATCACCTCCCAAAGCTTCCTTTCATCCCATGACAGTGCAGGGTTTTGAATGATACCCTACCAGGATTGAAGCACACCAAAAGCACATTCCACATCCTTTGTAACACTCTCTTGCATTTGGGAAAATCTCTTTCTCTTCTCATCTTGGGGTTTCGAGATTGTCTTCACAAAAGTTGACCACTGAGGATATATACCATCAGCTAGATAGTATCCCTTGTTGTACTGGTGACCGTTGATCTCAAAGTTGACAGGTGGGGAGTGGTCTTCTGCAAGCCTCGCGAAGACTGAAGAACGCTGCAGCACATTGATATCATTGTGAGAACCTGCCATGCTGAAGAAAGAATGCCATATCCAAAGATCCTGCGATGCCACCGCTTCTTATATGATAGTGCACCTGTTGACATGCCCCTTGTACTGGCCCTGCCAAGCAAATGGGCAGTTCTTCCACTCCCGGTGCATACAATCTATGCTGCTAAGCATGCCTGGAAAGCCTCTAGTTGCGTTGGTCGCCAACAATCTCTCTGTATCAACGGCAGTTGGCTGCCTCAAGTACTCTGAGCCAAACACCTTGATCACAGCCTGGCAAAACTTGTACATTGACATTAGACATGTTGTCCCACTCATACGCACATACTCATCCACCAGATCGCCTGGAATTCCATATGCAAGCATGCGGATGGCCGCGGTGCATTTCTGGTAGGAGGAGAATCCAAGCTTGCCAAGGGCATCCGTCTTGCACTCGAAGTATGGGTCATGAGCAACCACTCCCTCTCGTATACAATTGAACACATGCCTTGCCATTCAAAAATGGCGACGGAATTTATCCGGCTTGAAGAGCGGGGTGTTGGCAATGTAATCAGCATAGAGCAGGGTGTGGCCTCTCTCCCTGTTGCAGTTCAGGTTGGGAGCACGGCCAGGGGCTGACCCCCTGTACCGAGGAAGCTGTCGTTGAATGTGGTCGTGAACGACCAGTGCAGCCACCATAAGATCTTCATCATCCGACGACGAATCGTCCGATGAACAAAGGAAGTGATGGAAGAAAAAATCGTCTCCACTGTCCATACCTTTGTGGACAAAATGTCGAACACCTTGTGGTCGTGGTGGCGAAGAGGCCGCGATGATCAGCTCGACGCATTTGGGGTGGTTGCCGGCCGGCTACTGGCCGCTCTGGAGCTCTCATCGGAAGCTGCCGAGGCCGCCGCGGTGCGTCGCCGGCGGTCCTGTCCCCTCTTTGGCCGGCAAAGACGGCGACGGCCACACCTCCGATCGACGGCCAAAACTACGGCCAAAGCACTGGCGTGGTGGCGGCCATGTCGAGAAGTGGTTTGGTAGGGACGGCCGGAGGCTGCGCGGTGAGGAGGCGGCCGGAGAATAGCAGCGGCACAGGCGGCGGGGCGGGGCGGGAGAGAGAGGGGAAAGCGTTGGGAGCGGAGGATCTGCTAGTGTCCTCGACGGGCGGGCCACGGGGGGACAAGGGGGTGCGTCCAGCCCGTCCGCGCGCGTCCATTTCACTCCAAACCGAACGCAAATTTGGGCCGGGGATGGGTCAAAAACGGACGAAATCTGGATATTTATCCGTTTGAGACCGCGCGCTGGGCCGCGCTATTCGTCCGTTTACCTCAAACGGACGGGGCCGGACATGATAGGATCGTGCGATGGAGTTGGCCTAACTAACAGGGTTCGCACACGCGTGGCCTTGGTCACTGTTGCATGTTGTTCCCGGTCGATTCGCCGTCGATTCGCACCACGCCGCCGAACACGCCGACGACAAGCTGTCGGGCCGCGAACATCGGATCACTTGTCTTGTCGCCGGCCTGCTTCCATTCCTACTTTCGTCTAGCAAGCGGCGTCTAGCGGGGCTGTAGATGGACTAATAAACCGGACGGAACGATAGCAGTAGTTTTCATTCCTGCACAGTGGCTCTTGTAGCCGATGGGGCAACCACCCCCAGCCCATTTTGGTTCCAGCCCCCCGTGCAGCCAGCCAACACGTCTCCGTCACCTGAAAATTCCCTCCGCTCTCGTACGGGTCACTGCCCGAAACCGGCCAAGTTTTCATGATTTGTGTAGTGTCCACCATTTTTGGCTCATCTCTGGCCGCTCCTCGGCGGTACCACCTGAAAAATTGTCATCGCGCTCGCCTTCCCCGAGGTACAAACACTGCGATTGACAGGTACTCAGAGTACATGCTCACATCGGCACATGACATGACACATACGTACATGGTGCGTGCATCGGCATAGCCGTCCGTCAGCATATGGCAGTAGCAGCAGGTCAAAACGGGTCCGGATGGCACACACTTTTGTTTATTGTAGTTTTGTTTCTAAACCGGGCCAAATGCTCGAAAATGCACAGGTGAACATCATTCTACTGCTTTTATTTATTGTAGTTTTGTTTCTCCATTTTTTTTAGTTTTAATCATTAGTTTCGAACCTCGAATGTCGAGGCTCACAATCTTACAAGACATGCTTTAGCTTTATGGGTTGACCGTATACCTGACCAAACGGCCCGGCACGGCCAGGCCCGCGGCAATCCTGCCTGGCACGGCACGGTCCGTCACGGCACGATTATTAGCCGGGCCGTGCTGTGCCGGCCCACGGGCGGGAGCTCGCAGCCCAGGCACGGCATGCAGCCTATCTGGGCCGGCACGCGGCACGCCAGCCCGTTATGGCACGCTGGGCCGCCTGGCGCATATTTACCTCGGTTGGCGCGTTTTTCCCCTCTGTACAGCGAAAAAATATCCAAAAAATGTAGAAAAATGCAAAAAAAAAATGTAGAGCATTATGTGGGATAAATCTAGAGTTTTATTAGCGCTTGCTTCCTTAAAACCTTCCATCCCAAAAAAGTAAAAGAGTACAAGTTATGCTCTAGAAATACTAAAAGATTAAAAGAAATAGAAAGAAATATATTAGAGCACTACAAATGTACGCATGCACTACAAAATCATTGAACATTTATATATTAGAGTACTAGGTATTTATATAGGACATATTTTTATATATATTTCAAAAAAAGCTAAACGGGCCGTGCCGTGCCGGCCCGCGTGCCCAGCCTCCAGTCCCAGGCATGGCCCATGACGTGCTGCATGCCGTGCCTGGGCCGTGCCATTCCTGCGTGCTACCGGGCCGGCCCAGTTAGCACGGCCCATTTGGCCAGCTATAGTTGGTTGGCATGTATGGTTAGGTCAACCTAGTGATCTTCTCTTCTCGCAGTTGCTCGATGGCTAAGGGAACGGATAAATCCCTTTTCGAAATGACTTGATTATCCCTCGACTAGGAAACAAGAGTACTCTTTACCATAGGAAAGAAGCTAACTCTGAAAAAGAGAAATGGAATCATCGAGATAGGAGCTAGTTCCTGGATTGAGAGAGTTCTGCCTAATGCCTAAATTGGATGATGGATCTTCAGCTTTAGCGAGTTCACTCGTATAAATGTCCGTTTGATTGCTCCTCGGGTGCTTCCTTCTTTCAAATCTAGATTTCCTAGAATCATACCTTCGTCCATTCTTGGCAAGCCCTCTTCTCTGATGGTATATGTCACGCCCCAAAACATGGTTCGGACGTAACAGCCGCCACACGTGTATAAACAAAAGATTATAAACGTGTGAGGTCTAAACTAAAGCTTTTCACAATAATATACATAATAAGCATGTATTCTTTATTCTGGGGATACATAGTTCTTGCTGAAAATAAACTTCTAAAGTACTTCAATTTATTCCCTCCCGGCGCGTGCTACGCCTACTGCTCAAAGCCAAGCTCAGGATCATTACCACTTTGGGCTGCAAAAATAGAAATTAAGCAAGGGTGAGTATGATGATTCATACCCAGCAAGTAGCATTTATTCAAGGGTACAAAAGGAGAAAGTGTTATGGATATCACAACGGTGTAATTCAGTTTCAAGGAAATGATACGACAACAATGGACAGATTTAGCGGCGGAAAATAAAGTAGTGCAAAAGGCTGAATTAAAAGATGATATTAAACAGAGTTCAACGGAATACTGGAAATATTTATAGCGGTGTATAGGGAAAAATATTGGTATCACACGTGACCAGCAAGGTTCCCTACCCGGGACTCACAGGGGTGAATATTCACACTTTTACACTCTTAAGAGGGGTACTCCGACATCGACAGTCTCGACCAGAACCACGTGGGTTCTAGAAGAGCAGAGCCCTTCGACCCCCTGAGGCACGACAACTTGACTTACTAGTATGGGTCGTTCCCAAGGATCCATCACCGATACCCTGTTCGGAACAAGTGTCGCCCCCAGCGGAGAACTCAGACAGTCCCATACCTGAACCGTGACCGGTACAATATGTTTGCGGTCGTGACACAAATATAGACAATATGTGAATATGGAAATAAGGAGGTCAGTGGTATGATGAAACTTATGTAGTAATCCTCACGTCTCCACGTAAGCCCAAATAATCATGACGATTACTTGCTCACCGGAACATATTTCTCTTCAACAGTATCGTGGCCAACGAACAGAGGACAGTTGCAGAAGAACTCATATATCACGGTACAGTGGCTAGCAAAAGAAATACTACCAGCAGTATATCTCTAGATCAGTGTAACTGTGTGCAAGTCGCAGGACCAAGCACAGCAACGAAATATGAACAGAGGAACTGCTACTTGCCTGACAGCAGTACCCGTCTACCACGCGGTCGCTAGGAACAACACCAGCGAGAGCTCCAACTTCTTCTTCCAGCAGACGACTCTGACTAGTGTGTGAATGGTCCTACGCTACAGCACCTGGCCGCCTTATATACTGGTAACAAGTGAGTAGCTCCTTGTGAACACATTAATCGTCGTCCAGCTGCCGCCGTAACTCCTGCTTGCTCCAAAGGATAAGCTAGTGCCCCTTTGCTTCACCTAATGGCTGGTTCGATGCACCTACTAGCTCATGCATGCATATGTTTCTAACCAGAGCAATGACACGTACATTCTATCTCTCAAGGAAAAGACACGTAGCCATGCAACAAGCCTTCTCATCGCTGCATGCAAAAATATCTACTGCCCTAGACGGTGGTACAGTGTAATCCAAGAGCTAGCTGGCCTGTGAGAAGAAAATACAGCTAACCTTACTGAGCTAGTCGGCAGGCTACGTACATGCATTACGGCAACGGTGACTAGATGGATGCATGCAATGCGTTGAGTACAGACCATGGATGTGGTGCATGCCATGCATTGATGCATGCATGTAAGTGTACGTGGATTGCTCAAGCAAATGCAATACTCCACCATCTTCTAATACAAAGAAAATCTACTAATGATTGGGATGCACCTATTGGTCTTAAGATATTTATCTCAAAAATTATTTATAAATACTAGCATGCCTGAGTTATTAGAAAAATGATAGTTAAGCAAAATTTAATTCTAAATGACAATCGATGCATTTTAATTATCCTTAAGTAACACACGGGTGTTACAGTATAGATGAAGACACCGGATCCCCATCCTTAGCCAAACCTTCAATTCAATCTAGGGCAACAAAGGTTTCATCAGAAAGGGATGGATGGCCTCCACTCACAGATCCACTTTCTTTCGGGGCCATCAATACAATAGAATAGTTATGTTCTTTAGCCGAAGTTTTTCCTTGCCGTCTATATCCGAGCGGTTCCCTTTGGCATATTGCACTTGCTTTGCTACTACGGTACCCGATCCCTGTAAAAATTGTGACGACATAATAAAGCTTACATGTTTGCCTAAAAAACAGGTGAATAGTAAATTAAAAAAATGCTAGAAAAAAGTAAAAATCTGAAAGTTTGGAATATCAAACTTGGTCGCCCATTCTACTTGTGTATGAAATTTTCGTGAAGGAATAACACCGGGGTATTCCATGGTGAAGAAAATACAATTCGACCTCACTATTCCTTCAAGCGGTGTTTCCGAATATAGCTTCCATGTTATCATTTTTGCCTAGAATGCCATGGGCTTCATTTCTTTGTGAAACTTCATACATGAGGAAAATGGTTGACAGTGTAACCAAAAAGAAAATCAAATTTTTTTGAATTTTTTCAAATTTACTATTCATAACGGGTGCATGTGAAACCATGTTTCATAATTCATGTTCGCCAAGTGTTTCTCAAAAGATAAATGAGCTGAACCAAATGAAAGAACCGTTCGGCAACATAAGCATATGCTGTGAGAGATGTGTTTTCTTTGGCTCATCGTCTACGCTTAAATAAATTCGTAATTCAGTGAGATAATGTGCATGTCATTGATACTGTGAAGGATGGAGGGCTTTCAGGTAGATCTGTTGCGGATGTCTTCTATATGACTATACAATACATGCTTCAGGTTGGTCCCGCATTGAGTTCAAACATTGTCCTAGGGAATGTAATTTTTAGAATTTTGTAACTGATGTGTGGGATGATGATCCACCTAGTTTAGTCCTGCCAGCAATGATAAACGATGTAATTGCGTTTATTGATCAATAAAGCTAGCCCAATGGCATTCCCACGGAAAAAGAGAGCCGGACTTTCCTATCCCTATACATACACTTTTTTACGGCGACCCTATAAATACATTTGTTCATGGAAAATTCCAATTAACTTTGTTTCCATTGTATCCCGGGACAACCGGGAACAACTACAAGCACCTAATCACAGAAGCAAATATGATTGAATTGGGAAGCTAGTTAGCAATTTCTCATTCTTTTTCTATGTTCAACATGTAAGTCGATCAACACATGTCCTAGCGCATTTACCCCTAGTGTCAACTGTGCTTGCACATTGAACATTACTGAGAGCTGACTCGATGAGACTCCTAACTTCCTAGTGTCGAGCCTTCTGGCTGATTGTCTTAAGAATGTCTTCGTTTAATAAAAGCTCTCTGAATTGCAAAAAAAAAAACAAATCTCATGACATGTGGTGAAATTCTGAGCAGGAACTTGAGAGGACTTGTACCGCCAATGCCGGCCTCACTATTCGCTAACAGGGTTTGCACACGCGTGGCCTCACTGTTGCAGGCTGTTCCCGGTCGATTCGCCGTGGACTCGCACCACGCCGCCGAAGACCGAGCACACCGACGACAGTGTTCCCGGTCGGCTCGCCGTGGATTCGCGCCACGCCGCCGAACACGCCGAGGACAAGCTGTCGGGCCGCGAACATCGGATCACCTGTCTTGTCGCCGGCCTGCCTCCATTCCTACTTTCGTCTTGCAAGCGGCGCCTACCGGAGCTGTAGATGGACTGAACTGGACGGAACGATGGTAGCAGCACAGTGGCCCTTGTGCGGTTGTAGCCTATGGAGATGGAGCAACCGCTCCCAGCCCATTTTGGGTCTAGCGCCAACCCGTCTCCATCACCTGAAAATCCCTTCCGCTCTCGTACGGATCACTGCCCGAAACCGGCCAAGTTTTCATGATTTGCACCGCGTCCACCATTTTTGGCTCATCTCTGGCTGGCCACTCCTCGGCGGTACCACCTGAAAAACTGTCATCTCGCTCGGCTTCCCCGAGGTACAAAGACTGCGATTGACAGGTACTCAGAGTTGTAACGAGTACCAAAAACATGTCGGCGTGCACATGTCATGACACATGCGTACATGCTGCATGCATCGGCATAGCTGTCCGTCAGCGCATGGCAGCAGCAGCAGGTCAAACCGGGTCCGGATGGCGCACATCGCCGGAGCCCCGGCCCCATCATGAGCCCTCTGCCTCGGCCCCGTCGGACGCCGCGCCGGCTATGATCGCTGATCAGGTGGCCGCAGCGGCAGCGCCGCTGTACTCGCGCAAGCAGCCGCATCGCCGCGTTCCTCGCGCCATGCAAAGCCGCAGAGCGTGCGACGAGCTAGGTGCCCGGCCGCGGCAGCCATGCGTGCGTGAAGAGCTCCTCGCTGCACGCACGCTCAGGCCTCCAGTGCCTTTTCGGGTTGTCCCTCTTGACCCGGCGCGCAGCGGCACAGCCACACGGCGCATGTGCACGCGCCATGGTTTTGGGGGTTTCCAACAGTACGTGCGTGGTAATTTTCTGTTTATCGCTCAGAGTCTCAGACGGCTGACAGTGTGTTCTGGCCCGTAGCAGCGGCGGGCGCTGGTCACGGTCATGGACAAATGTAATCATGTCCATGGCCGGAGAGTCAGTACCTCAGTGGCAGCATTCATGGAGATGGAGCCCCGGCGAGGATCGACCTTGCATGGGACGGCGCAAGAAAGCCTGCGCAGCTGCTGTTCCCTGGCCTCGCTTACTATACGAGACAAGCCTGGCCTCCGTGTGGACTGTGGCGATCTTTTTGGTGGATTTTGCGTCGGAACCCTGTGCTGGTTTCGCGTGGCCTGCCCTGCGGCTAAAAACTGCGGTTTAGTTCGAGGCTGTTTGTGACTAACTTTGCTAAATATTACCACATTTAAGGTTAGGCAAGTTTGATCAATTTAGGTGAGTGTTTGGTTCAAGCCACATCTTAGGCAAGCCACACTCGTACCCCACATGGCATACATACAAAAAATATGGTAAGATTCCCTTAGACTTGCCAACTTGTGGCTCTCATTTTGATGAACTAACCTTAGACAAATTTGGCAAAAATGTATGGTAAAATATGACAATGCTAGTCCTAGAACCAAACAGCCCCTTCATCTCCAACCTATCTAAGAACAACTACAGCCGGACGCCTTAAACACGTCTTAAATGAACGATTAGTGACCAGTCACAAAAACCCGACTTAGACGGGCTCCTCAAACGGGCCTCAAACGCTTGGGCTGACCGGCATCAAACATATCCAGCTCAAATCAAGGACCGTAGGGCGGATATGGGACGCCCGGGCGCGTCTGCCACGTCGGGCTGACAATAAGGTCCCACACGAAATCGTCCGAAAACCTGCCGGTATGGCGGACATCTCCTCCTTCGACGTCATTGACCTTAACCTCAACCTGTTAATAACCTTAACCTCGACAAGACCCCTCTCATGGTTACCACAAACCAATTACATCATTTACTGGGGAAGCCTTTAATCATGAGCATTGGGTGGACAAAAGGCCATTTTATTTTTTATCATAAGCCTTTTCAAAATATACTTTAAATAGCAAAGCATTGTGTTTCTTAAAACGAATGGAATTCATAGCTTCATGTAAAATAACTACACCTTCCATGATGATCTACCTTCCACAAAGGCAGTTTGAGTTAGAGAAATGACAGGATCAACCACCCTGCTTGATAGGTTCGTGAGCACCTTAGTGATAATCTTGAGACTAACATTCAGGAGATAAATAGGTCTAAAATTTTGAAATTTGTTTGGCATCATTAGTCTTTGGAACCGGAGTGCTAATGCCATAATTAAGCCTAGCAATATCTAAGGTCCAATTATGAAAATCATCAAGTAAACCTTTAAGGTCCCATTTTTACCACACCCCAAAATTCTGCCAAAAAATCGGCACAAAGTCCATCAGAACGTGGACTTTTATGTTTCTCAATCTAAAAGATTACACTATGTAGTTCTTCCAAGGAAAAAGTCTCAAATAAGCTTTTTAGCAAGACTGCGAGAGATTTGAGGCATGTCCTAATTTTGTAAAGGAATCTTAAAACTATCAGCTTGTACCATAAGACATACACAACTCCTATCCCTCAATTAACCCCTCCTCTTGTGTCAAATTAGCGATTCTATTATTTCTTCTCCAGCCATTTGCTACCTACTATTACATCTATCTTCCTTAATCTCTAGGCTCCTTCTATTCTTGTCTATCACAAGCATAAAGGCCAACAACTTAGCATTTTTTTATCAATGTTGCCTAATTTGGTCAGGATTTCAAGTTTAACCTTCCTATAACAAGTATCAACATTTCTATCCCACCCCTAACTTTTCCCTAAGTATTCCCAATATCTTTGCCATCTGTCTAGTTTAGATCCATAGTATTCATCACCTCAAATTTTGTGAAAAAATCCATAAGGCCATCCCCAAGCATCCAAGCATTCTCAAATCTGAAAATGCGTTGAGCAGTGTAACGATTTTTAGAGTCCTAAAACATAAGAGTATAGTCGGAGACTTCCCTAGTGAAGGCCTGCAGAATTAGATTGGACTATCTGTGCGTTGGTCAACTTTAAAAGGGGTTACAGTCAGATCCAACGGCCATGGGTTCTTCCTCTTCCCTTCGGTAGTGTTCATCATCCTCCTCGAGCCGTAGGTGTACCCCAGCCTTCCCGTGTGCCTCTGCAAACCAAGGCAGGCAAGCGCTGCTGCGCACCCTGCCCAAGTCGCTTCCTCCAACGGGTTGTCCCTACTCCCTACGTCGACCACCCCTCTAAGAGCATCTCTAGAAGGCCCCGTATAAATCACCGTAACGCCCGTTCCGTAAAACTTTTGCGGTGGCCCGAAAACGCGCCCCCTCGACCAGTATATGTGGGGGTTTGGCTGCTGGATACGGGCCGGAACCCTATCCCTTCGCCACCACAAAAATCCCCCAATCCCTCACCGCTGGTCCCTCAGATCTGTCGCCCACTCCTCAAATCCGCCACCGGCGATGGCCAAGTCCGCCCGCCATGCCAACAAGGACCCCGAGCGGGCGCGTCGCGTCAGATCTGAACGGGGCGCGGAAGCGTGTCGCCTTGCGGTACACACACCACGGGCGGTCGCTCCTCCGCCGCAAGGCGAAGGAGTACGACTGCGCACGCGGGCGCCTCTTCTCCAGCACCGGCAGCTCCTCCGGGGCGTCCAGCTCGCGCTCCTCTATCACTCTGGTGAAGAGGGAGCCGGAGGCTGAGGCGGGACCGGAGCAACGTGACGGTGGCGTCGTCGGGCCGGAGGACTTCCTTCCCTCGGCGCAGGCGGACGCCATTTTGCCCGCGATGCTAGCGCGCAGCGCGTGGGAGGAGTGGCGCCGCGAGGCCGCTGAGCAGGAGCGGATCTTCTTTGACGTCACCTCCGATGACGACTCCGATTGAGCGCCGCCGCTGGTCAGCTACTGCACGAGCTCCAACGAGCTCCATTTTGTCTAGTGCGAGGGTAGCGTAGCTCCGGTGAGCTTTTATGTAAATATATCTATGTTGTGTACGAACAATTTGCCCCTATATAAAGAATGATCTATGCTCCGGCGAGCTTTTGTGTTAAATTTCTCTATGCTCTGGCGAGCTTTTATGTAAATTTCTCAAAGTTTACGGTTTTGGATACAGATTCTGATCCGTCGCGGTGATTTTGAGCCTGTACAGACCCCACCGCGCGAGCTGTAAACTGCGTTTACAGTTTGACAGAATAGGGGGGCCGCTAGAGATGGTCTAAACTCCGCCCCGAACTGCAGTACCGATTACTTCCCCACACCCGAGCATTCAAGCTTCAATCGAAACCACCTTTATCTACGACGCCGCTACCACGTCGTCGTCGCCGCCCGTCTCAAGACTCGCTCTAGGCGAGACCTCTCCAGGGATACCGCGGGGTCCCGTCTCTCCCTCGGGGCTTCACTTGAAAATCGAAATAGACCGACGCGAATTTGATTTCGAGCCAACTAAGAAATACTATAGCAAAATCAGAAGTAGAAGCATGTAAAGAGAGATGTTTTGTGGAGCACAACTGATGAATTAAGGTGAAATTTGCGCCAACAAGTTACTACTTTCTCTGTTCCTAAATATAAGTCTTTGAAGAATTCCACTATAGACCACATACAAAATAAAATGAGTTACACTTAAAATGCATCTATATACTACATTTGTATGTAGTCCATAGTGGAATCTCTATAAAAACTTACATTTAGGAACGGAGGTAGTACAGCTTAATCATCATCATGCATCGTGACATCTAGCCAGAAAGGTCCATGCACTAATTAACGACGTACTGCAGCCCGTGGCTTGCGGTGAGGAGCTGTGTTTTCGTGCGAGGATAGTGCCAAAAGGACTCTCTGTCCAAAACAAGTCATTTTAGACCCCGAAAGATCGATGGTGCCAAGAGAGTCGGCTGACTTTTCAATGTTCAGCTGTCCCGTCTCAGCCATAGTCTGCACTCGAGTATGCACCGGACAGTAAAACTTCTGGCGGTGTGCGCTGAGCGGCCGTCGGTATATACGTATGTAAACGTTTTGCCGCAGATACGCCTTTTGACGGCTCGGAATGGAGAGGCACGCGCCAGCGCACAAGGCCAAACCGCGAAACCGAAAAAATGGGATGGTCCATCCAGACAAGAACGACAAACACGGCGCCGATGATGTGGGCAAAACAAAGCCCTCTCTTTGTCAGGGACGGCGACCATAAATGGAGGCATGAATGAGACGAGACACGTCGCCATCTTGAAATTTGAATGGGACGCATGCATGCATGCATGATGCGTCCTGAAGACCTGCAAGGCAGCGCTTGCATCTAATCTACTACTCCTCTCCCACCGGAGCGATGTCGAAGCGTGAAGGAAGATCATGGCGTCAAGGGACGAAGGGCGGGAGGCAGCGCCAGGGTGGGTGAGCTATCCATTTCACTTCACGTGCTCTCGCCTGAGCCAGGTCAGTCTGCCGGGGCCTGCACATACGTTTTGCCATGCACGGTTTTGCGGCGAGACTTGGCAGCGGCCAGCGGGCTAGGCTACGCTCTCGCCCTGACCGGTCCGGTTGCATCATGACCAATGCATCGCTGCTCCGACGTAACGTAGGCCACGTAGAGTACCTAGTGGCCCGCACGCCAAGCGATCCATCTTTTCACTCACGAATGGAGCCATCAGGTACAGTACAGGCCACACGTACTACGTGAGAGAACCAAAGTTGAAACAGTTGAGTTGCCCCCGCGGCGGCGCAGGAGGCAACGGGACAACGACGCAAGGGTACGAACGAGCTCACAAAAAAGGGCATGAAAGAGCAAGGCAGCCGGGGTCAAGCTTCTCCCATCTCTACGTACGACTGGCTACGAGGAGGGCCGGAAAACACTCGCCGGAAGGACGCGACCCTTTGCATGCTCCCGTGCTGAAAACCCCGGCCAGGTCGGGCTTCCATTTGCGAGGCGCGGTGGCCTTCCAGCTTTCGATGGCCGCGTATGTACCCGGGTTGTCATGTCCGGGTGTCCTGTCGCCGTTGCGTGCACATGTGTCGCGACGCCAATAGGCACGGGTTTTTCTAGTGCCACGCTTCTAGTATTTCATTTTGTCAGAAAGCTGAACTTGTTTTACTCTTCTAGAAAAATACCAGTACAAACATAGGCACACTTGTCATTATGAAAACACATGTACACCTTACCTTTGTTGGCATCTCTGAGAGATTGCGCCGATAAATTTTGAGATTGATGTTTGTAACCATGTATTTGTAGACAAGTTTCACATGAAATCATGCCAGAAACTGCATTTATGATTTTTTAATAAAAACATGAATGACCCATGCCTCACAAAACCTTGCAGGGCTCCACTTTCTCGTGGCGGACACCTATCTTCACGATTAGTCATGCCTATGTAATTCACCTATGCAAATCGTTTGTATGATGGTTACAGCTTTGAGTAATATATTAAGGTGGGAGAACCCCCCTCTCCCCTTGGATGATTCATGAAAAAAACATGCAGGGGTAAAATGATAGTTAGATGGTTAAGTGAGTCCATATATGTTTGGGAGAACAATGAACCAGGTTAGTAGTTTAGCAGGAAAAAAATGTATGTGTGTCTTCTGAATTTTGGCGGGGAGTCATCGGCATCTCCACATGGCTGTAGTGTAAGGAGATTGAAATGTTTCTGTAAGGAAAGAGGTTTGCGTGATAAAAGGTTAAAACCCTGCAAAAACGGTAATGTAGTTCTATGGTGGCTTAGTGTTGGTCCAAGATCCCCGCTTTGAAAGAAACAAGTCACGATATTGTTTAAAAATATGACGGGACGTTTTTTCTATTTGAAACTGAGCTAATATTTTCAAGGAAAGTGATTTTCTCGATGATTTTCATGGCAAACCATACAAGTCCTTACAAACAATGAAAATCGAACTAATGATGTGCTAGTGTTTTTCCATTTGAAATGGAAATGTGTATGTGTTCCAGTATTTTGTTTTAGGTGAAAAATACAGTGAAGCTCGAAAATTCTAATAGTGACCCGCTAGTGTTAGCGATTTGAAAAGAAATGAGCTAATTAGTGTTGAGTGTAGCTCTCTTAATATATAGATGGATGGGGTTTGTGATCTCCTTGCATGATTTTACGTATGTTAGCCACATGCATCATGCAAAATGATAATTTTACACTTACAATAGTGCACTACAAGAGAGACCTTGCGCCGAGTACTGCAAATACTCGACCAAGGCTGAAAAGAAATCGGCAAAATCTTCTCAAGTACTCCCTCTACAGTGATCTAAACGGTCTTATATTTCTTTACAGAGGTAATACTACACTCGGCAAAACCGTACTCAACATACACCCTTTCGGTAAAGCGAGCTGGTACCCGCTCCCATATATTCTGAAAGTTTGCATTTGTTGCATACGATATATGGAAACCAACAAAAAAATACTGTATATTAATTCTCCAAAGTCTTGACATAACCACGTAGGTAGGTGTATGCCAGTATGTGTAGGCCCTCTCCCCTCCCAGAGCTCATTTAAAACCAAACTACCACGGACGGCAGTCGGATATAATGGGTGCACCGGTTTTGAAAACACCATACGCACCAAAACCTTCCTTCATCCTCGCCAGTCGTCACTTGTCCTCCTCCGGGTCAGCTCCACTCCTGAGAGGCACAACAATGGTCATCGGGAAGCTGGGCCTGAGCTCCCTCTTCCACACGAAGCCCAAGGAGGAGGCCTCGCCGTCACCTCCTCGAGGCGACCCGGCCGCGGCGCCGGCGTGGGCATGGCCGTCCTGCAAGCACCCAAGAACGCGGTCCTTCCACGACGCGCCGCCACCGCCCGGCGCGAGAACGCTCGCCTCCATCTTCCTCGACTCCGCCGAGAGCTCCTTCACCAACTCCTCCGCGCGGCGCGACTGCTCCGACAGCCCCTCCACGGCGTCCGAGGCGTCGGCGGAGGGCGGGGGCGACGCCGTCACGGCCGCCGAGGACGCCGCCGTCGTGGGGCCGCTCCGCTCCTCCGACCGGCTCCTGTTCGACCCGGGGGCGTCGGGGACCACCAGCTCCATACTGGAGGAGAAGGTGCCGGCGGAGGCGTTCGTGGGCGGCCTGGCCGTGGCGTTCGAGTCGGCGGACCCATACGGGGACTTCCGGGCGTCGATGCAGGAGATGGTGGCCGCGCACGGGGCCGGCGGCTGGGGCTGTGGCTGGGGCTGGCTGGAGGAGATGCTGGGCTGGTACCTGCGCGCCAACGGCAAGGACACGCACGGCGCCATCGTGGCCGCCTTCGTCGACGTCGTCGTCTCCGTCGCCGACCCCGGCCGCGGCTCCTCCTGCTCGTCCCGGAGCTCCTCCTGCGCGTCCGTCGACGGGGATCAGTAAACTAACCTTACTTACTTCCGTGGCATGGTTAATGTGGTGAGGGTGTGGTAGATGAGTGAGTAGATCACGTACGTCGGTACGTGCCGAACACTTGGAGAACGTGCACGAGCATGAAAGTTAATTAATTTTAACTACTAGCTTCTTCGTGGTAGCTGAAATCTCGTGCCAACATGTGATGGGTCGATGTTTGCATTGCACGTATGGCAATGGGTTCACGACGTCGTCGTTCGAGATCGAGAGTACAGTAAAAGATCTTGTAGTTGTGCTCTACAGCATATACTTGGATTAGGTAGAACAAAAAGTTCATGCTCAAGACATAAATGTTGGTTGTTACAAAACCACACCAAAATAGAAATATAAAATTCGTCACTACAATTGAGACCAAACGTTAGATAAAAAAGTGAAAGTGAACATGGTTCAGGAAAAGTGAAAGATAATGTTCACTATTTGGGACAAAGTAAACTAGAGAAAAAGAGAAAGTTTGTCCTGAGAAGTTTATGCATATTTAAAATATAGAAAACGAAAACGAAATGGCATGGAAAATTGGATACAAAATCAATAGGTTAATTCTTCATGTAACAATACTGGAAAAAAAAGAGGAACATACTAACATATCAATGAAAGAACAGAGGAAAAAACATAGATGGATGAATAAAAAGAAAGAGGGAAATAAAAAATCATATATTATTTTTCTTTTGAAAAAAGTCAAGAATTTTTGTAGTAGATAAAAACAAGATGACCAATGTGATTCTTTTGGCAACTAATATGAAATACAACCGTTGGCTCTTAAATGTCCATGGGAGGTATGTCTCACTTTTTTTAGACAAGCTATATCCCGCTTAAAGTGAAACGTAGCTCCGGCACGCCCCTACGTTGAAGCTACTGGGCCAGCCCAGTGCTGTAGCTGCGGCTTGAGTTTTTTCTCTGTGCTTTCATTATTGGTTTTTTTCACTGTTTGAAGCTCTTTCCTTCTGTTATCTCTATTTTATGTTTTTATTTTTTCGTCAGTTTTCACCGGTTACCTTTGGGTTTCTTTCAACACATATCTATAAATTTTCTACACCAGGATTATTTTTTTACATGTTTAGCATTTTTCAAATACATGATTAATATTTTTTTCAAATTTATGATTTGATTTTTAATTTATTCATAGACGTGATTCATTTTGTCTGCATATAAATCATATTTTATACACGTTAAACATTTTTATCAAATCAACTTTTTGATAGTTTTCAGGAATACTTGTTAAGAATATTTAAATACTCATTTCAACAATTATTTCCATGATACCGACAATCTTGTAAACTATGCGAACGTTTCTTTTACATTGTATGAACATGTTATGATTTTTACCAACATTTGTTCGATGCGGCTAACATTTTTTTTAATTACACTAGGCAACATTTTACAATGCGGTAATTGTTTTCTAATTCACGGGGAATATTTTCTAAAAACTTAAGTTCGTGAATCTTTGAGGAATATATGTATTTATAATTCCAAAATATACATAAAATGAATAAAAAGAACAAAAACGGATGTCCTTGGTCCTGCTTGTTTATGGGCGGGCCCATTTACGGCTTCCTTGAGGTTAGATGTTCTTGTGGCTCGTTTCGGGCTGGCCAAACTAGCCCTATAAGCCCCTAAATACATTCCTGCCGGGGCCGTGATTATTCGATGATCCAACTTTAGAGCTTGCTTGCGGCATTTCCTAAACGGCGCCTTAAGCGCCCGGCTCTTTGAACCCCGCAAACGGGGCGCACACCCTCCCATCCACGCCGTGCCGGACCATCTTATTCTTTTTTTTTCTTTTTCTATAAGACCTTTCAAAAATTGAGCACCATGAAGATTCAAACACCGCACCCCACAGGCTATGTACAACCATGGTAACCACCCGGGAAAACTTTCCCTCTGTGCTTGTTTTCTTGTTTAAAAGAATAGAAAATTTTCAATATCGATGAATGTTTTTCAATTTGTGAACTTTTTTTAAGTCAATGATTTGGTTAAAGCAATTTCAAACAGACAGATTTTTAATACTACTAGAAAAACCGTTCTTGCTTTTCTCTCTGGACCAATAGATTTCTACATAACGAGCGAAAAAAGGGTGAGCTGTGCCGCTGTGCGAACGAACAAACGACAGGTGTCAGTCGTGTGAGGGAAGTCCTGCGAGGGAGGTACGAACTTGGCGATTCATAGGGGATCCGGCATGACTGCTCCTCCTCATGCTCCCATCCATGCTCCCACTTCATCCTATAGCTGTATTTTTTTTCTAATCTAATCATCTCCTCCCTGATTTGAAGGGAATGAGGCCGGACCTTATTTTGTTCCAATCAAATCAAGCCATGTACGCAGGAGCACGGATGAGCACACGCATAGGGAGTAGGCAAGTCTCATCCATTCATAGGCCGGCCCATGCCTGCACGCCCCGGTGCGTTGTACTCCCTCTGTTCAGAAATACCTATCATCAAAATGGGTAAAAGAGGATGTATCTAGACGTATTTTAGATCTAAATATATTTTTTTTATCTATTTTGATGACAAGTATCTTCAGACGAAGGGGCCGGTTAGGAGCTCCCATTGCTCGCGCTGGCAAACCGTGGGCCTGAGCATGCAGCGCGCAGACCATCAACGGCAAGCCTTTTCAATTCAGTATGTACGAGTTCGAAAAAGAATCACTACACATTAAAAAAGAGAATCAGTACTTATGCATGTCGTCCGAAAACTATTGAAAAATGGGGAAGAAAGGAGAACGAACGTAGCATCGTTAGATTTTATTAAAAATTGCGGGGTGTTTCATCTTGAGATTTACAACAGCGAGGAGTTGCTTACAGTTTGCCTCCGTTTAAACCAGAAACACTGAAACAGTGAGTAAGGAAAATGTTTCTAAGTAACATACGGGCAGTACATGGAAATCACTAATCAGTAAGTATATATTCATAACGCATAAGAGGAAAACGGGTCAACCTGACAGCAATCAGCAAAATTTCCCTAGTTGCAAACGGACGAAAGTCTCTACATCAGCACTTGCAAACAGTACATGTTGATGCTCATGCATGACTCTGTCAGGCCAATTAAATCACAGAACAACTCCACCCCGTGAACGAGACCATACCATTAGTGCACCCTGCTGCGTTCTTCAGTAAGGACAAGAAGAAACCCACAGCCACAGGAAAAAAAAAAACTGGACGGCGACGAGCCGCGGCCCATTAGGTCATTAAGATGCTCTCGGCGCGTGCCCTAGCCGTCACAGGATATGCCCGATCGGGATCAGCGCAGCGGGAAGTCTCCTCAACGGCACGGGTTACTCACTCGCCCCACAGTCACCCGGCGTGGTGGGCGGCGGCGGCCGGCGTACGCGCGCGTGTTGCCCGCCGCCCACTCCGGCGTCTCGTGGTCACGCGATTCGTAGCGTACGGCCGGGCCTCTCCCCGTGACCCCCCCGGCGTTAAGACCTTGTCAGCATTGATGGACGTGTTGCCTCCCCGCGCCGCTGCCCTGCCCCGTCGCGGCTGGACCGGACAAGGACGCCGCAGCGGGGAAAGAAAACCTTCCGGCTACGGCGGGATCCGGTGGGGCGCGCTCGCTCGGCGGCTTGCGCCGCCCACACTGACCGCTGTCAGGGTCCCGGACGACCGCCTGAGAGGAGCCGCCAGCCGGCCCGCCGGCCGGCCGACCGACCGGGCTGGCTCGCTTGCTGGCGGATGCGGACGAGGCGGCCTAGCAAGTTGCCATTCATTCATTCGCGGCCCAGCCTTGTCCCGTGATGGGGCGTACGCGTGCATGCATGCATGCATGGGCTCCACCGCCCGCTTGCGTGCTTCTTAACTTGGCCGCTGGTAAATCGTCGCCTGAGCTACGGCCCTACGTGTACGTGCACTTACTGGTAGTACATGTTACAAAGTGTACGCACGTTCGGTTCTGTACTGCACGTACGCGGACTTTTATACCTGGCGTACTGATATAGTACGGGGAAGATATTTGTATTGTACGCGCGCACATGTCGTGTCACGTCATGTCGTTCGCACGCACAAAGTTCAAGGCGGGCTGTTATACGACTACTATCACAAGGTTATGAACTTGACAGCGTAAATTTTCTGAAACATGGCAGGACGACAATGTTTCGTGTGGCGTAATGAACAATCTAATTTCCTCCGTGTCGCCTTGTCCTTGCTAAAAAAGAAAGCCCTCTGTTTTGAGTATACCTCAAGCATGCAAGAGTGGAAATAGTAGTATTTCGGCGGGTTCGTTTCATTTGTACTAAATAATAATAAAGTACGGATTGACTCCGTGGGTTCACCGTTACAATACGCTTCTTCCCGTGAATTTACACTTTCAGTTTTTTTTCACCTATAATATTTTCTACATCCGAAGTGGTACTATTGCTTCTTACCATCGAAAACTTAGTGCGGTACTGTCCAAACGAAAGCTGATACGCCACAACCAGCTAGCGTGGGCTCAGCCCATCAAACAAACCAACCAAACGCAATGGTCTTGGTGGGGATCGAACCCAGGACGTTTATTTCCATCTCTTGGCCTACAACCAATATCGCCATGTATTGCCTGTGCTAGGCCGTCCAGTTGTACGAGAATCAAGCAGCCAGTGGAAAAAAGGGACGGCCAATAAAAGAAGGACTCGGGGGACATGCATGGCTCTCCCTGCGAGAAGAGCAACTTAATTATATAGAGCCAAGAGCCATGCATGCCCACAATCACGTCCCAGCCACCTTGGAGTTTGACCAGGGAGTCACGATGTCCATGTCCGCCGTATAGAAGAGCTACGCAGCTGTAGTTAAACAGGATCAGCCACGAGATTTACCTATAAAAGAGCAGCTGAAACGACGCATCAATTCATCAGGACGACTAAACGAAGAAAGTCACTCACCTATAAAAGAGCAGCCGCATCAACAAACAAGCAAAGAGAGCCATATTATAAGAAAAAATCCGCTGCACAACACCGGCCGCTTGTAGGACATACGGGACTCCTTAAAAGAGCAAAAGGCGCAGCCCAGTCCCCGCGTGGGGGCGGGCACACGACGAGAAGACCTCATGCGGGCCGCTTGCTCAACATTTTTCTTGGTCACTGTCTCCCTCCAATCAGCAAGCAGTACATGTCTTAAGGAGTGCGGCGTTTCGGTGACCAGACTCATCTGCACCCCATTTCAAAAAAAAATTCAAAAAAAAATCAAAAGATTCCAATCTACTTTTGCGTGGTAGACAACTATCACATGAGGTCCGCTCCAAATTTTAGATCATTTGTACTTCTGAGAAGCTCTCAGCAAAAAGACAAATCGGGTCAGAACTCAGAACAATGCATGAACAGTAAATATTTTTACAGACTCTGAATTTGTCTTTTTTTGCCGAGAGCTGCTCAGATGTCCAAATGATTTGAAAATTAGAGCGGACCTCACGCATCAAATTGTCTACCACACACAAAAAAATTGGAAGCTTTTGAATTTTTTTAGTATTTGTTTTGATTTTTTCGTAAGGGCGGGTGCAACTGAGTCTAGGCTCAGAAGTGGATTACCGTGTCTTAAGTTACTTTTTTTTTTGCAGGAAACATGTCTTAGGTTACTATTTTTATTTGCCCCAATGACAGTGCCCTTAATATGCTACGTATATTGCCTCAGTGTCATGGAATTTCCTATTACGTGTGTGTATGCAGCGTGCTCCCATTAATTTGATCCATTATGCAATTTTTTCATGATTGATTCCGTAATGTACCTCTCCATACACAACAACAGGGCCGGGCCCTGGTGTATGGCCGAAGGGGCGACCGCCCAGGGCCCCGGCCGAAGGAGGGAACCATGATCTGGTATGCTTGTATAAATAGAAAAGAAAAAAATGGAGGAATCGAGATGGGCTAGGCCCAAAGAGTTGATTGCTAGGATAGGAAAACATGATTAGGTTTGGCTCAGAAAAAGAAAGAAAAGGAAAACGTGATTTGTTGGGAATAATTTAGGGTCTGTGGTCTACCCACTATTTCTCTGCGCTTATTCGCGGTGCCGCTCACACTTCGCATGTTTGCGGCTAGGGCCTCAAAAATCTTAGGACCGGCCCTGCACAACAAATAATAGCTTGTGAAAGTTCAAATTAAGTCCAAAAGTATTGAATTTTTTTACACTTGTCTTGCATAAGGAGAGTAGGTCGCTGAGTACGCAATATCAAATGGAAGGTATAAAGGAACAAATTAATTTGGTTGAGTTACGAGCTTGATCATGTGAATTTAAACAAGCGATGCGGATGTAGATTAAGTTTGAACTATATGACGTAAGGGTGAGAGCAGACTAAGTCTAACCTATATCTAGACTATATAAATGCATCAACCTCTTATTCATGAATCTCATGGTGTGTAGTTGGTAATAACGTTATTCCTCTCTTAAGTAAATGGTGTAGGTCTTGCCGTTTTAAAATGGAATTTTACTCCGCTTAACTACATCTTTTCCATTTACATCATGATTCCAACCATTTCGAAATGGCGCATCAACAATATAAACTCAAATTTCTTTGCCGATAAGTTATTTTGTGGCACAAACCAAATAAACTATAATTATCGAATACGCAACATTTTTCTTGGCAAAATTGAGTTGGACCGATGAGTACTTAATTTAACAAAAAAAAGACAAGTTAGCCATGAAGATTGAATGTTCACGTCCATCGTCAATATCGTGGAGGTTGTGTCTACGCCGGCGGCGACCATAGGTGATTAGGACTTCGATGGCTACGAGATCGGTCACTTGGATGATGGAAAACACTACGATGGATCAGAGCATATGCCATGAAGCACAAGAACAGGAAGTTCGTTCACAACACTGACCCACGCATCCATCAATGAAAAGGCCCTCAAGCCGACCTCGCCCATGCCACCATGTGTCGCATGCTATTCTTCGTGTCGCCAATGGGTCCATACGATTCATCATCAACGGCTACCTTCTCTTTGACCACACCTCCATCCACATCTCCATTGATTCACTTCGACCTTATTTGCACTTCTGTTGGCTCGTCGTTAACGATATCTATTCAGGTAAAGTTTGCTTTCTAGGCTGAGTTCCATAAGATCTCCACGGTTTGGATCGTTAGTGGTGTGTACGGATTTATTTCTCCCTTTGCAACACATAGTTTCTTTTACTATACCTACTAATATAGGGAGAAGTACTTTTGCCCATCCGTCGTAATTTTGCGGAAACCCCCCTGCCATTCTTTGAAATTAACCCGCGGTCCTATTTTAATCTATATCTACTCATAAAGGGAGAAGTGCATCTGCCCGTCAACGATTTGCTCTTCTTTTTAGAAAACCCTATAATCTTTTGGTTAATCAACCCACGGTCCATCCACTATTTTTGGGTAGATTCAAATGATTTTTAAAAATATCCATATATCTTTTAAACCTAACTCTAATTTTGCACGTTATATATAAAAATTGACTAGAAAAATATGTAGAATCTGAATATGATGTCGTTTTACCTGTTAAATATTTATTTAATGATATTTAGGATGCAATTTTAATCAACAGTGCACGATCCATCTTTCCTTCATACCGGCATATATCCGGATTGGAAATCAAAACCTCGGCAAAATAAATTTGGAGGCGAAAGAAATCATCTATTACCATGCATGCACGCCTTGGCAAACCTTCCAGGAAAAAAAAATAGATTCCTCATCTTATGCAGAGAGACAGACACCTTAGAATTGACCACATTCAAATGTGTTATGATTGTGTGAGCACAGCGGTCACCGTTGACAAGGGAAGAAAGAAGGATAAGTGGCAACACAGATGGGATGCACCGTGGATCTATTGGAGTCTTCAGCCATGGTTATTGTGTTAGGGAAGTGTAGTTTTTTTTCCTTGCAACGCACGGGCTCTTTTGCTAGTTTGTACTAAACGACAGCCTGACCAATGAATACGGTCATGCAGTCTGACATGTGTATGCATGCCAGTATGTATAACTTTGCTCCTGTGGCGGTCATAAACCAGAGACCGTCCATCGGTCGATCCACGCGTGCATGTGCAGCCAGCGCTATCCTACCAAGGACCCAGCGGAACACAGCGTCCAACTGTACGCACTTCACTATACGTATTCGTACGTACCTTCGGTTTTGTACGGCCTCACGTGGACTTTGATACCTGGAGAGCTACAGTACGCGGGTTCAAACGTATTCTCCGTACGCATGCACCACATGCGATGCACTTGTGCGTGTCCGTTTATCAGTCGGTCAAATCCCACAGCTCGCAGCTCCTTTTGAGCGAACACGGGCGAGGCGGGATGGGGATTCAGTTGCGCCGCGTCCTGTTACTGCCTCGGTACGTGCGAGTACGGCTACTTGGACCCTGAGTACCACGGTACTGCTGCTACTATAACTACTGTACCACGGGGTCGAAAGTTTTGCCTAGCGTAGTGAACAATCAAAATTCCTCTCTGCTCGCTTGAATCCGAAGCATCAAAAAATTTTGGCGTCCGGCTTTGGTTTGTAAATTGAATGATGGCCAATGAATACGATCATGCAATTTGACACGCATACGTATCGGAGTACTTGATAGTAGCAAAGTGTTCCTGTGGCGCCATAAATCAGAACCTAATGGTTCGATCGTCGACCGACCGACCGATGCCAGGAGCGGTTGGCATGCACCAGCATGCAGGCACAGTATTATCCTACTACTACTACTACTACGTAGCAAGGACCGCGAGAGAGCACGTACACGTAGACGCTTTATGACGGGGCCAATGAAAATTTACCCCCATGAATACGTTGAGACGAGCCGGCACTGTGGCTCCGTCGAGCTTTTGGGCAGCAGGCCTGCGGGCCGAGGCCCCGACGCAATGAAACCCACACAGTGCGAGGGCACTGTGGCGAGATCCAGCCGTTGATTCGCACGCCTGCTATCCACTCCAACCTCATCCAGGCCCCAACAGCGGCGCAGCTGCTTGTCGTTGCACCCGTCAGCTCGCCCGCACAGTGAAACAACTGGGCGCTGGAGCCAACGGAGGAGCCGGGGACACAAATCGGCCTCGGGCGCAGCAGCTTTTGCGCCTGGTTCACGGCGCGCGCGGTCGCACCAACCCACGCACGTACGCACGCATGCACGAGAGCGGAAAGGGCTTGGGCGGACGTGACAAGTGCGGCACGTAGTGGCACGTATATTTCACGAGTTGACAGGACGGTGAGCAAACGAATCGCAACAAAAGCGGCGGTAAAAATGGCTAGCTAGCAGCCCAGTGGCACTGTCGGTAAAAACAGTGAAAGATGACCGACAAGAAAAATGGTTGAGCAGTGAACGATTACATAGCTAGTAGTAGCACACGTACTACTTGATGCACAAACAACATGAGGAGTAGTGGTAGTTATATCATTACAACGCCATGCCGCCACGCGCACGCATCATTGCATTACATGCATGAATAATAACGGTTACATTGGCTTGGATTACACCATCATGCTTACTAGCTTGAGATGAAGACTAGGCGCATCTCGCCGGCCGGGATCTCCATTAATAACCTCCCCCGGCCGGCCATGGAGTGATGGACATGGAGGAGTACTACGGGTGGCTAGCTAGTTAACAGACTGACGGTCGATCAGGTGCTACTACTAGGAATTACAACACTAATGGTTACAGTAAAGAATAAACAGGAGTGGTACTGGTGGTAAGAGTGTGACGAGGGTGGGTGCGTGCGTGCATGGCGCCGTGGCGGTGTAATGCTGACCGGCGGCGGCTAGCTTTGAGCTAGGAGCAGGAGGGTAGCTAGAACTGGCACGGCGAGGGAGGGGAGAAGAGGCCGTTGCGGGTCCAGAGGTCGGCGAAGGCGTGGAGGATGAGCGGGTGGTGGCGCGGCGAGTTGAGGGTGAGGAACTGGGTGAGCAGGTCGTTGAGGTCGTCCCACGCGTAGATCTCCTTCTCCACCACCATCTGCACCATCGACTCCCGGAAGTCCTCGTACGGCTCCGCCGACTCCACCGCCACCGGCACGCTCTCCCGCGCCACGCGCCCGTGAGCCTCCGCCTCCTGCTCCCCGTGCCCAGCGCCGTCCCACGCGGCGCGCCTGCGACGCCGCCGCTGCCTCCGACGGCGCCGCGTGTCCTGCTCCGGCTCCTGGCCGCGGCGGCGCGCGGCGGCTGCCGGGTCCTCGTACAGCGAGTTGTTGGTGAAGGACGCGGGGCCCCAGGAGGCGGAGTCGGCGGAGGTGGCCGTGGTGCCGCTGCGGCCGCCGAGGGTGGTGGCCGTGAACGCCGTGGTGGTGGACGTGGAGGAGGCGTTGGGCGACTTGGGCTTGCCGCCCCGGCCGCCGCGGAACGGCAGGGAGGACGAGGAGAAGAGGCTGGAGAAGAGCTTCGGGCGGCGGCAGTTGCAGCCCACGTCCACCACCGGCGGCTGCCGCAGCGCGAAGCTGCCCCTCCTGGACGACGGCTTGCTCGACATGGCGTGCGTGGCAGCGCGCACCGCACCGCACGGCCCACCGGGCTAGCTCGCTTGGCTGGCGGCTGGCGGCTGGCTAGAGCGAGGAAGGTGCACCGTGCAGTGAGTGAGCTGGGAGTGCGGGTGGAGTTCTCGGAGCTTGGAGCGGGGGGCTGTGGCGCTATATATTAATGGGGCGCCATGTGAGGGCGTGAGCGAGGCCAGTAAACGGCGAGGGCGAGTAAAGAGAGGGTGACATGAACAGTGCGGCGAGCCCGGGGAGGAGGAGGACGAGCATGTGAAGAGGATAATTATAGTGGGACTGTCTATTCTACATCCGGATGAAATACAATTCGCTCTCATCCATATTTTCCATCCAACCGCAGGATGCCAACTGTCCCGTGTCCCCTGTTTGTCTTTTTTCTATTTTCTTTTCTGCCCCAACTTTTAAATAGACTAGCGGGTCCACATGCCCACTTTTCCAACCCAGAACAAACAGAAAAAAGCAGCTAAAAAAGCAAAACAAAGGGAGGAGATTAAAGGACCAGGATGAGGTCGCCTACAAAAATACATTGACAAAGAAGAGGTAAAATTAAAATCATATTACGACCTAGAAAATGAGTGTAAAATCACTAAATAGATACTAATTTCTACAAAGCCCCACTAAGAATTACAGTGTAAGATGCAATGAAAAAGACACTATAAAATCCACTAAAATGACACTGTAAATCCACTAAAATGACACTCCCAAACTTTACCAAAGTCAGTCAAAAAAGCAGCAGTAACAAAAAGGTGAAGAAGGGATAAATTGAGATACAAGGAACAAATGATCATTAACAAAAAATGGACCCTTGATATAGAATCAAAAATCTGCTCAAAATACGTACTGCAGAGTTACAGGCATAAAGACATGACACTACAATCAAAATGAAAAAACATACAGACCACTACTAAATCAAAAATACTGATATGCTCAGATTGCATGCTACTTTGTTCAGATTACATGCTACTAAAAAAAGAACTCAGCCACCATTTGTGCTAGGACCGCACACATGTTTAACCTCACCCGGCATTGCTTCTCCCTACACACAAATATTCAAAGAGACCCAGAATGTTAGTAAAAGAAACAAGAGGCTAAAAAGGAGAATAAGAAAATGTAACAAATGACAAGTAAAGAACATACATCACGATAGAAACCAGTTACGAAAGACTTGTCACAACTGTTCATGGGGCTGCAAAACATGTCATTCGCATATCTGATCCTAAGATTTGGAATGTCTGCACTGGAGAAAAAGTTTGCCATCTGAGTTCTTGGTGTGAATATCTCCATATACTTAAATGTGAAGACACCACATTCATGGCTGAAAAGATAAAAAGAACACAAATAAGAAAAATAAAGCTTTCATACAAATCTGTATAAAAATTAAACAAGAACATGAAAAGGCAGAAAAACTTAAATACCGATTATCTTGCTTAGGGACAGCTGGGTACAACACATGAAACTCTTCGAAGTTAATCATTTTCATGTTAGAAAGAAAATAAAGTACTATTGGTAGAATTAAGGTGCTTGTTACAATGAAGAAAATAAGGCTAAATCATTAGAGCAAAGCAAATGGATTCTAGTACAAATGGTTCTCAGATTTACAAGTAAAACCACTAAGAATTACGGTGTAAAACCCACTAACAAAGCCAGTAAATAGTTAGAGTGTAAATCCAATGATAGTTACACAGTAAAAATGCAAAAAAAAGTGTAAATCCAAAAATGAGAATTACACTGTAAATCCACTAAGATATTACAGTGTAAATAATTTGAGATTTACACTATCAAAACAAGATAATTACACTAGATCAAACAAGACAATTACAGTGTAAAATCATTTGAGAGTTACACTAAAAAATTACAGTGTAAACACTATGAGAATTACACTGTAATTACAGTGTGAAAAATTATAGTGTAAATACTATGAGAATTACACTGTAATCAAACAAGATAATTACAGTGCGAAAAATCCACTACAAATACCGTGAGAGAAACACTAAAAGATATTACAGTGAAAATACTTTTAGAATTACACTGTAAATCCACTACGAGAATTACAGTGTAAATCCTTTGAGAATTACACTGTAAAATTCAATAAGATATTACAGTGCAAATAATTTGAGATTTACACTGTAGCAAAACAAGATAATTACACTGCATCAAACAAGACGATTACAGTGTAAAATCATTTGAGAGTTAGACTAAAAAATTACGGTGTAAATACTTTGAGAATTTCGCTGTATCAAAACAAGATAACTACAGTGCGAAAAATACTAAAAGATATTACAGTGAAAATACTTTGAGAATTACACTATAAATCTACTAAGAGAGTTACAGTGTAAATCCTTTGAGAATTACACTGTAAAATACAGTAAGATATTACAGTGTAAATACTTTAAGATTTACACTGTATCAAAACAAGATAATTACACTACATCAAACAGATGATTACAGTGTAAAATCATTTGAGAGTTGCACTAACAAATTACAGTGTAAATACTTTGAGAATTACACTGTATGAAAACAAGATAATTACAGTGAAAAATCCACTACAAATACTGTGAGAGAAACACCAAAAGATATTACAATGAAAATACTTTGAGAATTACACTGTAAAATCCAATAAGATACAATGCAAATCCTTTGAGAATTACACTGTAAAACAAAGATAATTACAGTGTAAAATACTTTGAGAATTACACTGTATCAAAACAAGATAATGACAGTGTAAAAAACCCACTAAAAATACTTTGAGTGTTACACTAAAAGATATTACAAAAAACCAGAGACAAAGGCTGCTTCTTAAGATGAGAGAGGATCACATTTACGCTGCAGACACATAGATAAAAAAACTACTTATTAAGTATTACTAGTGTTTCAAAAAATCATTGCAAACACACATCAATCCACACAAAAATGCAAAAAGGCGGCCAGGTAGATGCAAACCACACTTCAAACACCCATTGGCAAAGGTCCGAGCATGTAGACACAGGCTCATATCAGTCACCAACTTATTTCAGAGCCACAAAGGCGAGCGAGACTCACCAATAAAACCACTAATAAGATAAGGAAAACACATTGCTATGGCACTAAGATTTACACAGTAAAACTACAAAAGAATTACGGTGTGACTACACTGGGATTTACGCTGTAAAAATACACTAGGAATCAACCGAAGATGCATTCCAAAATGCACTAAGAATTACATTGTAAATCCACTAACGAATTACACTGTAAAAATCATCTAAATACAGTCAAAAAACACTAGGGATTACACTGTAAACCAACTTACACATAACTGAATTTACAAAAGCAGATACAAAAGCACTCGAAAAATCACTGAAACTTACACATTGCTGACGCTTAACTGGTGAAAATTCAGTCCCAATCACTCTAAAATTGCTCAAAATTAACAGTACAACACACTGACAAAAACAACTGGCGTCATACACACATATAGTCCAAAACATCTAGGAGCTCATTCAAATCAGTTACATCCACGTATCTATGGGCTGTGCACATATAGGGGCACTGAACAACTGCAGCCGCATTAGGGGAGCAGAAAATTAAATGTAGACATGGGCGGAAATTGACCCCTACAACTACATGGACCAGGCGTTGCTGCATCTACATCTACTGAAATGTTGCTCCCTCTCCATCAACAACCGAAAAATCTAGGAACCACCACAAAACAACCTAAAAAGCGCTGGATCCACCACCGCACATGGGAACAAAAACGTCACTACGCCAGATCTAGCAAAATCCTATAGAAATTGCATCGAAATGAAGACAGGGGGGAGGATATTGGCAAAACAAACCTCGTTGGGGGAAGAAGGGAGACACGGGGCTCGGAGAACACCACAGCAACAGGAGGAGCGGCGCGAAATTAACGGTAGCAGATGAGATATCGCCGCGGAATCACCATGTGTCGACTTCCCCTCTTCCTCGACGCGCTTGCAGGAGAAGCAACAGGGGTAGGGGAAGGACGCCAACCACAGGCTCGCTCTCCGGAGATCAGCGGCAGAGCTAACCACTCAAATCGCCATGGCCCTCTCCTCTCTGCCTCCAAGATCTCGCCGCTCAAAATGGGAAAGGAAAACAGACAAAGTCACCGCAGGAGATAATAGGAAATTCAAAGAAAAAGAAAAACCCGCTAGTACACGGACCTGTTCGGAATTAACGGGTCTCCAGGGGCGTAGTTGCGGGCCCGGTAACAAAAAAACACCCGTGAGGCTAGAATCGAACGCGAATCTTGATGCAGGAAACAGACGGACAGAAAAACGGATGACCGTGAATTCTTTTCATCCGGATGAAAAATAGTAATTCCGTAATTATACGTCGGCCTGGGTGAAAACGGGCCGAGACCGTGCAAGTGAAGGTGAAAATGCATGCCGCGAGAGCTGCCCAGGCGTGCACGTACTACGTGTGGAATGCGGCAGGCTACGCCATTGCTTTGCCATGCGCGTGAGCGTCGTCGCAAGATGGTATCCAGATTGGATCCTGGGAATGACTGGGAGGGACGAGCGCTGGCTGCATGCATGCATGCATCAATGGCTCCCTGTGAGCGTGACTGGACGGTGGGTGGTTAATTTCTGCGCAGCGAGGTCAGAGCGGCAGGGGTACTACGTCGGACGGCATGGAGCGGTAAAAAATGACAAGCTGGCCATGCTGCTGGCGGGTGGCCCGGCGGAGCGCCAATCTTTCTCTGTCGAGTCTCTGCTCTAGAGATCTTTTCTTTTCCCAACCCGCCACAGTACCGATTCCTTGAGAAAGAAAAACTCGCAACAGTACTTGGCTGAACAATTGGCTCTTTTTTAAGATAATAAAATATGTCTGTCGCATCATTTCAGCGTTATTCTGCTATATATGTATTCTTCCCCTCCTCGGCTGCTTTAAAGAATTATTTACTTTCTGCCACTGGCTGGCTAGCTAGCTGACAAAAAACCTAACCAGGCCTTGTTGCAGGTAGCACCACGTACGATCGGTACATAGCCGCCGGAAATAAAACCTTTTTTTTTGATAGAATGGAAGCGTGAACTGCCCAAGAAAACTGCATCTCGGACCCTCCCGGAATATTTTACTGGACGTCTGTACATATGATATACCGAGTCAAATGAATTGAAATAGCCACATACTTGATCTGCAACTCTGCGGGGATTTTAAACAATACAGGATGTATAAGGTAAACTGATGTATCTATGGGTGTCCTTTCTCCCTTCTATTAGAAGTGGCGAGGAGAAATGCGCAAACCGCCGATGTTGTATAGTAGGGTCATCTTTCATCGCAGGACGCTTAAGTACGCGCTTAAATAGATCAAATACCAAAATTATACACTCAAAAAAACGAAGCTACTCACTCCCGAGTCCTGACTAGCGCAGTGCGCTAAAAGGAGGCGGTAAACACCAACGACCAACCCCTCTGATTTTCATGACGCAAGCCAAAAAATAAGAAGCGGGCTCCCGTGTCGCTCCCGCGGGCGGCTTGGGAGCAAACCTATCCGCTGCCGCCAGCAACCCACTACCACCTCTTCCTTCCCTCGCCGCCGCCGGCAGCGGTCGCCGGGCAAAGCCCGTGCGGCTCGGCAGCGGCGGGCCCCTTCCTCCTTTCGCTCGGAGGTGCTGGCGCGGCCGGTGGATTTCGGTGGGAGCCCGAGCGGCTGCGTGCGCTCGGGTCGGCGCAGCATGCCGGCGGGGCCGCGCACGGAGGCGCGGGCGCGCAGGCCGCAGGGCGCGGATCTGGCGCGTGGCGTGGATCTGGCGTGTGGAAGTGACAGGGGGAGCTCCTCCGCCTGGGGAGGTGCTGGTGAGAGGCGCGGGCGGGAAGGCGATGATGGCGGCAACGCGTCGTGCCGCATACTGGAGCACACGGGGTTGAGTTGGGCGCGGTCACGCCGCTCCATACGAGCTCCAGCGGGAGCTGTGGCAGATCGGGCCCCGGTGTCCTACTCTGCGGGTGGCTGCGATGGACGTCGGGCGCCTGGGGCTGACGGCCTTCCGGCGTGGACCGGCAGCAATGGTGTAGATCTGGGACCCGGCGTTCAGATCTGAAGGTTTCGATGGACGTGGGTGTAACACCCCCAGTGTCATGCTACAGTAATCACCTATTAATGGTGCCAGGTCACCATGCTTACTGAGTTAATTGTCACTTGATGAAAAATTGAAGTCAAATTTCAAATTCAAATTCTGAGGGAAATTCAAAATTGCTCACACATGAAATCCAAAATGTTCGTCATGTGGCAAATAATCCTTAACTAATTTTACTGGTGGAACCATTTTTTAGAAGTGTTTAAATGCCCTTTAATAAGGAAAACAAAAAAGGTTTTTTGTTTAAAAAGGGGAAAATGCTAAAAAGGGGAAAAGACCCCCCCCCCCAACGCTGGACCGAACGGCCCAGCTGGCAGCCGCATCGGCCGGCCCACCAGGCCCAGTCGGGCCTCCTTATCACTCCCTCCCAGTAACCCTAACTCCCCCCACAACACCCCACTCCCTCTGCTCGACCCCCCCACTCCTCCTCGTTCCCCACTCCCCCTCCCTCACCCGATCCCGTCTGGATCAGGCCAGTTGCTCCGGCCCCGTCGAACACCGTCGGCGCCGCCCCACCGCCGTCCTCCTCGCCTCCCCCCTCTCCCGATCTGGGAGCCCCGACGGCGCGCCCGACCCGCCGTATGCCGCCGCCTCATCCTTGTTCACCGCCGCCCGGAGCTCCACGGACGTTGCTGGAACCCCGCGCCACCCCGACCTCGTTGCCTCCTCTCTGTCACACCGTCCCCGTCAACCTCCCCGAGCACCGCTGCCCTTGTCCCTACGCGTCGCCGTGAGCTCTCCTCCTTCCCTTCTGTCGCTGGCGCCGTTCACAGCACGCATGCACACACCACACCATACGCGCGCCGAGTCGCGCCCCGAACGTTGCACCTGCCCGCGCTGAAGCTCGCGCATCCCGCCCCTGCTGCTCGTTGTTCTGCTGCCGGTGCCGCCGCTAGCCGCTGTCCCACGCCGTGGCCTCGCGCTCACCGCGCGCGGACCACGCCCGTCCGCGTCCCCTCGCTCCCCTGATGGCCTCGTGGCCGCGCGCGCCGCGCACCGGCGCCCGTGTCCCGCCCGCGTCGCCCCCCTGCTTCAGCTGCTCTGCTTCGCCTGCGCCGCGCTCGCGCCCCTTGTCCCCGTGCGCCGCGCCGCCTCGTTCCTACTTTGCCTGTACGACGCGCGCATCCGCGCCCAGTGGCCTCCCTGCGGCCTCCCAGGAGCCAGACGACGCCACTGATGACTACTGCTACTCGGAGGATGCCAACTACTACATGACGACCGCATGACGATTTGGAGTAGTTAGGAGGTTCACAGGCAGGAGGCCTTGCCTTTTCGATCGTTGTTGCTTTTGTGCTAGCCTTCTTAAGGCAAACTTGTCCAACTTATGTCTGTACTCAGATATTGTTGCTTCCGCTGACTCTTGTGTATTCGAGCTTATGTATTCGAGCCCTCGAGGCCCCTGGCTTGTAATATAAAGCTTGTATTATTTTAATTTGTGTCTAGAGTTGTGTTGTGATATCTTCCCATGAGTCCTTGACCTTGATCGTATACATTTGCGTGTATGATTAGTGTACGGTCAAATCGAGGGCGTCACAGTGGGGCGCATGGGGCCGGCGGCCGACGGACGGGTGGCTGTGGTGGTGGACTGGCCGGGTTGGTGGTTGTCGGCACGCCGTGTGAAGACCTTGCTGCCGGACTTGGAGCCGGGGCAGGCGACGGCGACGCCTGCGGGCGCCGCTTCCTTCTAGAAGGCGTCGCTGAGGCGTCTTTGCTCGCTCCACTACACAAGAAGTTCAGGGGAAACCCTCGATCCCGTGGGATCGGGCGATGATGGCGGCGTGCGTCACACCTCTTGGGGCATCGTTCTAGGAGCTTCTTGCCGGCCAGGGAGACCCGTGATAGGTGGGAGGTGTTTCTTGCTGCTGGTCGTGTTCGGTTGGGCTTCTTTGGCAACGATGATGGTGGTGAGCAGTTGGAGGCGTGTCATTGGTCGTGGTAGTCAGCTCTTCTCTGGCGTGTCCATGAGTTTACCTCGAATGTCTGTTGCTGTGAAGTTGAAGCTGCGGTGCAGGGCCCCGGTGGCGTACGATGACTGGCGACAGGTGGTCCGTTCGGCAATCTTTGTGACGCCAACCTTGTCTTAGTTTCTCTGTAGTTCTTCACTAGAGTCGGAGCTGTGTTGTTCTTTTGTGGGTGGAGGGCGATCCACCATGTAAGCGTAGTGTTGTTCTGCAGCCAATAGGGTTGCCGTTTTTCTTCTTTTTTCTTTGATCTTCGGATCCTCCCTATATTATTTTTCCGCTGCTTTCTGCTAAATCTAATTGAAGTCAGCAATTTGCTAAATCTTTCAAAAAAAAAGCGCCCAATCCTATTTTTTGCGTTGACACCATATATAAGAGATCGGGATTCTACCTCCAAACTGCTCACCAGCTAGGATCAAAATCCCGACGCCCATGTTTAAGGTCTGCCTTGTGGATGCTCCAATATTATGGTATGAAGATGCCACATAAAAAGGTTTCTAGTGATGAGTAGAAATGAGAAACCTGCTAATTATAAGTCAGATCAACGCATTGCTCCGGGTAAACAAGACGGTGGGATTCGGTGGCGGCAAGTTTTGCGGAGTGCGTTGATATTAGTTCTTGATCGGGAAGGACATTTATAAGCATTGTCCTCATTTTTATAATCAATCGGCTCATGTGCTAGCGAACTTTGGCTTTTGTAGTAAGTCCTTTTTTAGTTGGTTGGATGAGCCTTCTATTGACTGGTCAGTAAGCTCGTAGACGATGTAAATGTTTTTTAATGTTAATAAAGCTACACATGATGGCATTCCCTAAAAAAAGTCAGATCAACACATAAGCATCATTGATCGTTCCATCAACTTCATTGTGCATTATATCATGCTCACGTTGCAATTCTAGATGACTCCCCTTCATGTCATTAAAAAGTAAATATTTCCCCAATGGAAGAGCGGACATGGATTCTATATATTGCCGATTGGTCTATTTAACTTGGAAACCCAATAGGATTTTAAGGTTGAGTAGCTGAACTCATATAAGATGTACTCCCTTTGTAAAGTGATATAGGACCTTTACAAAGGTAGTAGCAAATATTCATTTAATCCCATTTTGTATAAATATAGCATGCCACATTTACAAAATTGATCTTACGACGGATGCTTTGAGAAATCGTATTAACATGCCAATATATTTGCTATGTTATATCATATCACATAGTAATTATGAAGCGCAAATAATATTTTGTAGAGGTGTGCATATACATTTTATTTCCAGAAAATTGTCAAACAAGAGAAATAACTCGGTGTGAATTTAAAAAGTGTTTAATATTTTGTTCAGAATGAAACATCTTAAAGATATATACTAGTTAGGCTGAATCTACAAATTAAAAATGTTTATTGGCCTGCAATAACAAATGCAGGAACTTCAACCAACTACTAAGTTCTATTACTTTGTTATGTAAGGACGTATAGATTTCTATGTAAACAGAGTATCCTATTTCCATAGGCTCGAATGACCCCTTCTCATAATAAGAATGTGCATCGTCTGGTTCGGTATGGAATGAACTTATAATCTGATGACCGAGTCGATTCCATGATTATAAGTTCATAACCCTAGCGCCGAATGTGTTTGTTTTTATGTTATTTTTGTGAAGGAATGAAAACAATTCTATATAGAATGGGTTAGGAATTATGCCTAGATCCTGTGTAAATGGAAATCTCATTGATAAGACCATATGTGTGTTTCAGATTCTATAGTACTCGGTTCTTCTGTTCGACGAGTTCAGATTTTCCTAGGTCTAATAATATGTTTACTGGTTCGTTTTCACCGGAGGAGGCAGCTAGAAATCATGTTTTGTCAGTAGGTTTGCGTACAAGGAGGATAAAGGAAAGCCAGTTTGTAGTTCAATTCGTTAGAACCAAATGTCACGTTGAGAAACGAGAACTTCCACATGCCGAGCATCATTACCGCACTGGTGACTTCACCACCTGTTCAACTATTAGCTTTCTTGCCTTATCACAATAGAATGAATTGAGACAAACAGAGCAACTGGAACTACTACATCTGAGAGAAATGAGGAACCTAACATATGGTGAAAGCCGAAAGCCTTACGCATTGCTTTAAGAATGGGTCTAGCGGGCGTATTGAATCCATGACCCCTATCTCTTCACTTCTGATCGATTAGGGAGGGGGACACCTCTTACTCAAATACACCTTTTGGGGTTGTACGTTGTCCAACCGGCTGGTTGGATCCTTCTTCTATAGAAATTGGAAACATGAATCCCTGTTATTGCGGAGGTTATATTCAACATCTGAAACAATCTCATTAATGCATAAATAGTAATAGGTTATTTAATGGCGGGAATCATAATTCGAAGATGGCGGTAAAGCATAAGACTGTGGAAGTGAAATCACACTAATCTAGTTGGCCAAAGCAAGGGAAGTTCATCTCTTTCTTATTTTCCTACGACGCATAGTGAAAGGCATTCTATCGATCCGCCATTAAGCTTCGATCGATCGCCTACTTTCATTCCTAATCTATCTCTAATGCTTCGCTTGCAGCGAGAAAACAGATGCGTAACGGCTTCCGAGTAACAAAGAGCTGGTTTTGCCTACCCCTTGAAAGCTCGAAAGGCGGGTAAAGTGACAAATAGGCTAGATTGTCCTATTAAGACAGACCATGTGCCAAATAGAAGGTAGTCCCTTGATCCATTCATGCGGACGAGATACATCGGTTGAGATTCAACAAAACGAAATCAGTTGCATGCATAGACGCCAAAAAAGGAGATCAAAAGAATCTTTCGAATCGATATAAATTATATAATCTGTAGAAGTACAAGATTTGGAAAAGAGGGCTCAGACACGGTCGTGAGAATTCTTCTTGTTCCCGCTCAATGAAATTCTTGAATTCAAATACCTCGACTTTCCAATATTGATAGTTCGCGAAAGAACTAAGATCTTCAAGGCTATACCAACTGAGCTATCCTACACTTTTGACTCAATTGATAACTGGCTTATGTTCCATTCTATATGGTCAATGTTGCCTTCTCACTCTTACCAACAGTTCCTACCGTGGTCTCAAGCAAGAGCGGCTGCACACTCCTCTTCAATGCCGGTTCTTACGAAAAGAAAGCAAGAAGCATGCCAGGCAGTTTCCACTTTCTTATCGGGCGAAGGCAGTGAATGGTTAGCTATTTGAATGGTTTACTTTACTTTGATAATGGCATTCTTCTTTAATTAATTCTATTTCACAGGTGGAATGAGGAGAGCAAGAGGTGAGATCCGATTGCACCACAAAGTAGATCTGCACATGGCGAAAAACAAAAAATCTCATAGATAGACAGAGATTTCAGGAAGGATTCAACAGTTGAGTGATCTGGTTATCCTTGGGAATCCGGAATGGTACCTGCATTCTAGGTCTAGGACTTCGAGTTCCCTTTAGAAGTAGTTTTCCTCTTCTTCAATCCCGAATCCCGAAGGGGAGGCATGACGCCTCTACCCGCCCTTGGTGTTCGTAGATCGGTTTTGCCAGTTAGGGTTTGTGTGGTGGGTTTTGATGATCTCGGGTAGCTCCTCACTTGGATGAGGAGTGGGGAAAGAAGATTGCAGGAGAGATCGGTGAAGAAGTGGAACTAAAGGATACTATAAGCAAAGCTTAAAATGGGGGGGGGGGGTGAGGCTGATGTTGAGCCGGGTGAAGAAGCAACTTCACCGCATCAAGAAGCCTAGTGAGCGGCATACTTGATTGACTCTTTGGGGCTCGCGAGAGACATTCATATTACTACGTTCTGTGATCGTAGATCGTCAGGATTCATCATTGTATATCCGAGATCTGAAAGTGTGGCAAATGGATTTGAAGGCATGGAAAGAGGCCGCCCTCGTGCAAGACTTCTTTATTCTCCCTATTTCCCTCCTCTAGTTGAATTGACACGAAAGTCCAGTGATAATGTTGAAGTACTTTAAAGAGTCCCTTTCAGCCCCCGCTTTATCATAGGAAGAAGAAGAGTAATCTAGTTTAGGGGTAAGTGCCCTTATGTTTCCAATATCTAGAGTCCTGTTGTGTCGATAGAGCTCGGAAAACTCCTCTTTTAGTGATGGATTCTAGTAGCCCTATGCCTATATTGCCCAAGTACTCATCACTTCTTGGGTCGTAATTACTATCTTGCCAGGTTCAGTTGTCATAGTTGTTCGGAATCCACAAACCATCCCAACCGACGAGATTGAAAAATAGCCCCCAAGACATTATTTTTTATTATGTTGAAATACATCTACGAGATATTGAGAGGATATCCATTGGATTAGCCTTGCTGTTAGTGAAACCATCTAGTAGACATTTATAACTAAAGTTATGGACGTAAACACAAAATCCCTAAACTGCTTTTGGATGAATAAGTCTCCAACATAAATACATCATCCCAATGCAACAAAAGTTCAAGAAATTAACCGGACTAGGAAAGGCTAGAGCCTGGCCGGAATAGATTGTAGGGGAAAACAAACGTTCCTCTCCACCGTTGGTGGCCAGCGCCGGCCTTTTTCCCCAATCGAAGGAGTGTCCCGGAGTGCCGGAGTAGCACATCCAATCTGTCCTGTGTACTGATTCCATATGCGAAGATCTTGGATCAGAACACCATACGCGATGTCATCAGACAATACCTGCAAAGAAATTGGAGGATCGTCGACCATATAGTCATGAGAAGGGGTTTGATGCATATGTGGATTGATGTAGAGTTCCAAAGCTATGGATTTGGTGGTACCTTCCTTGCATGGTTCGTCGGAGGTGGAAGAGTCGCGGAAGATCGTGCTGCAAGAGATGGCACTGCCAGGGAAAGGACAATGCTCGGAAGAAGGGGTCTCTATCTTGAATTTCATCAATTTGCAACAATCAAGAACAATTCGACGATACATATAATGCTTCCAAACAATTAGAAGATAAATTATGCATGACAAACAGTTCAACATGTGAGTACTTTAAATTAAGTTCATAATCCGGATTCAAAAGATCAAATTCATAAATTTGCACACGGAGATAGCAGAAGCAGGGGTGGTGTCTGAGGTGGGTGGAGCAACAACAAGGTGCTAGGGAGCGGGGGGGGGGGGGGGGGGGAAGGGGGTGGAGAAGGGAGGGGGAGGAAGAGGAGGAGGGTGGAGTCTTGGTGGGTTATTACGCGTGGGTGGCACCGACATGGCTGACAATCTGGACTCTCCTACTCCTCCCCTTCATTTGGGCCCGGGGTGAGGGATATCATATAGTTCACGCCGAACAACTGCAACACACACCACATGATCCAACAAGAACCAGTGGGACATAATCTTCACACGCCCTCTACCAATGCATGACGCAGCGCGAGAGCAAGGATAGAGCGATAAATACAATACTCCAACTCGAGGGAACAACCACCGCCTCGCCACCATAGAACAAACACAGACCTAACTAAAAAAGGAACATGAGCCCTTCCGTCGGCGAGGGACCGGGTTCACGACAGCTCCAAGGCCGGGCGGATTGGCAACGCCGTCGACGAGAGGCATGGATGGTTGGACATGATGAGATCGGCGTCGAGATTGGCTTTGGGAGAGTGGGGAGAGCCACTGCTGAATCACTTGAGAGATTACTTAAAGAAACTCAATATATCCCTTGGTTGGACAATTGGCTCTTTAAAATTAAATCTATGGCGTCATATCTGATTTTGTTTCTGCTACATATATTCCCCTAAAAAATTAACATTTTTGAACTGGACCTTTTCGTTATTATTTTTGTAACCAAGCAGGAGAGCTGCGTGTACCCCTCAAAAAGAAAAAGGAGACATGCATATGATTGAATAGATAGAAAGAAATATAAGCAGTTTCACGACCAGTACAGTACTAGAGACTAAACGAATATACTTTACTCTATAATCTGTCCTAAAATTTCTATATGTACACTTATTCGTGGACAGAGGGAGTAGGAAAAATAAACTGACAAAAACTGAAAAACGACTACAAGGAGGAAAGCCCTCCGATCCAAATTAAATGACACTTTAATATAGAATTGAGGGAGTACATATGTCCAGTCAAATGAACTGAAATGACACATAGTGGATCTACAACTCTGCTGAACCTTGTTACAACACCCAATGCATTCACTACCTCGTGGATAGTACATAATTCGCAGCACCACTTTCATTTTTACCAACAGTGCATGGTTAGATTTCTGTCACCGGCCGCCTGGCATTGCCCTTTTCTTGTGAACGTACGTGCAGGGAGAGCTGTGCCAGCTCATCATGCCAGGCAAACTGTAGAGTACATGCACCTGCAACATAAAACCCGTTGCTGTTGCCACCTGCTGCAACACATGGACGACAAGCTCTAGCACGAGCGTAAATGTGGGAGAGGAGCAGAGGGAGAGGAAATCTCCAACGCGATCTACGGCATTGATGTACGTGGGCAGGGTGCACCGATCGATCTCTGCGTGCGCGCCTCGAGGGAAATTATGTGTCTTAGAACTGCACGCTGCGCGTACTACCACAGCGGCCTAGTAGCTTATAGCTGCTATACTACATAGCAGGCCCTGGTAGCTATGCTATGCATGCTGGAAATGTGTGTATGCACGCGCCATTTCGCAGGCAGGCATTCATCTCCAAACAGTGTGTGAAGTCACCTTTTTTCCTCCTTTCCATGGCCGGCCAGCGGGGAAAGACGACGAGGCTGTGCGCGCATCAACCTTGGCCGACAGTCCATTGATCTCATTGTTCTCAATCTCAGCAGTCTCGGGCTGTTCACTGCATCCGTCGCTTCCTTTCATGTGCCGGGAAAAGAATAAAATCGATCGGGACAGCGGAAATACGCAGCGCACACACGTACCGATATTGACATAAAATCATGCCCACATGCGCTAATCATTCCCAGATCCAAAGGAATTTGCCAGCGGATCGGCGAATCTGATCTGAGCTCTGACCCTAACCGTGCAGTTAACCAGGCCACGGCAGCAGCTAGGGTTTTCGGATTAACCTAATGCGCGCGGGATTTGAGAGAAGTCAAAGGAGGCAGCCAGAGCTGGCCGTCTGGGCGAGGCAATGCGCATGCTCGGGAAGGTACACGCAGGGATTATAGAATTGGGGCAGGATGGAATAGGATATGCGGAATAGAAGCCTCCATTTGTCAGTGCGCCTCGGCCGGCGCGCGCGGTGTAGGGTTTCCAGTCGCCGGCCGGCCGGGTGCTCGATCGGCTTGGTTAATGAGCTGTCGGGGCCGCGGAGCTCGATGCCAATGGCCTGGCCGTTCAAACCGGCCGGCCGGGGAGCACGCGCGTACGGCGATGGCGCAGGCAGCGAGCATGGGGCTGAGAAAATTACTCGGCGTCGTCCTCTCTCTGCGGCCAAGACCGATCGCGCGCGGTCCTCAGGTTTTAAGACCCGATCGACTAGCCGATCCCGATGCGCTGCAGCGTCCAAACAAACAAGGCGCGGAATTCAATGCCCCTGATGGCCGTAGGGGGTTATTCAAAGCGATCCTGATTAATTAGTCCTAGTACTACTACTACGACCTCAACAGTTGATCTGATTATTAATAACTGCTCCTACTGCAGTAGTAGTAGCTGATGCATCCATGGCTGTGTGAGTACTAGCTGCGGTTTTGAAATGCAAGTGTGCGCGGCGTCCATGGGTATAGATGGAAGGGTAGTGTGCGCGGTAGGGGGTTTTTGTTTCAGGTTTTTTGCTTTCATTTTTCTAAAGCCATATTTTCGTTTTATTAAATGTTCAGTATTTCAAAAAATACCGATCGTCAAATTTTGTTCACCATTCAAAGCTGTTAGTATTTTCAATAATTTTCCAAAATTATAAAATTGATCATGTATTTGAAAAATGTTCTTGCTTTCAAATTTTGTTAAAAAATTTAGAAAGCATCCGCATTCTCAAAAAAATGTATACCTTTTTTGAAAGGGTGTGGCTAGATGTCAGTCGACTGAGACTTAACCAAGTCTAAATCAAGTGGCATAACATGTAAGAAAGAAAAAGGAAAAACTATTTTTTTGCACGGATCTTCACATAAAATCTCATGAATATATCACCGACTAAGACTTGGCTAAGTCTCAATCGACTGAGATTTAGCAATCCCGTTTTTGAAATTGACTGGAATTTCAGAAAATGTTACCTTTTGAGGTTAGTTCATAAGTTCAAAAAATATTCGTGTTTTATAATGAAATGTTTGGAGTTTCAAAAAATATTTCCCATTTTCAAATTTGTTCAGCAATTCAAAAGAAGTTCATGTTTTCTAAAGGAAGTTCAGGATTTTTCAATACAAATGTTTGCTACAGTGGTGCTACAGGGGAACCGGGAAGTACATGAAACCCCGGGTCTTTGTAGTACCAAAACCGGTCGCTACTGTCTATTTTTTTTAATGACAACCTGGCGCTACTGGGAAATAACAACCGAGTCATTACAGGAGGTGAGCACTCTACGAGTGGGTCGTTCAAGGCGACCGCCTATTCCAAATTGCTTGGCATTCTGCCGCAGCCAGCGGCGCATAGGGCTGCCCTCGTTTTCCCCTGAAAAAACTCTACTTCATTTTTGAACCCCGATTTGTTATTTGCACACACACTCACCCTTGTGAAGGCATACACGCACACTCTATCCTTATAAGCATCTCCGAAAGACTGAGTCGGCATATCATCTTGAGATTTACGAAGTCACCGTAGGCGTCTCGTCGTCGACGGAAACGTCTCCTCCTATTGAATGCGCATCGCCGAAAATCTTAAAATAAATCCAGAAATAAATGCGAGCATCAGGATTTAAACCCCGATGAGCTGGAATATCACAGTCACTCTAGCCATTCAATCACAGGTTGATTCGCTTAGTAGATGTGTTGATACATCTCATATGCCTGCTTCAACAACTGGTCTCTTACAAATTACAGAAACAGCGCTTGGCAGCGCGCTGCTCACCTGATTAGCACAACGGTGCGTAAAATAGGCTGCAATCGGTGCTGCAAATTAACATATGAAAATTGCCATGCTCTTAATAATAAAATTACCATGTGCAAAAGTTGATTTCCCCCAAATTTTCCATGAAAAAAATGATAAATTTTTCCAAAACTTGCCATGGCAACATCACAAAAACACCTAAAAATGCCATGTTTGGGAGAGAAAAATGTTATGAATTTGTCATGGGATCATGAGAATTATTTTCTAAATTTTTCCATGTGTTGAAAACAAACTGGGCACGTGAAACATTACAAATAAAATATTTTGAGTTTTATATGTGACAAGTTCAAATCTGCCATGTACCCTTTTTTTTGCATATTTTTGCCACCGAGAAAAATGAAATATTAAAAGGAGGAGCTGAGTTTCAAACCCAGGTCCTTTGGGTTGAGGCTTTACACACTAAGAGCATCACCAGCCGCGCCCTTTTTTATCACCAACGTCAAAATAACGGTCCAGTCGCGCATCCAGAAGCCCAGTTTTCGCCGGTTAGGCCTGACTTTGGCGTTGGCGGACCCAGGCCGAACCCAACACGCTGGGGGGCCGCCCGGGGAAGCGCTTTTAGAGTGAAAACCCGGTGGGGACGCCGAGTCAGCGACCAACCTCATCTCGTCTTCCTCATCGCCTCATTTTCCCATGGGGAATCAATGCCAAGGCTGCCGCCGGTCAGCCTTCCATTGATTCCTCACGGGCGACGCAGTGCGGCGACACACCTTCCCTCCCGCCATGCGTACACACGTTCGCCACCTCTCCCCCGCTACCATAAAAGCTGACCCCTCCCCTCGCTGGTGGACACACTCGCCCCTCTCTTGGCGCCGACGCCCCCGTATCGTCTCCCTGTCTCCCCGTCTACAACCACCGCGAGTACGCCCACCGATGGGAGAGTGGTTACCCAGCGATGGAGAGGCGGCCAACGGCTTCGGTCGCCGCCACCTGCACGAGTGGCAGGCCCACCTCCTCCATCAGGCGAATTACCCAACGCCGCCTAACATGTGCGTGCCGGGGCAGTGGAGGCTCAGCACCTGAGGCGTGCCCGTCCCCCCGCAGCCCATCGACGCCGGCCACTTCCACGACGAGATGAAGCGCATTCGGGCCTCCCTGCCGGAGGAGGTGCGGGGCCGCCCGAAGTACGTCGCCAACAACCACGAGCACTGGGCGGCATACTTCCAACGCCACCACGAGGAGCAGCTCGCCTCCACCAACAACGCGTCGGTGAGGGGGCGCCACAACACCGACGACCGTTGTTTGTGGTGGGGCGTGCTCGGGCGCACGCTCCACTTCGTTCTCGAGCACCTCGAGGGAGGCAACGAGCCGCCGCTCAAGTAACCGGCGGCCCCAGCGCCGGTCCCCCGCCTGAAGTGGCGGGTGAGGGTGTCCTGGACTAAGGGGTCCTCGGGCGTCCGGCCTGTTAACCATGGGCCGGACTGATGGGCTGTGAAGATACGAAGACCGAAGACTGCACTCGTGTCCGGATGGGACTCTCCTTGGCATGGAAGGCAAGCTTGGTGACCGGATATGTAGATTCCTTTCTTTGTAACCGACCTTGTGTAACCCTAGATCCTCCCGGTGTCTATATAAACCGGAGGACTTAGTCCGGATAGGGGAGACTCATTATCATAGCCATACAAGCTAGACCTCTAGGGTTTAGCCATTACGATCTCGAGGTAGATCAACTCTTGTAATACTCATATTCATCAATATCAATCAAGCAGGACGTAGGGTATTACCTCCATAGAGAGGGCCCGAACCTGGGTAAACATCGTGTCCCTTGTCTCATGTTACCATCGACCTTAGACGCACAGTTCGGGACCCCCTACCCGAGATCTACCGGTTTTGGCACCGACATTGGTGCTTTCATTGAGAGTTCCACTGTGCCGTCGACAAAAAGATCGATGTCTCGCCTTGTTTTCAAGGATAATATCACCACCGGAGGAATGCTGGCTCCAGGCCAAACCCTTCGGCTGGGCAGCTTTACCATGACCGCTCGTTCGGTCATTAAGCCGACGATGACCTCTCGGGTCATCGAAAATCCCCTTCGTACCGACTCTGAACACTCCAAGCAGATGGATCCAGCGGAGCTTTCGTCTTTAAACGAGCTCCTAGATCGCATCGCCGCCCTGGGGGTCGCTACAGACTACGATCGGATTGGGCTTAGACCCGATCAGAGAGAAATCAAATCTCCACTGATCACCCACCAGATAGCGGTAGTCGAGGAGCGAGTCGATAACTCTCCCTCCATATTAAGGACGGACTATGTCCGGATCTCCGGTCTCGAAGAGTCGGACACCTACCCGCGAGGTGAAGCATCCTGCCCTCCGAACATAGAATCGGACGACGAACCTAAGAAAGTAGCGGACATCCCGGATCTCGATCTGCTAAGTTCGGAAGACCTTCAGACTCTGGATCCGAAACTGGGGCAGGGTTCAGATTTAAATCCACCCACCTACCCGAATACAAGCGCTCTCATGAGCATAAAACAACAGTCTCAGGAAACGGTCCACCACTTCTGGGCCAGATTCCTTCTTGTCAAAAACAAGATTAAAGATTGCAGCGACGAGGAGGCGATCTCAGTGTTCCGCAACAATTGCAGGGATGAAGGAATCCTCAACGCCATCAACCGCCGTCGCATCCTACACTTTGCTGACTTGGCAACTATCGTACAGAAGTACAGTGCAATGGAAAGTGCCTGGAAAACTCAAGCAGCTCGTTGGGAATCATCGGTCCCCACTCAACCCCTCATTCAGGCGAAAAGGGCGCACCCTTGCAACATGCCCAACTCAATAGTAAAGAAATACAGGTCCAGTATGGGGCGCGGAACCATTCTGGAAGAATGGCTCGATGGGCCATGCAAAATACACGCAACACCGGATAACATACCAACACATAGCCTTAGAGCATGTTGGATACTCCGGCAAGTGGCCAAGAGCGGCGAGGATATCCTCACCAAGAATAACCCAGAACAACACCCCCCAGAAGACAACGACCCCAAAGTACTAACAGTCTTCGAGACATTCGCCTCAAACAATAGGCGCAAGAGAGCACTACGCGGACTCGCCGAAGTCTGTCAAATAGCAGCGATAAACCCTTGGAACGGCGCGTCTATAACCTTTAATGCCGCCGACGAGCCAAAATATAGGACAGTCCAAGCACCAGCCGCCTTGGTCCTCAGTCCAATCGTGGACGACTTTCGGCTCACCAAGGTCCTCATGGACGGCGGCAGCGGACTAAACCTCATTTACGAAGATACACTCCACAAAATGGAAATAGACAGGAGCCACATTGAGCAAAGCAGCAAGACCTTCCAAGGAATTATTCCCAGTCGGGAGGCGCGGTGTGTGGGAAAAATAACACTCGACGTGGTATTCGGCAGGCCGGAGAATTATCGGTCCGAAGAAATAACCTTCCAAGTGGCCCCTTTCAACAGCGGATATCACGCCCTCTTAGGGTGAGATGCATTTATGCGCTTCCAAGCGGTACCCCATTATGGATACATGAAACTTAAGATGCCTGGGCCCAACGGTATAATCACTCTAGCTAGTGATCCGGACATGGCACTCCGCGCTGAGAAGAAAACCGCATCCTTGGCTCTCGAAGCATTATCGGAAGCCCTCGCGGCAGAAGAATTAACCGCGCCGCGCTCCATGGTGGACAGGGATGATGTGGTCCTAGACAAACGACCCAAATCCACCTCCTTCAAACCAGCAGAAGAAATAGTCAAATTCCAAGTCCATCCAACGGACCCCAAGAGGACATCATCCACCGAAGCACAATTAGACCCAACGGTCGACGCCGCGCTACTAGAGTTCCTGCGCAAGAATTGGGATATATTCGCCTGGCACCCTTCTGATATGCCAGGAATCCCACGCGAGTTGGCCAAACACAGCCTCGATATATTAAAGGGATACAAATCGGTCAAGCAAACACTGTGGCGCTTTTCCGAACCCAAACGTCAAGCTATGGGGGAGGAGCTAGCCAAGCTAATTGAGGCCAAATTCATCAGAGAAATAAAACTTTCGGACTGGCTGTCAAACCTGGTGATGGTACCAAAGAAAGACAAATCCTGGTAGTTGTGCGTCGATTTTAAAGACCTCAATAAGGCTTGCCCTAAAGATCCTTTCCCCCTCCCCCGCATTGATTAGATCATTGATGCTACCGCAGGACACGACTCACTGTGCTTTCTTGATGATTATTCCGGATACCATCAAATCAAAATGAAGGAGTCCGATCAAGCTGCAACAGCATTCATTACCCCATATGGGCCATTCTACATCAACACCGTGCCCTTCGGGCTCAAGAACGCCGGCGCCACATACCAACGTATGATTCAAACATGCCTGGAGAAACAGATCGGCAAGACAGTTGAAGCTTACGTGGATGATGTCGTCATCAAAACCAGGCGTGTCGAAACATTAATAAACGATTTACGTCTCACATTCGATAACCTCTATGCATATGACATCAAGCTCAATCCTGAAAAGTGCGTCTTCGGCATCCCCGCTAGAAAACTGCTGGGCTTCATCGTTTCCAATAGAGGAATTGAAGCAAATCCAGTCAAAATCCGAGCTTTGTCACAATTGGCTATGCCAAGAGACCTCAAACAAGTCCAAAAGCTCGCGGGTTGCGTGGCTCTAAGCCGCTTTATCTCCAGATTGGGAGAAAAGGCACTGCCACTCTATTGCCTTCTAGGACGAACCGATCACTTCGAGTGGACGGACGCGGCAACAGCCGGACTAGAGGAAATAAAAACCCTTCTTGCGAGCAACCCAATCTTGGCTGTGCCAAACGTCGGCGAACCGATGTTGTTATACATATCGGCAACACATCAGGTGGTGATCGCCGTGCTCGTCGTCGAACAAGAACAGGACGAACACAAATTCCCGCTTCAGAAGCCAGTATACTACGTATCCACTGTCCTTACACGATGCAAATCCTGGTACCCCCATTATCAAAAGATAGCATACGCGGTTTTCATGGCATCCCGAAAGCTCCGCCACTACTTCCAGGAGTGTATGATCACGGTGGCTTTCGAAGTACCACTCAATGACATTATAAAAAACCACGATGCCACGGGCCGGATTGCCAAATGGGCCATTGAGCTCCTTCCATTTGATATTACATACAAACCACGTCGAGCTATTAAATCCCAAGTACTAGCTAACTTCGTCGCTGAATGGACAGAGGCCGAACTCCCTAAAGAGTATGGCGCATATTCTAATTGGGTTATGTATTTCGATGGCTCCAAAATGCTGGCAGGGCTAGGGGTGGGCGTCGTCTTAACGTCACCAACTAGAGACATCGTTCAGTACGTACTCCAAATATTATACACAGACTCCAACAATGCAGCCGAATACGAGGCCTTATTGCATGGTCTCCGGATGGCCGTCTCCATGGGCATACAACGCCTGGAAGTGCGTGGGGACTCAAACCTTACAATATCTCAAATAAATGGAGACTTCGACGCCAAAGATCCAAAGATGGCATGTTACCGTAATGCCGTCATAAAAATGTCGGCCCGGTTCGAGGGGCTCGAGTTCCACCATGTGGCTCGAGAAAGTAATCAGGCGGCGGACATTCTTGCTCGCATCGGCGCTAAGAGCGACCCCGTTCCACCTAATATCTTCCTGGAAAGGCTTTTTAAGCCATCCGTGGTGTGGCAGGGGGAAAACGACAACACTAGTCCGGATCCGAACATAACCCCAGATTCCAAAAACACCGACATCATTGGAGGCTCAACCACCAAAAAAACACCGTCGGTGCATCTTATCATGGCAGTCATTGCCCCATGGACCGAACCCTTCGTGGCCTACCTTAACAGGAAGGAGCTTCCTGAGGACCAGAAGGAGGCCCGCTGCACTGTTCAGCGTTCGAAGGCCTACAAGGTTCATGACGGAGAGATCTATAAGAAAAGCGCTATGAGAGTCCTTCAAAGATGTATCTCCGAGGAAGAAGGGTGGCAACTCTTGGCCGAGATTCACGCCGGACTCGGCGGTCACCATGCCGCAGCTCGGGCCCTTGTTAGCAAGGCCTTCCGTACATGGTTTTATTGGCCGACGGCCCGAGCAGATGCACAGGACCTTGTCCAACATTGCATCGGATGCCAACACTTTGCCAACCAAAGCCATATGCCTCCACTGCCTTACAAACAATACCCATCACTTGGTCTTTTGCGGTCTGGGGACTTGATATGGTCGGACCCCTTAAAGGAGGAAGCCATAAGAAAAAGTATATGCTGGTCATGGTGGATAAATTCACTAAGTGGATAGAGGCCAAACCAGTCAAAACAGCCGAAGCGGGGCCAGTAATAGATTTCATATCCGGCGTGGTACACCGTCATGGTGTCCCACACAGCATAATAACCGATAACGGATCTAATTTCACAGCCGATGAAGTGAAAACCTGGTGTGCTAATCTAGGCATTAAGCTTGATTACGCCTCGGTCTATCACCCGCAGACAAACAGTCAAGTCAAACGGGCTAATGGTCTTATTATGAGCGGCATCAAACCTAGACTAGTGCAGTCTTTGAAAGAATCAGACAAGCACTGGGTGGAGGAACTTGACTCCGTACTCTGGGGGCTGCGGACCACACCCAACCGCACTACTGGATATACACCTTTCTTCATGGTGTACGGTGTAGAAGCACTATTACCCTGTGATATTATTCATGACTCACCTTGAGTGCGCATGTACGAAGAGAGAGAGGCCGAGCTTGATCGACAGGACAACCTAGATGCCTTGGAGGAGGAGTGCGACGTCGCAAAAGCCCGTTCAACATTTTATCAACAGTAGGCTCGCAGGTACCAAAGCAGAGAAGTGCGAGCCAAGACTTATAACGTTGGTGAACTCGTTCTACGCGTGCGGGCGGCGGACTCCCGCTGGAGCTCGGGGACGGGTGCGGGCGCGCTGGGCCGCTGCTGGGCTGGGCCGGCTGGCCTGGCGCGGGGGAGAGAGAGAGAGAGCAGTGCTGGGCTTCGGCCTAGCACTGTTTGAAGAGTTAAAAAACATTTTTCACAGACAACAAAAATAACAAAAACAAAAATAAACTAAAATATTATATAGGCATATGATATATCAAAATTTTCAGAAAAAGATTTTTGTACGACATGAACATTTTTCTAGCATTAAATAAAATACACACAAATTCTAATAATTCAAAGAGTGCTACTGGTCTATTAAAATCCAACAAAAATCATTTAAAAAAACCAAAATGATTTCAAATTAATTTTTTCTCCAATTTTCTATTGTAGGGAATCATGTTACCCTGTTTTCCATGTATTTTATTTTTGGAGAAAATAATTTGAATAAAACTCAAATAACTCCAAATTGAAAATAAATTCAAAAGACTTTGAATTTAATTCTTTGAAACTCCCAACTCATATTTCATATAATTTGAAGAAGTCATTTTATCTTCTCTCATGAAAATCATTGAGCTGCATGAAGTTTATGAATTGAAATATTCTCAAATGAAATTCAAATATTTTCAACACCCCTTGTCATTTAAATAAATGGAAGAAGTCATGTCATCTTCTCTCCAGGGTTTTGTGTTTGAAAAGAATTTGAATTCATGGAGGTCAAAATGCAAAATGAAAGTTTGGGAAAGTCCTTTTATTCCCTCTTATTTAACTTTCAAAAGTTTCAAATTTCACTCACTTTTAGTCAATCAATCAAATCTATCTATTTATTATAACATTCCAAAATTTAGAATTTTTGGATGTTACAAACCTACCACCCTTAAAATGAATCTCGTCCTCGAGATTCGGAGAGGCTAGAAAGAAAAGGTTAGGGTTTGGGGGTCTCCTCTAAATCCATCGATCATCACAGGGGTCTGGGGTGCTACCTCCCTTAAAAGCATGGTTACGTTTCCCTCGAAACTCATATACTTCATCCATATTGTTAACAGTGTCGGTCTTCTTAGATCTTCAGGATAATTCCTTATCCGGGCTCTTCCGGTAACTGCATAACCTTTACCACAATTTTTTTCTGTCCTTTCATCTTGCTAAGGTTCTTCGATGACTGGGTCTTCTTAGCTGACGGGTCTGGCGCCATTACTAAACAACTATCGATAACTCATGGTGGTCAACCATTTATGGTTTCTCCTACAGGAAATGGGTCTGGTTGATCCTCACCGTATAACCTACGGTTGGCAAAATCTGCCTTGTACAAGGGGAAAAAATTTCTTATACCATCCTAAGGTTTAAACAAGGTTTAATATCGTTGTCTCTCTGCTATAGGTAAGTCACTCAGATTTACCATCCCATATAGCAAGGAGAATAATAAGAGTAAGTCGGTATGGTGATCAATCCATCCCGCACCAAAATCATTACTTTGTATACGGTTTAGCAAATCTCGCATTCTAACACTCGGTCATCCTCACAAGCATTGCAGAATTTCTCTTGTCAACGAACCAAGGTTCGGATAAATCCATTGATTCTGCAAACCAAACAAACATCTATCGTTCCTTCACAACTCTCAGGTTTTGCGTTACTCCTATAAAATCGTCTGCCGATAAACATCGTATCGTCCTCCAGGGTTTTTCCTTCAGCAAGAATGTGCTTGCTTCTTGGCAGGTCCTGGGGCCTGTGGGTTATGGCCCATCTCATCACTTGTAGTCCTTGAACTTATCATCGGGCAACTGATCATTATTCCAACTTCCAACTTCCTAGTATTCTTAAATCCATCCAATTGTATTGTCTTCCTTCCTTCTATTGGCACCAAACTAAGACATGATTACTCAGACTCATCATGGAGTTTCCATTGATCCATATTTCCGGCATCATACCTCCTTTATGTCTAATAGTAATTTATCTCTTCATCCTCGTGGGATATCCCTCATTCCGAGATAAAAACTTATACTTATGAAGTCCATATTCCACTTCGTGGAACATCATTATCCTTTCCAGGGTCAAGCGTCCTTACAGGGGAATATTGGCCATCTCTGCATGGCACTTCTTCAACTGGGAAACGTGAAACACATCATGAACTCCTGACAGTCCTTCGGGTGACTCCAACTTGTTGGCCACTTCTCCCATACGCTCCAAAACTCGGTATGGTCCTACAAATCTCGGGGCTAACTGTCCCTTAACTCCAATCCGTTTAACTCCTCGCATAGGGGACACGCGAAGACATGCTCTATCTCCAATTTCATAGACTACCTCCTTGAGTTTTTGAGTCTACATAACTCTTCTGTCGGTACTGAGCTACCTTCGGTCTATCTCGAATCAACTTAACATTCTTTTCTGACTCCTTGATCACATTTGGTCCAAACAACTAACAGTCTCCAACTTCATCCCACATACTCTTGGGGCATCACACATATCGAGACAAAACTCGTATTCATTTTGTCCGAAATCCACTCAGTGGAGTATCCTTATCTTTTCCAGGGGTCAACGGTTCTTACAGGGTACTACCACCCTTAAAATGCACAAATCTTCCATAGACCATATTTCTCATATCCTCAAAAATGGTCAAAATTCTTCTTCATAGAGTAACAACTTATATAATCCATATCAGTACCAATGATGCTAACTTTATTCACTCTCAATTGATTACAATCTCTCGCTTTTCCATTACATGTCTCAACTCAACACCTCAATATAAAAGAAAATGTTCTCACTTCTACAACTCCATTTCTTTTGTTGCAAACTCAACTATCTGGCAAAAGTCTCCTTCTCCTTAGGGCATCCTCTGGCAAAGTGCCCTGCTCTATTACAACGAAAACATATTGCTTCTGACAAGTCTCGAGGTTTCCTTTTTGGCAACTGTTGAGGTAATGCCCTGACTCCTTGCACCTGTAATAGGTGATATGGCTCAGGTTCTTCCTGGAATCCAATCTGCTTCTCTTCCTGGACCTTTCCATGCCGATCATGACTTCTATTTCTTGTGGGTCATATTCTACTTCCTCTGTCAGGAATTCTACTTGATCCCCATTTAAACAATTTTGGGAGATGTGTCCTTCTTCTCCACATGAATAGCATGACTTGGTGCAGGGTTTAATTGGTTCTTCTTTGGGTGTGTCGCCCACCTTTTCCTTCATCAAAGTTTCTTCTTAAATTTCCATGAGGGCTCCTTTCATTTCTTCTTTCTTCTGTTGGATGGTTCGTTGTACCATGGGGTAAATGTGACACTGAGCAGGATAGTGGGTAGTCCCTTCACACAAGAAACAAGAAATCTGCCTAGTTGGGCCTTCTTCAACTGGGTGACTTCCTTCACAATTAGGGCATTCATCCTTGTATTCTTTATGGGTGTGTCCTATTTCTCCACAAATCTTGCATGCACAAGGTTTCTTCATATCCTTTCCATAAGGCTTCAACTTCTGGGACACAAGGTGAGATCTTTGCAGAGTCAACTTTAATTCTCTCCAGGTGGTTACTCCTTGCCATCCATTGATGGTTTGGTACATCCTCCACCAAGTAGCAGCACCTCTTTCAAAGCACTGAAGAGCATGCTGGGTCATATCCTTTCCGACTATAGGGTTATTCTCCATGTGATCCTCCATGTTCTGAATCCATCGGTCTGTCTCCAACTGACTCATCGGTCCAGAAAATATAAGCTCATCTTCATTCATCCGCTATACGGTCCATGTGGGTTTGGGGTAAGATAAGAGAGAGGGAGAGGGATACACACAATACAAACAAAAGTTTTGAAAAGATAGATTTTATTTGTGGCCGTCGGGAAAAACATCAAACAAATGACAGCTCACAAACGTCGCATCTAACGTAGGTATATAACAGGGGTTTGGTCTTCTAAGGTCAATAAATCTTCAACGTCTCCAAACTCTTCAAGCCTTGTTCATGCCTCCAATGGCTTCTTCCAATCATGCTTGTCTTTCTCAAGTTCTTTTGCCAGATCAACTCTGTTGACGCGAAGTCTCTCGTGAAGTCCTTTAATATTCTGGAGTTGCGTTCCAAACTTCCGGGTTTCAACATCCTTGACATGAACCATTGGCACTACGGTCCTTCCGTTCCTGACTAATCTCCTGTATCTCGAGGTTTTGCTCCTCCAGCTTGGCTACTTCAACTTCTGGGTCCTGAGTTTCCTCATGAAATACTTCCTTGTCAAAATACTGCTTCTTGGAGCTCCACCTTAAACTTCTTGATGTACTACTCCAGATCCTGGTGATACACCGGCTAAGGTTAAAACTTCATCTTACTGATAGGTGCTCCATCAGCCTTCTACCATGCAATCCTTCCATGCATATGCATGCTTAACTCAGCACGGTGACAATAGCATAAGCGGGCGATAACATCATGGATATCCGTGTTTCTGCTCTTGTCATTCCCATGAGCTATCATTCCATAGTTGATATCTCCTGCCTTAGGTTTGAGTTCTCATGCTCCTTGTTTCAGTCTTTCTCTGATACACCTTGATCTCGGGCATTGACAACTTCCTTAATCTGTCAAGTTCCATAGGGGTAGCCTTCCTAGGTCATACAAATCTGGAAATTCTTCAGAGCCTTCAAATTCTTCCTGTCTTCGGTCCTCAACCGTTGTAGTTTCCATTTTTCAGATGCACGGAAAATACTCTTCACTCCGAAGTGGCTTTAGTTGTCCGATATCTTGTACTTCTTGGAGTGGTCTCATCAGTCGAATCTTCGTGTGGTCAAAATGGGAAAGGGGTATGGTCTCACTAAAGGGAATTTTTTGAATAAGTTCAGAAGAGAAGAGAGGTAAAAGATCTTTTGAAAGGGAAAGTTGTAGAGAAAATCTTTGCTATGGGCTTGCCATTTTCTAGGGTCACGTCCTACAGTCAACATGTGCTCTGATACCATCTTGTAGCGACCCGACCCGAATGGATCAAGTCTCTGTGCTGAAGTGTCATCCCTGGATCGGTATGCTGACACACACACTACTCAAGGATTTATAACAGAGGTAAATCACATGTATAAGTAACGTAAATACTATTACCTCAATCCAAATAGCGGAAGTAACAAGGTTGTGGATTCCCATCAACACCAACGGCACAGTTGAGTGTAGAAATCGTAACCCTAACGTATCACTTACTCATCGTAAGAAATCCTGCAACATGAGACGTTGCGGCCATAGAGGGTCAGTACATTGAATGTACTGGCAAATTCACACCATAGAGAATGATGAACAAAGGCTATCACTACATGCATATTTGGCTGGTGGAAAAGCTCTATGGTTATAGTTTTTGCGAAAAGCCAATTTTTCCCTACTACAAAGGAATAAATTTTATTTAACTATCATGGTGGTTGTTGATCATTGAGAATGGTTGACAGCATTCTCAATCCCAATTAAGTATCATCATTAAAACCCAGCAATATTCATTTAAAGTAACGTGATGAGATTCACATGATAATCCAGGTACTAGATACTCAATATGTCCATAACCGGGGACACGGCTAATCATGATTAGTTTATACACTCTGCAGAGGTTTGCGCACTTTTCCCCACAAGACTCGATCTCCTCCGTTGGATTTCTCGCACTACATGGTGTTTGAGAAACGGATGACCGAGACATAGTATTTCAGAAGCATTTGCACCTTACGATGGGTAGACCGTACCACCTACAACCCCTACATCTGCTAGTCTACCACTGTAAGAGTTCACACGACTTAATCAACTATGCTAGAGCCCATAATAGCTTGTGGCTGCACACGGAAGTTTCTAGCATGAATAATCTCATGATCCCTTTGAGCCTGGGTGGCGGTCCATAAAAAAACAGGCAATCCTGGTCTACCCCGGTGCCTAGACAGGCAATCCGAGAATACCCAAGTGCCTCAATCCACCCAGATGTGTGTTTAAGTTGCCACCTTAAGTAAACCATTAATTAACAATCTCACAGCTGACATGGATACTCTCAAAACCCAATCCACGTCTACGAGCATAGCATGGCACTATAAGCATAACGTAATAGTAACTCCCAAGGTTTGAATGCAGAGCAATAGGTTCCTACCTCATCAACGACTTCCTAATACCCACAATTTAATTAGATCCTAATCATGCAATGTTTGAGGTTTGATCTAATGCAATAAAAACTGGGTATGAAAGAGGATATGATCAAAGTGTGAACTTGCTTGCAATGTTGATGAAGATGATTCGCACTCAAAACTCTTGATAGATCTACTCGTCACACTCCGGTCAATCTATCGTAAGCAAACAATAGTAACCACACATAAGTAATCACTCAAAAGATCAGAAAGAATGAAGAAGACGATTCGGAAACATCAAAACCAACCAAATAACTCTTGCAACATAAAACATTTTCTAACAGTACCAAAATTATGTGAATTTGGCCTTATTAGAAGGTTTAGGTCAAGAGCTTCGATTTGCAAAAAGAATCAACTCAAACGGAGCTATGAAACTCAAGTTATGATCAAACGAACTTCAAATTCAAATCTGATCTAATTCAAATTTTAAACTTTTCAAAAACATGTTTGAGTTGGATTACTGGATAGAAGAGATCATAACGAAGACGTGGGTGTTGGTTTCGTTGGATTTGGATAAACGGGTAAAAAGTTGTAGAGGTTTGAAGCAGAGGGACTAATCTGTAAAGAAAATCCTCACATATAGGTCGCTGGCCGAAATTAATAAGAAAAAAAGAAAAATCTATCGAGCGAACGCTCGCTACAGAACCTAAACCGACGAAAACCGTTCGCTAAGGAGATCTAAACAGTGAACGTTCGCAAAATAACTAGATATATAAAAAATGGGTTCTTAAACAAAACCGAAGAAAACCTAAACCTAAAAGAAAACCGGCGAACCGGGGGCGGTTTTATACCGGTTCGGGGCGGTTCTTCGGTGTAAAACCGGAGATTCTTCGGCGAGGTTGCGGACTCCGGCGAGCTCCGGCGAGCTCCGGCATTGGCGGATCTGACGCGGCAGCGAGGCGGCGAGGGCAATGCGGCGGGGACGCGGTGCGGCGGCGGCGGCGAAGGGCGCGGCGAGGCGAGCGGGCGGCGCAGTAGCAGGAGGCAGCAGCAGCTTTCGGCGATGGTGTGCGAGGACGGCGGTGCGGGAGTGCGAGGGAGGAGGGAGAGGCGGGGCGGCTCCGCTATTTAAGGGCCGGGGTGGCAGACGACTTGCGGGAGGGGCAAGGAGAGAGGCGGCGAGGAGTTCACGGCGGGGACTGCGTCGCCGGCGATGGCGTGCGGGCGACGGACTCCCGCTGGAGCTCGGGGACGGGTGCGGGCGCGCTGGGCCGCCGCTGGGCTGGGTCGGCTGGCCTGGCGCGGGGAGAGAGAGAGAGAGAGCAGTGCTGGGCTTCGGCCTGGCACTGTTCGAAGAGTTAAAAAAACATTTTTCACAAACAACAAAAAGAACAAACACAAAAATAAACTAAAATATTATATAGGCATATGATATATCAAAATTTTCAGAAAAAGATTTTCTACGACATGAACATTTTTGTAGCATTAAATAAAATACACACAAATTCTAATAATTTAAAGAGTGCTACTGGTATATTAAAATCCAACAAAAATCATTTTAAAAAACCAAAATGATTTCAAATTAATTTTTTCTCCAATTTTCTATTGTAGGGAATCATGTTACCCTATTTTCCATGTATTTTATTTTTGGAGAAAATAATTTGAATAAAACTCAAATAACTCCAAATTTGAAGAAGTCATTTTATCTTCTCTCATGAAAAGACTTTGAATTTAATTCTTTGAAACTCCCAACTCATATTTCATATAATTTGAAGAAGTCATTTTATCTTCTCTCATGAAAATCATTGAGCTGCATGAAGTTTATGAATTGAAATATTCTCAAATGAAATTCAAATATTTTCAACACCCCTTGTCATTTAAATAAATGGAAGAAGTCATGTCATCTTCTCTCCAGGGTTTTGTGTTTGAAAAGAATTTGAATTCATGGAGATCAAAATGCAAAATGAAAGTTTGGGAAAGTCCTTTTATTCCCTCTCATTTAACTTTCAAAAGTTTCAAATTTCACTCACTTTTAGTCAATCAATCAAACAATCAATCAAATCTATCTATTTATTATAACATTCCAAAATTTAGAATTTTGGGATGTTACAATCAAGCTCGCCACATATGCATTTTTCCATATGTACCTTTTCTTCGCCATTATATGCATCGATATGACTTAAGTTTTGGCCAAGCAGGGTTGCCTGTCTCCTGTGCTTATGCCCTACGTTCCCGTTAGTTCGGCTAGGGCATAAAGGGAGCACCTCTGCGATTGTTACTTCCGGATCATCCGGACGTGTACCTCAGACTGGGTGAAGCCGAAAGCTAGCGTTCTTAAGGGAATATTTGGTCGGCGAATTAAAGATGTTCCCGTATTTATTCCATTATGAAACCCCAGAAGTTACTTACTCTATGATTTTTTCAATCACAGTTCGGACATGCACATTAAACGCATGCACACCCAGGGAAAGGAACCCTTAACGGAACTATTCTCTCTGGAAGATGTTTCTTACATAATGTAATATAACATAACTAGCCGGATACACATTGTCTGTTCAAGCAACTATGACCCCTACGCCTGGTTCCCATGCATGCCCCGGTATATTCTACCGTTAGGGTATTCGGAAACACTCCGCACCTTCGGGTCCAGAGGTCGAAGCGAAAAGGTCGGCCATGACAATTGTTCTTATTCTCCAGCTAGAAGGAAAGTACATAGTCACTTAGTGTTGGGGAACATAGTAATTTCAAAAAAAATTCCTACGCACACGCAGGATCATGGTGATGCATAGCAACGAGAGGGGAGAGTGTCGTCCACGTACCCTCGTAGACCGTTAAGCGGAAGCGTTATGACAAAGCGGTTGATGTAGTCGTACGTCTTCACGATCGACCGATCCTCAGTACCGAACGTACGGCACCTCTGCGTTCAGCACACGTTCAGCCCGGTGACGTCCCACGAACTCATGATCCAGTAGAGCTCGGGGAAGAGTTTCGTCAGCACGACGGCGTGGTGACGATGTTGATGCAGCTACCATAGCAGGGCTTCGCCTAAACACCGCTACAGTATGACCGAGGTGGATTATGATGGAGGGGGCACCGCACATGGCTAGGAGAGATCTTTGTGATCAACTTGTATGTCTAGAGGTGCCCCCACCCCTGTATATAAAGGAGCGAGGGGGAGGCCGGCCGGCCCTTGTTGGCGCGCCTAGGAGGAGGAATCCTCCTCCTAGTAGGAGTAGGATTCCTCCCTTTCCTACTCCTACTAGGAGGGGGAAAGGCAGGGAGAGAAAGAGAAGGAAAGGGGGGCGCCGCCCCCCTTCTCCTAGTCCAATTCGGACAGGGGGAAGGGGGCGCGCTGCCTGCCCTAGGCTGGCCCCTCTCTCTTTCCCTTATGGCCCAACAAGGCCCATTAGTACCGAGAGGGTTCCGGTAACCCCTCCGGTACTCCGGTAAAATTCCGATTTCACCCGGAACTATTCCGATGTCCAAATGTAGGCTTCCAATATATCAATCTTTATGTCTCGACCATTTCGAGACTCCTCGTCATGTCCGTGATCACATCCGGGACTTCGAACTACCTTCAGTACATCAAAACATATAAACTCATAAAACTCATTGTCACAGAACTTTAAGCGTGTGGACCCTACGGGTTCGAGAACTATGTAGACATGACCGAGACACGTCTCCGGTCAATAACCAATAGCGGAACCTGGATGCTCATATTGGTTCCTACATATTCTATGAAGATCTTTATCAGTCAAACCACACAACACTATACGTTGTTCTCTTTGTCATCGGTATGTTACTTGGCCGAGATTCGATCGTCGGTATCCAATACCTAGTTCAATCTCGTTACCGGCAAGTCTCTTTACTCATTCCGTAATACATCACCCCGTAACTAATTCATTAGTTATCATGCTTGCAAGGCTTATAGTGATGTGTTTTACCGAGAGGGCCTAGAGATACCTCTCCGACAATCGAAGTGACAAATCCTAATCTTGATCTATGCCAACTCAACAAGTACCATCGAAGACACCTGTAGAGCACCTTTATAATCACCCAGTTACGTTATGACGTTTGGTAGCACACAAAGTGTTCCTCCGGTATTTGGGAGTTGCATAATCTCATAGTCATAAGAACATGTATAAGTCACGAAGAAAGCAATAGCAGTAAACAAACGATCAAGTGCTAAGCTAACGGAATGGGTTAAGTCAATCACATCATTCTCCTAATGATGTGATCCCATTGATCAAATAACAACTCATGTCTATGGTTAGGAAACTTAACCATCTTTGATCAATGAGCTAGTCAAGTAGAGGCATACTAGTGACACTATGTTTGTCTATGTATTCACACATGTATTATGTTTCCAGTTAATACAATTCTAGCATGAATAATAAACATTTATCATGAAATAAGGAAATAAATAATAACTTTATTATTGCCTCTAGGGCATATTTCCTTCAGTCTCCCACTTGCACTAGAGTCAATAATCTAGATTACACAGTAATGATTTTAACACCCATGGAGCCTTGGTGCTGATCATGTTTTGCTCGTGGAAGAGGCTTAGTCAACGGGTCTGCAACATTCAGATCCGTATGTATCTTGCAAATCTCTATGTCTCCCACCTGGACTTGATCCCGAATGGAGTTGAAGCGTCTCTTGATGTGCTTGGTTCTCTTGTGAAATCTGGATTCTTTTGCCAAGGCAATTGCACCAGTATTGTCACAAAAGATTTTCATTGGACCAGATGCACTAGGTATGACACCTAGATCGGATATGAACTCCTTCATCCAGACTCCTTCATTCGTTGCTTCCAAAGCAACAATGTACTGCACTTCACATTTAGATCCCGCCACGACGCTCTGTTTAGAACTGCTCCAACTGACAGCTCCACCGTTTAATATAAACACGTATCCGGTTTGCGATTTAGAATTGTCTGTATCAGTGTCAAAGCTTGCATCAACGTAACCATTTACGATGAGCTCTTTGTTACCTCCATAAACGAGAAACATATCCTTGGTCCTTTTCAGGTACTTCAGGATGTTCTTGACCGCTGTCCAGTGATCCACTCCTGGATTACTTTGGTACCTCCCTGCTAGGCTAATAGCAAGGCACACATCAGGTCTGGTACACAGCATTGCATACATGATAGAGCCTATGGCTGAAGCATAGGGAACACTTTTCATTTTCTCTCTATCTTCTGCAGTGGTCGGGCATTGAGTCTTACTCAACTTCACACCTTGTAACACAGGCAAGAACCTTTTCTTAGCTTGATCCATTTTGAACTTCTTCAAAACTTTATCAAGGTATGTGCTTTGTGAAAGTCCAATTAAGCGTCTTGATCTATCTCTATAGATCTTGATGCCCAATATATAAGCAGCTTCACCGAGGTCTTTCATTGAAAAACTTTTATTCAAGTATCCTTTTATGCTGTCTAGAAATTCTATATCATTTCCAATCAACAATATGTCATCCACATATAATATTAGAAATTCTACAGAGCTCCCACTCACTTTCTTGTAAATACAGGCTTCTCCAAAAGTCTGTATAAAACCATATGCTTTGATCACACTATCAAAACGTTTATTCCAACTCCGAGATGCTTGCACCAGTCCATAAATGGATCGCTGGAGCTTGCACACTTTGTTAGCTCCCTTTGGATCGATAAAACCTTCAGGTTGCATCATATACAACTCTTCTTCGAGAAATCCATTCAGGAATGCAGTCTTTACATCCATTTGCCAAATTTCATAATCATAAAATGCGGTAATTGCTAACAAGATTCAGACGGACTTAAGCATAGCTACGGTTGAGAAGGTCTCATCGTAGTCAACTCCTTGAACCTGTTGAAAACCTTTTGCAACAAGTCAAGCTTTGTAGACAGTAATATTTAACGCCAGCGTCTGTCTTCTTCTTGAAGATCCATTTGTTCTCGATGGCTTGTCGATCATCGGGCAAGTCAACCAAAGTCCACACTTTGTTCTCATACATGGATCCCATCTCAGACTTCATGGCCTCAAGCCATTTTGCGGAATCTGGGCTCATCATCGCTTCTTCATAGTTCGTAGGTTCGTCATGGTCAAGTAACATGACCTCCAGAACTGGATTACCGTACCACTCTGGTGCGGATCTTGCTTTGGTTGACCTACGAGGTTCAGTAGTAACTTGATCTGAAGTTTCATGATCATCGTCATTAGCTTCCACACTAATTGGTGTAGATGTCACAGGAACCGGTTTCTGTGATGAACTACTTTCCAATAAGGGAGCAGGTACAGTTACCTCATCAAGTTCTACTTTCCTCCCACTCACTTCTTTCGAGATAAACTCCTTCTCTAGAAAGGATCCATTCTTAGCAACGAATATCTTGCCTTCGGATCTGTGATAGAAGGTGTACCCAATAGTTTCCTTTGGGTATCCTATGAAGACACATTTCTCCGATTTGGGTTCGAGCTTATCAAGTTGAAGCTTTTTCACATAAGCATCGCAGCCCCAAATTTTAAGAAACGACAACTTTGGTTTCTTGCTAAACCATAGTTCATAAGGTGTCGTCTCAACGGATTTTGATGGTGCCCTATTTAACGTGAATGAAACCATCTCTAAAGCATAACTCCAAAATGATAGCGGTAAATCAGTAAGAGACATCATAGATCACACCATATCTAGTAAAGTACGATTACAACGTTCGGACACACCATTGCATTGTGGTGTTCCGGGTGGCATGAGTTGCGAAACTATTCCGCATTGTTTCAAATGTAGGCCAAACTCGTAACTCAAATATTCTCCTCCACGATCAGATCACAGAAACTTTATTTTCTTGTTACGATGATTTTCCACTTCACTCTGAAATTCTTTGAACTTTTCAAATGTTTCAGACTTATGTTTCATTAAGTATATATACCCATATCTTCTCAAATCATCTGTGAAGGTGAGAAAATAACGATACCCGCCGTGAGCCTCAATATTCATCGGACCACATACATCAGTATGTATGATTTCCAACAAATCTGTTGCTCGCTCCATAGTTCGGGAGAACGGAGTTTTAGTCATCTTGCCCATAAGGCATGGTTCACAAGTACCAAGTGATTCATAATCAAGTGATTCCAAAAGTCCATCAGTATGGAGTTTCTTCATGCGCTTTATACCAATATGACCCAAACTGCAGTGCCACAAATAAGCTGCCGTATCATTATCAACTCTGCTTCTTTTGGCTTCAACATTATGAATATGTGTATCACTACTATCGAGATTCAACAAGAATAGACCACTCTTTAAGGGTGCATGATCATAAAAGATATTACTCATATAAATAGAACAACAATTATTCTTAGATATAAATGAATAACCGTCTCGCATCAAACAAGATCCAGATATAATGTTTGATACGTCTCCAACGTATCTATAATTTTTGATTGCTCCATGCTACATTATCTACTGTTTTGGACTATATTGGGCATTATTTTCCACTTTTATATTATTTTTGGGACTAACCTATTAACCGGAGGCCCAACCCAGAATTGTTGTTTTTTTCCTATATCAGTGTTTCGAAGAAACGGAATATCAAACAGAGTCCAAACGGAATAAAATCTTCGGGAACGTGATTTTCTCACCGAACGTGATCCAGGAGACTTGGACCCTGCTCCAAGGAACAAAAGAGGCGGTCACGAGGGTGGGGGCGCCCCCCCTAGGGCGCGCCCCCTGCCTCATGGGCCCCTTGTTGCTCCTCCGGTGTACTTCTTCCTCCTATATATACACACGTACCCCCAAACAATCAGAATAGGAGCCAAAAACCTAATTCCACCGCCGCAACTTTCTGTGTCCACGAGATCCCATCTTGGGGCCTGTTCCGGAGCTCCGCCAGAAGAGGGCCGTTATCACAGAGGGCTTCTACATCATCATAGCCTCTCCGATGAAGTGTGAGTAGTTTACCTCAGACCTTCGGGTCCATAGTTAGTAGCTAGATGGCTTCTTCTCTCTCTTTGAATCTCAATACAAAGTTCTCCCCCTCTCTCGTGGAGATCTATTCGATGTAATCTTCTTTTCGCGGTGTGTTTGTTGAGACCGATGAATTGTGGGTTTATGATCAAGTCTATCTATGAATAATATTTGAATCTTCTCTGAATTCTTTTATGTATGATTGGTTATCTTTGCAAGTCTCTTCGAATTATCCATTTGGTTTGGCCAACTAGATTGGTAGTTCTTGCCATGGGAGAAGTGCTTAGCTTTGGGTTCGACCTTGCGGTGTCCTTACCCAGTGACAGAAGGGGCAGCAAGGCACGTATTGTATCGTTGCCATCGAGGATAACAAGATGGGGTTTATTTCATATTGCATGAATTTATCTCTCTACATCATCTCATCTTGCTTAAGGCGTTACTCTGTTTTTAACTTAATACTCTAGATGCATGCTGGATAGCGGTCGATGAGTGGAGTAATAGTAGTAGATGCACAATCGTTTCGATCTACTTGTCACGGATGTGATGCCTATATACATGATCATGCCTAGATATTCTCATAATTATGCACAATTCTATCAATTGCTCAACAGTAATTTGTTCACCCACCGTAGAATACTTATGCTCTTGAGAGAAGCCACTAGTGAAACCTATGGTCCCTGGGTCTATTCTCATCATATCAATCTCCATCACTTTAATATTGTTTTGCTATTTACTTTGCCTTTACTTTTTACCTTGCATCTTTATATCAAAAATACCAAAAATATTATAACTATCAGATCTCACTCTCGTAAGTGACCATGAAGGGCTTGACAACCCCTAATCGCGTTGGTTGCGAGTAGCTATCATTTTGTGCAGGTACGAGGGACTTGAGCGTGGCCTCCTACTAGATTGATACCTTGGTTCTCAAAAACTAAGGGAAATACTTACGCTACTCTGCTACATCATCCCTTCCTCTTCGGGGAAAACCAATGCAAGCTCAAGACGTAGCAATGTTCATGCTTAAAGCTGGCACCAAATAACAATTACTTAGGTCTAAAACTAATCCCGAAGGTAGATGTAGAGGTAGTGTGCCGACGGCGATCACATCGACTTTGGAACCATTTCCCATGCGCATCGTCACCTCGTCCTTAGCCAATCTTCGCTTAATCCGTAGTCCCTGTTTCGAGTTGCAAATATTAGCAACAGAACCAGTATCAAATACCCAGGTGCTACTGCGAGCTCTGGTAAGGTACACATCAATAACATGTATATCCCATATACCTTTGTTCACTTTGCCATCCTTCTTATCCGCCAAATACTTGGAGCAGTTCCGCTTCCAGTGACCAGTCTGTTTGCAGTAGAAGCACTCAGTCTCAGGCTTAGGTCCAGACTTGAGTTTCTTCTCCTAAGCAGCAACTTGTTTGCCGTTCTTCTTGAAGTTCCCCTTCTTCTTCCCTTTGCCCCTTTTCTTGAAACTGGTGGTCTTATTGACCATCAACACTTGATGCTCCTTCTTGATTTCTACCTCCGCAGCCTTTAGCATCGTGAAGAGCTCGGGAATAGTCTTATTCATCCCTTGCATATTATAGTTCCTCACGAAGCTTTTGTAGCTTGGTGGCAGTGATTGAAGAACTCTGTCAATGACACTATCAACAGGAAGATTAACTCCCAGTTGAGTCAAGTGATTATGATACCCAGACATTTTGAGTATATGCTCACTGACAGAACTATTCTCCTCCATCTTGCAGCTATAGAACTTATTGGAGACTTCATATCTCTCAATCCGGGCATTTGCTTGAAATATTAACTTCAACTCTTGGAACATCTCATATGCTCCATGACGTTCAAAATGTCGTTGAAGTCCCGGTTCTAAGCCATAAAGCATGGCACACTGAACTATCGAGTAGTCATCAACTTTACTCTGCCAAACGTTCTTAACGTTGTCAGCAGCATCTGCAGCAGGCCTGGAACCCAGCGGTGCTTCCAGGACGTAATTCTTCTGTGCAGCAATGAGGATAATCCTCAAGTTACGGACCCAGTCCGTGTAATTGCTATCATCATCTTTCAACTTTGCTCTCTCAAGGAACGCATTAAAGTTCAACAGAACAACAACACGGGCCATCTATCTCCAACAACATAGATAAGAAAAATACTATTAGGTACTAAGTTCATGATAAATTTAAGTTCAATTAATCATATTACTTAAGAACTCCCACCTAGATAGACATCCCTCTAATTATCTAAGTGATCACGTGATCCATATCAACTAAACCATAACCGATCATCATGTGAAATGGAGTAGTTTTCAATGGTGAACATCACTATGTTGATCATATCTACTATATGATTCACGCTCGACCTTTCGGTCTCAGTGTTCCGAGGCCATATCTGCATATGCTAGGCTCGTCAAGTTTAACCCGAGTAATCTGCGTGTGCAAAACTGGCTTGCACCCGTTGTATATGGACGTAGAGCTTATCACACCCGATCATCACGTGGTGTCTTGGCACGACGAACTTTGGCAATGGTGCATACTCAGATAGAACACTTTTATCTTGAAATTTAGTGAGAGATCATCTGATAATGCTATCGTCAAACAAAGCAGAATAAGATGCATAAAGATAAACATCACATGCAATCAATATAAGTGATATGATATGGCCATCATCATCTTGTGCTTGTGATCTCCATCTCCGTAGCACCGTCATGATCACCATCGTCACCGGTGCGACACCTTGATCTCCATCGTAGCATCGTTGTCGTCTTGCCAACTATTGCTTCTAAGACTATCGCTACCGCTTAGTGATAAAGTAAAGCAATTACAGGGCGATTGCATTGCATATGATAAAGCGACAACCATATGGCTCCTGCCAGTTGCCGATAACTCTGTTACAAAACATGATCATCTCATACAATAAATATAGCATCATGTCTTGACCATATCACATCACAACATGCCCTGCAAAACAAGTTAGACGTCCTGTGATTTGACCTATGAGGAGAAACTAGTTAAGATTCTTGAGTATGCCAGCCGAGTCACCCGCAGAAAGGTTATTAAGTTTTGTAAAGTTCAGTGGAGCCACCACATGGAGGATGAAGCCACCTGTGAACGAGAGGAAGATCTGTTGAAGGACCACCCTCACCTATTTTCTAGCCAACCCGAATCTCGAGGGCAAGATTCATCTTAAGGGGGGTAGGTTTGTAACATCCCAAATTTTCAATTTGGAATGTTATACACTAGATCATCATTGCACATCATATTTTATTGCATTTTGGTTGATCCTACAAATTCTACGCAACTCAAGGACCCTTGGAGAGAGTTGGGGATTTTGTTATTTTCATATTTGAGTTTTCTCAAATTTTGAAAATAGGATCATTTGATTTTATTTATTTTATCTTCAATTATTTCTATTATCAAAATTATGAGAGAGGGAATAAAATGACTTTCCCAAAATAAAGAAATGTTGAGGATTTAATAAAAAAATCAAATAAGATTTTATTTTGGATTTATTTGCTATTTTATTTGAATTTAGGAAAAATGCGCGTTTTACAAAATTGCATTTAGGCCCCAAATAAATGTTCATCCTGTGCGGCTTCATTTTAGAAGCCGGGTAAAATTTATTTCGGGATTTTTGGAGTCTGTTTCGTATTCCTTTTGTTTTTTTTTCTGAGTGTAATTATTTAAAAAAAAATCCGAACTGACCTTGGGCCGCCCAGCCCATAGCCGCCGCCCCAACCCTAGCCGCCCCACACCGCCCGCCCTAGTCACCGCCGCCGCCTGCGCCGCCACCGGAGCTCGCCGCCGACGAGGTTGACCCGCCGCCGTTTTTTAGAAAACTGTTGGTTTTCATTGGGTTTTTTTTCCGGGTTTTTAGATTCGTTTTTAGATAGATCATTTTTTCTTTTCTTGGTTTAGTTAATTAGCGAGTGTTTGCTCGTTCATTCGTTTTAACGAACGTGTTCATCGTTTAGATCCAGATAACGAACGTTCGTTCGTTAATCTGTTCGTCGTTTTTCTTTTTCTCGGATTAAATCCGCGATTTTTCTGATCGCGATTCCTGATCCGATTTTCGTTCTAGTATAAATTTTCGCTCGTTTATCGGAATCAGGCGATTCAAGCGCCTGGAGTTTCGTCTTGAAACCGTCTTTCTGTTTAACAAACTCAAACAAGTTTTTGCCTCTGTAAAATTTGACCTAGATCCAGAATAGTAAATGAAGCTTGTTTTTTATCGTTTGTCTTTCGTTGCTTTGTTCGATTTGATTATTTTTGCCAACCGGAGTTCTTAAGTTGAACTTTCTGGTTAGATCTCTTATTTGAGTTTTACCTGTGTAGTAGTTGAGTACTTATTGTATGCTTGTTTGTTTGCGATAGAGTACCCGGAGTGCACCGCTTGCTACTTCGAATCGCTAGGTTTTGCGGATCATCAGCAAGGCAAGTAACACTTTGATCATACCTCCTACTACCCAATTTTTATTGCATTAGATCAATCCTCACACATTGCATGATTAGGATCTAATTAAATTTTGGGTTTGGGAAGTAGATGAGGTAGTACCTATCACCTGTTATTATCAAACCTATGGGAGTTACTTCTACGTTTGCTTATTATGCCATGCTATGCTAGTAGACGTGGATTGGGTGAGTGAAATCCATGACAGATGTGAGTTTGTTAAATTAATGGTTTATCTAAGGTGGAAACTTAAATACACATCTAGGTGGATTGAGGCACCTGGGTATTCCAGCGATTGCCTGTTTTTCTTTTGGACCGCCACCCAGGCTCAAAGCGATCATGAGATTATTCATACTAGAAACTTCCGTGTGCAGCCACAAGCTACTATGGGCTCTAGCATAGTTGACTAAGTTGTGCGAACTCTTACAGTGCTAGACTAGTAGATGAAGGGGAAAGTAGGTGTAACGGTCTACCCGAATGTAAGGTGCTAGTGCTTCTGAAAGACTATGTCTCGGTCATCCGTTTCTCAAACACCTTGTAGTGCGAGAATCCCAACGAAGGAGATAGGGTCTTGTGGGGAATAGTGCACAAACCTCTGCAGAGTGTATAAACTAATCATGGTTAGCCGTGTCCCCGGTTATGGACAACTTGAGTATCTAGTACTTGGATTATCATGTGAATCTCATCATGTTACTCTAATTAATTTGTTGGGTTTTTAATGATGATGTTTAATTGGGATTGAGAGGGTGTCTACACTCTCAATGTTTAACAACCACCATGATAGTTAAATAAAATTTATTCCTTTGTAGTAGGGAAAAATTGGCTTTACGCAAAACTGTAACCATAGAGCTTTCCACCAGCCAAATATGCATGTAGTATAGTCTTATTCCTTCATTGCTCTCTATGTGTTACATTGCCAGCATATTCCATGTGCTGACCCATTTCGGGCTGCAACGTTCATGTTGCAGACTTTTCAGACGACGAGTAAGGTGCCTTTAGGTCGTGGTTCTATACTCAGTGATGCCGTTGGAGTTGATGGACTCACTTATCTTCCAAGCCTTCCGCTGTTATCGTTATTAGATGGCCTTAAGCCATATTTATTGTAATAAGTTCTCTTTTGAGACACTCGATGTAATAAGTGTGTGATTGCTACTCTGTTATAAATCCTTCAAGTACTATGTGGTGTCAGCATTACTGATCCAGGGATGACACCGGAGCACAGAGATTGGACTGTTTGAGGTCTGGTCACTACAAAGTTGGAGAAACTGACACCCGCCAGCCACCTGTGTACAAAGCACGTTGGTAGAACTAGTCTCGCGTAAGCATACACGTAATGTCGGTCCGGGCCGCTTCATCCAACAATACCACCGGACCAAAGTATGACATTGATACGTCTCTGTCGTATCTACTTTTCCAAACACTTTTGCTCTTGTTTTGGACTCTAACTTGCATGATTTGAATGGAACTAACCCGGACTGACGCTGTTTTTAGCAGAATTACCATGGTGTTATTTATGTACAGAAACAAAAGTTCTCGGAATGACCTGAAACTTCACGGAACAACTTTTCGGAAAATATAAAAAATCCTTGCAAAAGATGAAGGCCTGGGGGCCCACCACCTGTCCACGAGGGTGGGGGCGCGCCCCTACCTCATGGGCCCCCTGGGGCTCCTCTGACCTCGACTCCAACTCTATATATTTGGTTTCAGAGAGAGAAAAAAATTAGAGAGAAGAATTCATCGCGTTTTACGATACGGAACCACCGCCAAGCCCTAAAACCTCCCGGGAGGACTGATGTGGAGTCCGTTCGGGGCTCCGGAGAGGGGAATCCATCGCTATTGTCATCATCAACCATCCTCCATCACCAATTTCATGATGCTCACCGCCGTGCGTGAGTAATTCCATCGTAGACTTGCTGGACGGTGATGGGTTGGATGGGATCTATCATGTAATCGAGTTAGTTTTCTTAGGGTTTGATCCCTAGTATCCACTATGTTCTGAGATTGATGTTGCTATGCTTAATGCTTGTCACTACGGCCCGAGTGCCATGATTTCAGATCTCAACCTAGTATGTTTTCATCAATATATGAGAGTTCTTGATCCTATCTTGCAAGTCTATAGTCACCTATTATGTGTTATGATCTGTTAACCCCGAAGTGACAATAATCGGGATACTTACCGGTGATGACCGTAGTTTGAGGAGTTCATGTATTCACTATGTGTTAATGCTTTGTTCCGGTACTCTATTAAAAGGAGGCCTTAATATCCCTTAGTTTGCGTAAGGACTCCGCTGCCACGGGAGGGTAGGACAAAAGATGCCATGCAAGTTCTTTTCCATAAGCACGTATGACTATATTCGGAATACATGCCCTGACTGTTACATGATGAACCGCATCCGGCATAAGTCTCCATCACCGATCCATTGCCTACGAGCTTTCCATATATTGTTCTTCCCTTATTTACTTTTCCGTTGCTATTGCTATCATCACTACAAAATCCCAAAAACATTACTTTTACTACTGTTACCTTTTGCTACCGTTACCACTACTATCATATTACTTTGCTATTTACTTTTCCGTTGCTATTGCTATCATCACTACAAAATCCCAAAAACATTACTTTTACTACTGTTACCTTTTGCTACCGTTACCACTACTATCATATTACTTTGCTACTAAATACTTTACTGCAGATACTAAGTTTCCAGGTGTGGTTGAATTGACAACTCAGCTGCTAATACTTGAAAATATTCTTTGGCTCCCCTTGTGTTGAATCAATAAATTTGGGTTGAATACTCTACCCTCGAAAACTGTTGCGATCCCCTATACTTGTGGGTTATCAAGACTATTTTCCGGCGCCGTTCCCGGGGAGCATAACTCTATTCTTTGAGTCACTTGGGATTTATATCAGCTTATCATTATGAAGAACTTGAAAGATCCAAGAACCAACATTTATCCCTCAACTATGAGGGGAGCTAAGGAACTGCCATCTAGCTCCGCACTTGATTCACCTTCTGTTTTGAGTAAGCTTGCGACACCTAACCTGCTTCTGCTATTCGTTCTGATATGTCGCATGTTATTGATGATGCCACTTCTGCTATACATGATACTCATGATGAAACTACTTCTACGCTTCATACTACTGTGCCACTTGGTGAATTTCTTGATGAACAACTTGCTAGGGCTAGAGAGAATGAAATTATTGAATCTAATAATACTGATGAAAGTGATGATGAAGACTCACCTATTATTCCTGAGGGTTATGTTTTTGATAAAGAAGCTTCTTTAGCTATTTTAGCTTGCAAAGATAGATACGAACTCAAGAGGTTATTAGCTAAATGGAACAAGCAATCTCTAAATGCTAGGATGAAACCTGACCCTACTTTTGCTACTTCACCTATCTGTGTTACTGATAAGGATTATGAATTCTCTGTTGATCCTGATATAATTACTTTGGTTGAATCTGATCCTTTTCATGGCTATGAATCTGAAACTGTTGTGGCACATCTTACTAAATTAAATAATATAGCCACCCTGTTCACTACTGATGAGAGAACTCGTTACTTTTATATCCTTAAAATATTTCTGTTCTCATTAAAGGGTGATGCTAAGATATGGTTTAATTCTCTTGATCCTGGTTGTGTGCGTAGTCCCCAGGATATGATTTATTACTTCTCTGCTAAATATTTCCCTGCTCATAAGAAACTAGCTGCTTTAAGGGATATATATAATTTTGTGCAAATTGAAGAAGAGAGTCTCCCACAAGCTTGGGGGAGGCTTCTCGAGTTACTTAATGCTTTGCATGATCATTCTCTTAAGAAAAATGAAATACTTGATATCTTTTATAATTTACTAACCGATGCTTCCAGAGATTACCTGGATAGTTGTGCTGGTTCTGTTTTCAGGGAAAGAACACCGGATGAAGCTGAAATTCTATTGAATAATATGTTGACAAATGAAAATAATTGGACACCTCCAGAGCCAATTCCTGAGCCTGTTCCTAAACCAACTCTGAAGAAAAGGGGTATTCTATTTATCAGTCCTGAAGATATGCAAGAGGCAAAGAAATCTATGAAAGAAAAAGGTATTAAAGATGTAGATGTTAAGAATTTACCTCCTATTGAAGAAATACCTAGTCTTAATTTACCGCCTGTTGAAGAAACATATGATGTTAATTCTTTACCTATTGAAGAAACTCGTGGTCTTGATAACCCGACACAGGTAGTAAAGGTAAATTCTCTCTATAGATTTGATGAAGGTGATATCCCTCATTATAAGTCTGCTAGACAATGGTTAGATGAGTTTGACAATTTCATTGTTAAACAAGAAAACTTTAATGCTTATTTTGGTAGACAATTGAAATACAATTCAAATATGCTTGAACACTTGGGTGATTATATGGCTAATGTCAAAGGTGAACTTAAACTCATTAGTAAACATGCTTCTATAGTTACCACTCAAGTAGAACAAGTACTTAAAGCTCAAAATGATTTGCTCAGTGAATTGAATAGTAAGAATAATGACAATGCTGTTAGAGTTATGACTAGAGGTGGTAGAATGACTCAGGAACCTTTGTATTCTGGAGGCCACCCTAAGAGAGTTGAGCAAGATTCTCAGAGAAATAATGTGGATGCACCTAGTCCTTCTAAAAGGAAGAAAAAGAAAAATGATAGGACTTTGTATGCCTCTAGTGAGCCTATTACTGAAACACCCGTGAATCCAAATGATATTTCTATCTCTGATGCTGAAACACAATCTAGTAATGAACCTGAAACTAGTGATAATTGATACATCTCCAACGTATTTATAATTTTTGATTGCTCCATGCTATATTATCTACTGCTTTGGACTATATTGGGCTTTATTTTCCACTTTTATATTATTTTTGGGACTAACCTATTAACTGGAGGCCCAGCCCAGAATTGCTGTTTTTTTGCCTATTTCAGTGTTTCGAAGAAACGGAATATCAAACGGCGTCCAAACGGAATAAAATCTTCGGGAACGTGATTTTCTCACCGAACATGATCCAGGAGACTTGGACCCTGCTCCAAGGAACAAAAGAGGCGGCCACGAGGGTGGGGGGCGCGCCCCCCTAGGGCGCGCCCCCTGCCTCGTGGGCCCCTTGTTGCTCCTCTGGCGTACTTCTTCCTCCTATATATACATACGTACCCCCAAACGATCAGAACAAGAGCCAAAAACCTAATTCCACCGCCACAACTTTCTGTATCCACGAGATCCCATCTTGGGGCCTGTTCCGGAGCTCCGCCGGAAGAGGGCCGTCATCACGGAGGGCTTCTACATCATCATAGCCTCTCCGATGAAGTGTGAGTAGTTTACCTCAGACCTTCGGGTCCATAGTTAGTAGCTAGATGGCTTCTTCTCTCTCTTTGAATCTCAATACAAAGTTCTCCCCCTCTCCCGTGGAGATCTATTCGATGTAATCTTCTTTTTGCGGTGTGTTTGTTGAGATCGATGAATTGTGGGTTTATGATCAAGTCTATCTATGAATAATATTTGAATCTTTTCTGAATTCTTTTATGTATGATTGGTTATCTTTGCAAGTCTCTTCGAATTATCCAGTTTGGTTTGGCCAACTAGATTGGTAGTTCTTGCCATGGGAGAAGTGCTTAGCTTTGGGTTCGATCTTGCGGTGTCCTTACCTAGTGACAGAAGGGGCAACAAGGCATGTATTGTATCGTTGCCATCGAGGATAACAAGATGGGGTTTATTTCATATTGCATGAATTTATCTCTCTACATCATCTCATCTTGCTTAAGGCGTTACTCTGTTTTTAACTTAATACTCTAGATGCATGCTGGATAGCGGTCGATGAGTGGAGTAATAGTAGTAGATGCAGAATCGTTTCGATCTACTTGTCACGGACGTGATGCCTATATACATGATCATGCCTAGATATTCTCATAATTATGCACAATTCTATCAATTGCTCAACAGTAATTTGTTCACCCACCGTAGAATACTTATGCTCTTGAGAGAAGCCACTAGTGAAACCTATGGCCGCCGGGTCTATTCTCATCATATCAATCTCCATCACTTTAATATTTTTTTGCTATTTACTTTGCCTTTACTTTTTACCTTGCATCTTTATATCAAAAATACCAAAAATATTATATCTATCTATCAGATCTCACTCTCGTAAGTGACCATGAAGGGCTTGACAACCCCTAATCGCGTTGGTTGCGAGTAGCTATCGCTTTGTGCAGGTACGAGGGACTTAAGCGTGGCCTCCTACTGGATTGATACCTTGGTTCTCAAAAACTGAGGGAAATACTTACGCTACTCTGCTGCATTATCCCTTCCTCTTCGGGGAAAACCAACGCAAGCTCAAGACGTAGCAAGAAGGATTTCTGGCGCCGTTGCCGGGGAGTCTACGCAAAAAGTCAATATACCAAGTACCCATCACAATCCCTATCTCTCGCATTACATTATTTGCCATTTGCCTCTCGTTTTCCTCTCCCCCAATTCACCCTTGCCGTTTTATTCGCCCTCTCTCACCCTATCCTCCCTCTCTATTTGCCTCTTTGTTTGCTCGTGTGCTAGTTTGCTTGCTTGTCGTTATGTCTGAAATTGGGGAAGTTATCGCCAATATGGGCGATAACAATATCATAGAAAATTCTGATGCTCCTGCTAAAGAACCTACCATCTTTCATACAAAAAAATTCCGTGTTGGTAGTGGTAATATTATTGGAAAAGGAGTCATTCAAGATTTCTTTACTTGTGCCGGTGCTTTACCTTCTATGGGTAGTTCTATCCTTCACAGAACTAGTAGTCTTGCAGACGCTATTGCCATGCTTGTAGTTGAACTTGAAAGACAATTCATGCACATGCATCCTTCCATACAAAGGATTTTTCTGGAATTTTCTAATATTGAACATTCATCTGTTAAGCGTGCCGCTACTATCTTTTTGGCTCATGAGTTTAGATTTATAATAAGAGAAGCCAAAGAAATCTTTGCGCATTATAGGGTGGACGCTTGACGTCCTCCCATAGAGGCTATCCTCTTTGATCAAGAAGAAATAATGCGTTTTCAATCTCTAGATTATGTTGCTTTTAATGAAAATCTTAGAAGAAGGGTTCCTACCAATGTTTTAGTTGATAAAATTTCTGAACTTAATGATGATTTGGCTATTCGAAATAATGAACTAGGATATTCTCTTGAATATAGGCTCACAAAGTTCTGTCAAAAGAATGCTTATAATGATGAATTGGTTTTGCATTATGAAGGACCAAAGGAGGAACCTATACCTCCCAAGGTTGATCTTGGGGACTTTTGTCCCATTAAATTTAGTCCTTTTGATTACTTTTGCTTGCCTCAAAGAAAACTTGCTGCCGAACATAGAGAATATGAAATGAGTTTCACCAATCTATCTTATTACTGTGGCAATACCTAGATCTATTCTTGCTTGTTATGCCTAGCTAGGGGCGTTAAACGATAGCGCTTGTTGGGAGGCAACCCAATTTTATTTCTAGTCCTTGCTATTTGCTCCTGTTTAGTAATAAATAAATTATTTAGCCTCTGTTTAGGTTGTGTTTTTTGTGTTTAATTAGTGTTTGTGCCAAGTAGAACCGTTGGGAAGACTTGGGGAAAGTCTTGTTGAACTTGCTGTAAAAAACAGAAACTTTAGCACTCACGAGAACTGCTGTCATTTTTATTTGAAGAGTGATATTTAGTTAATTATTTTTGCAGATGATTAATAGATAAATTCCTCACGCCCAGAATTTTATTTTAGAATTTTTGGGGTTCCAGATATTGTGCTAGCTACAGATTACTACAGACTGTTCTGTTTGTGACAGATTCTGTTTTTCGTGTGTTGTTTGCTTATTTTGATGAATCTATGGCTAGTAAAATAGTTTATAATCCATAGAGAAGTTGGAATACAGTAGGTTTAACACCAATATATATAAAGAATGAGTTAATTACAGTACCTTGAAGTGGTCTTTTGTTTTCTTTCGCTAACGGAGCTCACGAGTTTTCTATTTTGAGTTTTGTGTTGTGAAGTTTTCAAGTTTTGGGTGAATTCTTTTGATGGATCATTGAACAAGAAGTGGAAAGAGCCTAAGATTGGGGATGCCCATGGCACCCCCAAGATAATCCAAGGACACCAAAAAGTTAAAGCTTGGGGATGCCCCGGAAGGCATCCCCTCTTTTCGCTCACTTCCATCGGTAATTTACTTGGAGCTATATTTTTATTCACCAACATGATATGTGTTTTGCTTGGAGCGTCTTGTATTATTTGTGTCTTTGTTTGCTAGTATACCACAATCATCCTTGCTGTACACACCTTTTGAGAGATCCATACATGAATTAAAATTTGATAGAATACTCTATGTGCTTCACTTATATCTTTTGAGCTAGATAATTTTGCTCTATGTGCTTCACTTATATCTTTTGAGCTAGATAATTTTGCTCTATGTGCTTCACTTATATCCTTCGAGTTAGATAATTTTGCTCTATGTGCTTCACTTAGATCTTTTAAGAGCACGGTGGTGGATTCGTTTTAAAGAAACTGTTGATCTCTCATGCTTCACTTAAATTAATTTGAGAGTCTCTTAAATAGCATGGTAATTTGCCTAATAATAATATGCTCGGTATTCAAGATTTGTGAAACTTTCTTTTCAGTGTGTTGAATACTAAGAAAAGATTGAAGCATGATAATTGTTTTGAGATATGAAGGTGATAATATTAAAGTCATGCTAGTTGAGTAGTTTTGAATTTAAAGAATACTTGTGTTGAAGTTTGTGATTCCCGTAGCATGCACATATGGTGAACCGTTATGTGATGAAGTCGGAGCATGATTTATTTATTGATTGTCTTCCTTATGAGTGGTGGTCGGGGACGAGCGATGGTCTTTTCCTACCAATCTATCCCCCTAGGACCATGCACGTAGTACTTTGCTTTGATAGCTTCTAAATTTTTGCAATAAGTATATGAGTTCTTTATGACTAATGTTGAGTCCATGGATTATACACACTCTCACCCTTCCACCCTTGCTAGCCTCTCTAATACCGCGCAACTTTCGCCGGTATCATACACCTACCATATACCTTCTTCAAAACAGCCACCATACCTACCTATTATGGCATTTCCATAGCCATTCCGAGATATATTGCCATGCAACTTTCCACCATCTAGTTCATCATGACACATTCATCATTGTCATATTGCATATCCCGGTACACCGCCAGATGCATTCACATAGAGTCATATTTTGTTCTAAGTATCGAGTTGTAATTGTTGAGTTGTAAGAAAAATAAAAGTGTGATGATCATCATTATTAGAGCATTGTCCCAGTGAGGAAAGAATGATGGAGACTATGATTCCCCCACAAGTCGGGATGAGACTCCGGACGAAAAATAATAAAAAAAGAGGCCAAAGAAGCCCAAATAAAAAAAGAGAAAGGCCATAAAAAAAGAGAAAGCCCATATAAAAATAAAAAAATATATATAAAAAATGAGATAAAAAGAGAGAAGGGACAATGTTACTATCCTTTTACCACACTTGTGCTTCAAAGTAGCACCATGATCTTCATAGTAGAGAGTCTCTCATGTTATCACTTTCATATACTAGTGGGAATCTTTCATTATAGAACTTGGCTTGTATATTCCAATGATGGGCTTCCTCAAATTGCCCTAGGTCTTCATGAGCAAGCAAGTTGGATGCACACCCACTAGTTTCCTTTGTTGAGATTTCATATATTTATAGCTCTAGTGCATCCGTTGCATGGCAGTCCCTACTCACTCACATTGATATCTATTAATGGGCATCTCCATAGCCCGTTGATATGCCTAGTTGATGTGAGACTATCTTCTCCCTTTTTGTCTTGTCCACAACCACCATTCTATTCCACCTATAGTGCTATATCCATGGCTCACGCTCATGTATTGCGTGAAGATTGAAAAAGTTTTGAAAAAGTCAGAGTATGAAACAATTGCTTGGCTTGTCATCGGGGTTGTGCATGATTTAAATACTTTGTGTGGGGAAGATGGAGCATAGCCAGACTATATGATTTTGTAGGGATAACTTTCTTTAGCCATGTTATTTTGAGAAGACATAATTGCTTTGTTAGTATTCTTGAAGTATTATTATTTTCTATGTCAATATAAACCTTTGTCTTGAATCTTTCTAATCTGAATATTCATACCATAATTAAGAAGATTTGCATTGAAATTATGCCAAGTAGCACTCCGCATCAAATTTTCTTATCATTTACCTACTCGAGGACGAGCAGGAATTAAGCTTGCGGATGCCTGATGCGTCTCCAACGTATCTATAATTTTTGATTGCTCCATGCTATATTATCTACTGTTTTGGACTATATTGGGCTTTATTTTCCACTTTTATATTATTTTTGGGACTAACCTATTAACCGCAGGCCCAGCCCAGAATTGCTGTTTTTTTGCCTATTTCAGTGTTTCGAAGAAACGGAATATCAAACAGAGTCCAAACGGAATAAAATCTTCGGGAACGTGATTTTCTCACCGAATGTGATCCAGGAGACTTGGACCCTGCTCCAAGGAACAAAAGAGGCGGTCACGAGGGTGGGGGCGCCCCCTAGGGCGTGCCCCCCTGCCTCATGGGCCCCTCGTTGCTCCTCCGGCGTACTTCTTCCTCCTATATATACACACACGTACCCCCAAACTTAATTCCACTGCCGCAACTTTCTGTATCCACGAGATCCCATCTTGGGGCCTGTTCCGGAGCTCCGCCAGAAGAGGGCCGTCATCACGGAGGGCTTCTACATCATCATAGCCTCTCTGATGAAGTGTGAGTAGTTTACCTTAGACCTTTGGGTCCATAGTTAGTAGCTAGATGGCTTCTTCTCTCTCTTTGAATCTCAATATAAAGTTCTCCCCCTCTCTCGTGGAGATCTATTCGATGTAATCTTCTTTTTGCGGTGTGTTTGTTGAGAGCAATGAATTGTGGGTTTATGATCAAGTCTATCTATGAATAATATTTGAATCTTCTCTGAATTCTTTTATGTATGATTGGTTATCTTTGCAAGTCTCTTCGAATTATCCATTTGGTTTGGCCAACTAGATTGGTAGTTCTTGCCATGGGAGAATTGCTTAGCTTTGGGTTCGATCTTGCGGTATCCTTACCCAGTGACAGAAGGGGCAGCAAGGCACGTATTGTATTGTTGCCACCGAGGATAACAAGATGGGGTTTATTTCATATTGCATGAATTTATCTCTCTACATCAGGTCATCTTGCTTAAGGCGTTACTCTGTTTTTAACTTAATACTCTAGACGCATGCTGGATAGCGGTCGATGAGTGGAGTAATAGTAGTAGATGCAGAATCGTTTCGATCTACTTGTCACGGACGTGATGCCTATATACATGATCATGCCTAGATATTCTCATAATTATGCACAATTCTATCAATTGCTCAACAGTAATTTGTTCACCCACCGTAGAATACTTATGCTCTTGAGAGAAGCCACTAGTGAAACCTATGGCCCCCGGGTCTATTCTCATCATATCAATCTCCATCACTTTAATATTGTTTTGCTATTTACTTTGCCTTTACTTTTTACCTTGCATCTTTATATCAAAAATACCAAAACTATTCTATCTATCTATCAGATCTCACTCTCGTAAGTGACAGTGAAGGGCTTCACAACCCCTAATTGTGTTGGTTGCGAGTAGTTATCGCTTTGTGCAGGTACGAGGGACTTGAGCATGGCCTCCTACTAGATTGATACCTTGGTTCTCAAAAACTGAGGGAAATACTTATGCTACCCTGCTGCATTATCCCTTCCTCTTCGGGGAAAACCAACGCAAGCTCAAGACGTAGCAATAATGATAATAATAATGTTCATGATGGTGCTCAACCTAGTAATGATAATGATATAGAAAGTGAACCTGCTGTTGATCTTGATAACCCACAATCAAAGAATCAACGTTATGATAAGAAAGACTTGCTTGCTAGGAAACACGGTAAAGAAAGAGAACCATGGGTTCAGAAACCCATGCCTTTTCCTCCCAAACCATCCAAGAAAAAGGATGATGAGGATTTTGAGCACTTTGCCGAAATGATTAGACCTATCTTTTTGCGTATGCGATTAACTGATATGCTTAAAATGAATCCTTATGCTAAGTACATGAAAGATATTGTTACAAATAAAATAAAGATACCGAAAGCTGAAATTTCCACCATGCTTGCTAATTATACTTTTAAGGGTGGAATACCAAAGAAACTAGGAGATCCAAGAGTACCCACTATACCATGCTCCATTAAAAGAAACTATGTTAAAACTGCTTTATGTGATCTTGGAGTCGGTGTTAGTGTTATGCCTCTCTTTATATCGTATACTTGATTTGAATAAGTTGACACCTACTGAAATATCTTTGCAAATGGCTGATAAATCAACTTCTATACTGATGACCCACAAGTATAGGGGATCTATCATAGTCCTTTCGATAAGTAAGAGTGTCGAACCCAACGAGGAGCAGAAGGAAATGATAAGCGGTTTCCAGCAAGGTATCCTCTGCAAGTACTGAAATAAGTGGTAACCGATAGTTTTGTGATAAGATAATTTGTAACGAGCAACAAGTAACAAAAGTAAATAAGGTGCAGCAAGGTGGCCCAATCCTTTTTGTAGCAAAGGACAAGCCTGGACAAACTCTTATATGATGTAAAGCGCTCCCGAGGACACATGGAAATATCGTCAAGCTAGTTTTCATCACGCTCATATGATTCCTGTTCGGTACTTTGATAATTTGGTATGTGGGTGGACCGGTGCTTGGGTGCTGCCCTTACTTGGACAAACATCCCACTTATGATTAACCTCTATTGCAAGCATCCGCAAATACAACAAAAGTATTAAGGTAAACCTAACCATAGCATGAAACATATGGATCCAAATCAGCCCCTTACGAAGCAACGCATAAACTAGGGTTTAAGCTTCTATCACTCTAGCAACCCATCATCTACTTATTACTTCCCAATGCCTTCCTCTAGGCCCAAACGATGGTGAAGTGTCATGTAGTCGACGTTCACATAACACCACTAGAGGAGAGACAACATACTTCTCATCAAAATATCAAACGAATACCAAATTCACATGACTACTAATAGCAAGACTTCTCCCATGTCCTCAAGAACAAAAGTAACTACTCACAAAGCATAAACATGTTCATATTCAGAGGGGTATTAATATGCATATAGGATCTGAACATATGATCTTTCACCAATTAAACCAACTAGCATCAACTACAAGGAGTAATTAACACTACTAGCAACCTACTAGCACCAATCCCGGACTTGGAGACAAGAGTTGGATACAAGAGATGAACTAGGGTTTTGAGATGAGATGGTGCTGATGAAGATGCTGATGGAGATTGCCCTCTCCCGATGAGAGGAGCGTTGGTGATGACGATGGCGATGATTTCCCCCTCCGGGAGGGAAGTTTCCCCGGCAGAACAGCCCCGCCAGAACCCTAGATTGGCTCCGCCAAGGTTCCGCCTCGTGGCGGCGGAGTTTTGTCCGAGAAGATGGCTTATGATTTTTTCCCATCGAAAGAGCCCATATAGCAGAAGATGGTCACCGGAGGGCCACCAGGGGGCCCACGAGGTAGGGGGGCGCGCCCATGGGGTAGGGCGCACCCCCACCCTCATGGGCAGGGTGTGGCCCCCCTGGTGAAGTTCTTGCGCTCAATGTTTTTTTATATATTTGGAAGACATCATTCGTGAAGTTTCAGGACTTTTGAAGCTGTGCAGAATAGGTCTCTAATATTTGCTCCTTTTCCAGCCAGAATCCCAGCTGTCGGCATTCTCCCTCTTTATGTAAACCTTGTAAAATAAGAGAGAATAGGCATAAGTACTTTGACATAATGTGTAATAAAAACCCATAATGCAATAAATATTGATATAAAAGCATGATGCAATATGGACGTATCAACTCCCCCAAGCTTAGACCTCGCTTGTCCTCAAGTGAAAAGCCAAAATCGAAAAATATGTCCACATGTTTAGAGAAGAAGGTGTCGATAAAAATATAATACGGACATGAGGGCATCATGATCATTCTTAGAATAGCAACTTATATAATTCTTGTCACATTATTTCTTATGCTAGAGTAATAATTCAATCACAATATCAAGTATGAATCGTAAACTTCACTGAAAACTAACAAACTATAATCTCAGTCATTGAGGCAATTGCAATTTATCATAACATAGGAAAGAGTCAATGTATAAGAGCTTTTCAGCAAGTCCACATACTCAACTATCATATAGTCTTTCACAATTGCTGACACTCACGCAATACTTATGGGTATGAAGTTTCAACCAGACACGGAAAAAGATAGGGGCTTATAGTTTTGCCTCCCAATGTTTTACCTCAAGGGTAATGTCAACAGTAATAGTTCATGAAAACTCACATCCAATTAGCCATATATACCGGGATCTTTCCAACATATTGTGCTTGCCAAAGGATAAAATGTAAAAAGGAAGGGTGAGGATCACCATGACTCTTTTGCAGTGTAGGAGATAAAAGTAAAAGATAGGCCCTTCGCAGAGGGAAGCAGAGGTTGTCATGCGCTTTTGTGGGTAAATGCACAAATCCTAATGCTAAAGAATGTCACTTTATATTGCCACTTGTGATATGGACATTTATTATGCAGTCTGTCGCTTTTATTACTTCCATATCACACGATTGTATAAAGCTTATTTCTACCACACCAATCAATCATACATATTTAGAGAGCAATTTTTATTGCTTGCACCGATGACAACTTACTTGATGGGTCTTACTCAATCCATAGGTAGGTATGGTGGACTCTCATGGCAAAACTGGTTTTAAGGGTATTTGGAAGAACAAGTAGTATCTCTACTTGGTGCAATGAATTTGGCTAGCATGAGGGAGAAAGGCAAGCTCAACATGTTGGAGGATCCAAGACAATATAATTTATCTCAGATGTAAGAAAACATAACCCATTATGTTGTCTTCCTTGTCCAATGTCAACTCTTTAGCATGTCATATTTTAATGAGTGCTCACAATCATAAAAGATGTCCAAGATGGTATATTTATATGTGAAGACCTCTCTTTCTTTATTACTTCCTATTAATTGCAACGATGACCAAAACTATGTTTGTCAACCCTCAATAACTTTTATTCATCATACTCTTTCTATGTGAGCTCATTACTCTCCATACGAGTCACATGATCTCTTTGTTTCTTTTTATTTCTTTCTCTTTTCTTTTCTTTTATTTGGGATCATGGCAAAAATAAGCAAGCCCTTGACTCAATGACTAATCTTTATTATATAGCTCAAGGACTCGATTACATAGAAGGATAATAAAGAAAAACTCATGACTAGATCATACTAAGAACTTTTATTCTACTAGATCAAAATATTACCAAAAGGTTCGAACTAAGAAAAACGGTAAAGATAAAAGTGATGGTGATATGATACCGGGGCACTCCCCCAAGCTTGGCAGTTGCTAAGTGGAGTGCCCATACCCATGTGATTATGTCTCTCTTTTCGGGATGGTGATGTGATATTCTTGGCGATGATGCCCCTCAAGATACGGTTCTCCTCCTCAAGCTTGTTGACTTGCCGCTTGAGGTCCATTATTTCCTTTCGGAGTTTTCCTATAACAGCCAAAGCTCCCTGCAGCCAAGGGTGCTGCATAGCTGCGGGAGAACCAGTGACACTCTTTTTCATATTCTCATAAGAAAGAAATCTAACATTGGAAGGGATAACCGAGTTTGGAATAGCTGAGCTCTACAGTTCTCCCATTGTGAATCCAGCTTGGATGCGGGAAGGGACTTCTTGATCCTCTTCCATGGCATCTATCCTCTTCAAATCAGCCTCCATCTCTTCCTCCGTTGCTGGCCCAAAGGGGTCAACATGATTGTTTGTCGTTGATCTCGGTGCCGGATGAGACACCCGGCTCTCCCCGATTGACTCTTGCGAAGACATCCTGCTCTAATCTGCAACAGCAACAGCTCGAAACACAAACAGTAGATAATTGCGTGATACAGGATTCAAAACCTCCGGGAGATTATATAATGAATTTTTACCGACCAAAATACGTGTCGTGTCTGAAAACTGAGTCCGGAGAGCACACAAGGTGCCCACGAGGTAGGGAGGTGCGCCCAGTAGGGTAGGGCGCGCCCTCCACCCTCATGGAGGCTTTGTGTCCTTCATGGACTGCTGCTTATTTTTCTATTTTTCTAAATATTCCAAAACGGAGAAATATTTCCTTAAAACTGTTTTGGAGTCAGTTTACTTACCGTACCACATACCTATTCCTTTTCGGAGTCTGAAATGTTCTGGAAAGTGTCCCTTATGTATTCCTCCGGGGTTATGGTTTCGATAACATTGGTTTCAACATTTATGGGATTACCTGAGATATAGAGTTTGATTCTTTGGCCATTCACCACCTTCGGATTTGTGCCTTCGAAGTTGTTGATTTTTATGGCACCGGAATGGTAGACCTCCTCGATAACGTAAGGACCTTACCATTTAGAGAGAAGTTTTCCTGCAAAAAAATCTTAAACGAGAGTTGTATAGAAATACATAATCACCTACATTAAACTCACACTTTTGTATCCTTTTGTCAAATCATATTTTAACTTTTTCTTTAAACAACTTGGCATTTTCGTATGCTTGGGTTCTCCATTCATCAAGTGAGCTAATATCAAATAGCCTCTTCTCACCAGCAAGCTTAAAATCATAATTAAGTTCTTTAATAGCCCAATAAGCCTTGTGCTCTAGTTCGAGAGGTAAGTGACATGCTTTTCCATTGACCATTTTATACGGAGACATACCCATAGGATTTTTATATGCAGTTCTATAGGCCCATAATGCATCATCAAGTTTCTTGGACCAATTCTTTCTGGACCTATTAACAGTCTTGTGCAAAATTAATTTGAGTTCTCTATTACTCAATTCTACTTGACCACTAGACTGAGGGTGATAAGGGGATGCAATTCTATGATTAACATCATATTTAGCAAGCATTTTACGGAAAGCACCATGAATAAAATGTGAACCACCATCAGTCATTAAATATCTAGGGACTCCAAACCTTGGAAAGATAACTTCTTTAAGCATTTTAATAGAAGTGTTATGATCAGCACTACTAGTTGGAATAGCTTCTACCCACTTAGTAACATAATCAACAGCAACTAAAATATGTGTATAACCATTAGAGGAAGGAAAAGGTCCCATATAGTCAAAGCCCCAAACATCAAATGGTTCAATAACAAGTGAATGATTCATAGGCATTTCTTGACGTCTACTAATATTACCAATTCTTTGACATTCATCACAAGATAAGACAAACTTACGGGGATCCTTGAAGAGATTAGGCCAATAAAAACCAGATTGTAGTACCTTATGTGCAGTTCTATCTCCAGCATGGTGCCCTCCATAAGCTTCGGAGTGACACTTGTGTAGGATATGTTCCTGTTCATGCTCAGGTACACAACATCTAATAACACCATCTACTCCTTGTTTATAAAGATGTGGGTCATCCCAAAAGTAATGTCTCAAATCATAGAAGAACTTTTTCTTTTGCTGGTATGTGAAACTAGGTGGTATAAACTTAGCAGCGATGTAATTAGCATAATCAGCATACCATGGAGGAGTATGAGAAGGATTTATGACATTTAATTGCCCATCAAGAAAGCTATCATCAATAGGTAGTGTGTCATCAAGCACATTTTCTAACCTAGACAAGTTGTCTGCAACGGGGTTCTCGGCTCCTTTTCTATCAACAATATGTAAATCAAATTCTTGAAGCAAGAGAACCTATCTAATAAGTCTAGGTTTAGCATCTTTCTTTTCCATAAGATATTTAATAGCAGCATGATCAGTGTGAATAGTTACTTTAGAATCAACAATATAAGGTCTAAACTTATCACAGGCAAATACAACTGCTAAGAATTCTTTTTCAGTAGTAGCATAATTTCTTTGAGCATTGTCTAGAGTTTTACTAGCATATTGAATAACATTTAGTTTCTTATCAACTCTTTGTCCTAGAACAACACCTACAGCATAAACACTAGCATCACACATAATTTCAAAGGGTAAATTCCAATCAGGTGGCTGAACAATAGGTGCGGAGATCAATGCTTTCTTAAGTATTTCAAATGCTTCTACACAATCATCATCAAAGACAAATGGCATATCTTTTTGTAATAAATCAAAGGCCGAGAGATTTTTGAGAAGTCCTTAATGAACCTCCTATAAAAACCGGCATGACCAAGGAAACTTCTTATACCTTTGATGTCCTTGGGACATGGCATCTTTTCAAGAGCATCAACCTTGCCTTTATCAACTTCAATACCTCTTTCAGAAACTTTATGCCCCAAGACAATACCTTCATTAACCATAAAGTGGCACTTTTCCCAATTCAGGACAAGATTAGTTTCTTCACATCTCTGCAAAACTCAATCAAGGTTGCTCAAGCAATCATCAAAAGAAGATCCATAGACGGAAAAGTCATACATGAAAACCTCACAAATCTTTTCACAAAATTCAGAGAATATAGCCATCATGCATCTTTGAAAGGTAGCAGGTGCATTACATAAACCAAAAGGCATACGTCTATAAGCAAAAATACCAAAAGGGCATGTAAAAGTAGTCTTTGATTGATCTTTGGCTGACACAGGTATTTGAGAGAAACCAGAATAACCATCTAGAAAGCAAAAATGTGTATGTTTGGATAATCTTTCTAGCATTTGATCGATAAAAGGTAAGGGGTAATGATCCTTTTTAATAGCCTTATTTAATTTGCAGAAATCAATTACCATCCTATAAACAATAATAATTCTTTGAGGAATCAATTCATCTTTGTCATTAGGAACAACAGTAATACCTCCCTTCTTAGGGACACAATGGAGAGGGCTTACCCACTGACTATCAGCAACGGGGTAAATTATACCTGCCTCAAGGAGCTTTAGTATCTCCTTTCTTATCACTTCTTTCATTTTAGGATTCAGTCGGCGTTGATGATCACGAACTGGTTTAGCATCTTCTTCCAAATTAATTTTATGTTGACATAGAGTGGGACTAATGCCCTTAAGATCATCAAGAGTATACCCAATAGCAGCACGGTGCTTCTTCAGAGTTTTCAATAATCTCTCTTCTTCATGTTTTGAAAGTTAGCACTAATAATAACATGATATATCTTTTTCTCATCAAGATAAGCATATTTAAGAGTATCCGGTAACGGTTTAAGCTCAAACACGGGATCACCCTTGGGTGGAGGAGGATCTCCTAGGATTTCAACAGGTAAATTGTGTTTCAAAATAGGTTCCTGTTTAAAGAATACTTCATCCAATTCTCTTCTTTCATTCATAAACATATCATTTTCATGGTCTAGCAAATATTGTTCTAAAGGATCACTAGGAGGTACGACAATAGAAGCAAGACCAATAATTTCATCTTTACTAGGTAATTCTTCTTCACGGTGTTGTCCACTAAATTTAGAAAAATTAAATTCATGAGTCATATCATCTAAACCGATAGTAACAACATCTCTTTTGCAATCTATGGTAGCATTAACAGTATTTAAGAAGGGTCTACCAAATATAATGGGATAGAAGCTATCTTGTGGGGAACCAAGAACAAGAAAATCAGCAGGATATTTAGTTTTCCCACACAAGACTTCAACATCTCTAACAATTCCCATTAGTGAAATAGTATCTCTATTAGCAAGTTTAATTGTGACATCAATACCTTCTAACTCAACAGGTGCAATGTCATGCATAATTTCTTTGTATAAGTCAATAGGTATTGCACTAGAACTAGCACCATATCACATAAGCCATGATAACAATGATCTCCTATTTTAACAGAAATAACAGGCATACCTACCATAGGTCTAGGTTTATCTGTATCATGGGGTCTAGCAGTTTCATCACAGAAATAAATAACATGCCCATCTATATTAACAGACAAGAGATCTTTAACAATAGAAATATTAGGTTCAACTTTAACTTGCTTAGGAGGTGTATATGTTTTAATATTGCTTTTACGAACCACGGTTGAAGCTTTAGCATGATCCTTGATCCTAATAGGGAAAGGCGGTTTCTCAACATAAGAAGTAGGAACAATAGGATCATTATAAGTAATAGTCTTTTCTTCAACATTAATAGGTGTAGCTACTTTTACTTCTATGGGAGGATGATATTTAAACCACTTCTCCTTGGGGAGATCAACATAAGCAGCAAAAGATTCATAGAAAGAAGCTACTATCTCAGAGTCAAGTCCATATTTACTGCTAAATTTATGAAAAATATTGGTATCCATAAAAGATTTAACACAATCAAAACTAGGTATCGTACCTGACTCCTTACCATTGTCGAGGTCCCAATCTTCGGAGTTGCGTTTAATTCTTTCCAATAAATCCCATTTGAATTCAATAGTCTTCATTGCTACCTCTTGAGCTTTCGTTGGATTTCCCCGAAGAGGAAAGGATGATGCAGCAGAGTAGCGTAAGTATTTCCCTCAGTTTTTGAGAACCAAGGTATCAATCCAGTAGGAGGCCACGCTCAAGTCCCTCATACCTGCACAAAACGATAGCTACTTGCAACCAACGCGATTAGGGGTTGTCAATCCCTTCACGGTCACTTACGAGAGTGAGATATGATAGATATAATATTTTTGGTATTTTTGGTATAGAGATGCAAAGTGAAAAGTAAAAGTAAAGCAAGATTAAAGTGATGGAGATTGATATGATGAGAATAGACCCGGGGGCCATAGGTTTCACTAGTGGCTTCTCTCAAGAGCATAAGTATTCTACGGTGGGTGAACAAATTACTGTTGAGCAATTGACAGAATTGAGCATAATTATGAGAATATCTAGGCATGATCATGTATATAGGCATCACGTCCGTGACAAGTAGACCGAAACGATTCTGCATCTACTACTATTACTCCACTCATCAACCGCTATCTAGCATGCATCTAGAGTATTAAGTTAAAAACAGAGTAATGCTTTAAGCAAGATGACATGATGTAGAGAGATAAATTCATGCAATATGAAATAAACCCCATCTTGTTATCCTCGATGGCAACGATGCAATACATGCCTTGCTGCTCCTTCTGTCACTGGGAAAGGACACCGCAAGATCGAACCCAAAGCTAAGCACTTCTCCCATGGCAAGAACTACCAATCTAGTTGGCCAAACCAAACGGATAATTCGAAGAGACTTGCAAAGATAACCAATCATACATAAAAGAATTCAGAGAAGATTCAAATATTATTCATAGATAGACTTGATCATAAACCCACAATTCATCGGTCTCAACAAACACACCGCAAAAAGAAGAAGATTACATCGAATAGATCTCAACGAGGGAGGGGGAGAACTTTGTATTGAGATCCAAAAAGAGAGAAGAAGCCATCTAGCTAATAACTATGGACCCTGTTGGGGATATTACTACTGGAGGTAAACCGGCCTTATGTAGCCGGGTTGACTCTTTGAAGATTAGAAGCCCATGAAGATGTGAAGATGATGGCGCTTTACGGAGGGCCCAAAGGCGGGTTACAGCCTGTAAATGTAAACCGGCCTAGTCATGTAACTTGTATAGTAAGATAGAGAGAGAGAGGCCGAACCGGATACGTTTATGATTCGGCTTCGAGACTCTGTTGCCCGGCGGGCGTCAACCTATGTATATAAAGGGACGACCCGGCGGCGGTTTAGGGACAGACAACAACAACTCGAGAGCCAGACAAAGCGGATTCGCTCCCTGGCCTTCGAAACCCTAGCAATACCAATCACAACTAGACGTAGGCTTTTACCTTCATCGAAGGGGCCGAACTAGTATAAACTCTCATGTCCCCTTGTCCGGTTTAACCCCTTTAAGCTAACCCATTGTGATGGCTCCATGACTAAGTCCTTTCAGGAGGACATCTGCTGTGACAAACCCACGACAGTTGGCGCCCACCGTGGGGCTATCGCATGATGGTTTTGAGTTCTTGAAGGGTAGCTTCGATGGACTTAAGGGATACGCTGTGGGCCGGATGACGAAGAGTCGTCGCGGCAAGTTCTACATCGACAATGCATGATGGGGTCCCGAGGCCGATTCAATCGAATACGGGTACCGGGTCCCCTTTGGTGGGATTCACGTCTTCATCGGCAAGATCGACGAACCGGCCCCCGAGCCGGACATCTGCACCGACATCATCGAAATGGCTCGGCGTGCAAGTTCTTCGCCGGTTCAGCCCGAGGCAAGGCATGTTTTCGTAGGTGTCGTCCATGGATCGGGGTACGAGGATGGACCAGTGTCCAATGGAGAAACCGTAGTCTGCTCTGATGACGAGTCTTCTGGAGAGACCGAATCGCTTTACCAGTTGCAGGATGGCCGGAATGAGGAAGGATCCGAGGGCAATAGTATTCCGGATTCCCCCGGTCTGCCAAACCGGGCCGCCATCTTCATGGCCGGCACACAATCGGCGCCTCATTCATCTACCGCCGCAGCAATGCTCTCCGGTTCAATGACGGCCACACCAGTAGGGGCAGGAAGCTCGGCGCCACCTCTAGCCCAAGTCTTGTCTGATTTGTTTGACACTCTGGCAACATTGATGTTCGCGGAGGTGGACGCAGGAGCCAGGGATCAACACAATGCGGAGATTGTAAAATTGAAAAATCAGATAGCCCAGGCTAAAGCGACCTGGCAGCAGAGAATGCCAGGATGGCTACGGAGCGGGCCGAGTTGGAAGCATAGGCCTACCGGATTAGACTGGATCAGAATGCTTCAGAGGAAGTCATGAGAAGAAGGTATCGATCACGTCTCCCGTCGGTTTATGAGCCACAGAATCTTTTCAACACGCCAGGTGCAGGAGCTGGTAACCAACCCATGCTAAACCGGGCGGGTCGCCAAGAGCAGGAGCACCGGTTCAGCCACGCACGACGGACCTGCCTCGCCAGAACAACGTTGTGCCATCAACGCCGCCCAGGCATTATTCCAACCCGTTGGACAACATTGTGGCCGCCGCTTCACGCCTGGCGGCCCTCCCAACCGACGGCGAGTCACCAGTTGCAGTGGAAGCGCGTCGGGCCAGGGATCTCCTTCAAACAGCACTAAACCAACAACAAGCATATTCACACAGCCGTGAGAGGATTCATTCCACTCCCCCTCCAAGCCGGAGTTATAGCAGACACGTGGAGGACGAACCGGCCGTGTCCAGTAGTGCATGTCGCCGAAATTCGCCACAAGGGAACAACCCGGCCGGGGGAGGTGCTAATGCGCAAGATGTTGTGGACCATGGCCGCGCACGTCGAGAGGCCGAGTTGACAGCTCGTCACGGAGCACGACAACATACTCCGGTTCACCCCACGGCCTCCATGGAGCCAGGGGCGATGTTCAGTTCCTTAGGGGTACCGTGTTTAACTCCTGCTTTGCGTAATGTGACACTGCCCAAGGATTTCAAGGGACCTCGTAAGGTACCAAATTACACCGCCGATTTGCAGCCATAGGCGTGGGTGGAGAGCTATGAGATGGCAATGGAGATGTTAGATGTGGATGAGGCGGTGTGTGCTAAATATTTCACCATGATGTTGGAAGGAACAACTCGCACTTGGTTGAAGAGCTTGCCAACCAACTCTGTTGGATCATGGGTCGAACTGAAGCACTGGTTTATCCAGAACTTCAAGGATACGTGTAAGCAGCCAATGTCAATTGTAGATCTGGCCGCTTGTGTCCAAGAGGAAGGAGAGTCCACGACCCATTGGATCAAACGGGTCTCGACGATTTTGCATTCATCAGATCGTATCAATGCAGACACCGCAGTGTTAACGTTAGAGGGCAATTGCCGTTTCAAACCGTTAAAACAGAAGTTGGGAAGGATTAACCGTCACTGCAATGACATGTCAACACTCATGGCCGCTTTGGTTAAATATGGCGATTCAGATAATACTAAGGATCCGGATTCAGAGGAGGACAAACCAGAGAAAGGTAAGAAGAACGGCAATGCCAAAGGCCAACAACATAATCCGGCAGGCCATGGAAATGCTGGTAAGCGCAAGGCCGACATTAGTTTGGACTTTGTCGCAAATACCAACGCGCAGGAGAATGGTCAGCACCGTAAAGGCAAGCAGCCCCAGAGGGGTGGAGGTCCAGGCAACAATTTGGAGCGTTTGTTAAATCAGCCCTGTCCAAAGCATGGATCGAAGGAGAAACCGGCATCACATCTCTGGAAAGATTGTTATATCATGCGGGATTTCAAGAATTCCAATATGTTCCAATATGACAACGGCCCACCCGGCGGTTCAGGAGGAGATTTCCACGGGCCGGGTTACGGAGGTGGTGGTTCCGGTTCAGGGTTTCCAGGAAACCAACCCGGACACGTCAATCAAGGACACCAAGGCAACCAGGAAGGTACAACCATCAGGGGGGGTCAGCAGCAGCAACAACAGTCGGGTTATCAGAGCAATCCCAAACAGCTGAACGGCGGGCAATATCATGTCTTCACTACTCGTTTGTGCAAACGTGATCAGAAGCTTCACAAAAGGGCAATCAAGTCTGTTGAGCCGGCAGTACCTCAGTATTTACGTTGGTCTGAGCAACCTATTTTGTGGAGTAGAGATGATCATCCGCCCCGGGTTGATAATCCAGGTCATTTGGCCTTGGTGGTAGCCCCTCAAGTCGGGGGATACAAGTTCACTAAAGTGCTCATGGATGGGGGAAGTAGTATCAATATTTTGTATTATGATACGTTCCGCCGTATGGGGTTGACAGATAAGGATCTTAAACTGTCAAATACGGTCTTTCATGGTGTGGTGCCTGGTAAGTCTGCATATCCTGTTGGTAAGATAGCTTTGGAGGTAGCTTTTGGAGATGACTATGATTCAAGGTCAGAAACTTTGACATTTGAGGTGGTGAAGATCAAAAGTCCATACCACGCCTTGTTTGGGCGGCCGGTTTATGCTAAGTTTATGGCAAGGCCATGTTATGTTTATCTACAGCTTAAAATGCCAGGTCATAAAGGGACTATCACAGTACATGGAAGTAGAAAGATTGCTTTGGAGTGCGAAGAAGGCGATGCGGCTTATGTGGAGTCAGTTTGTGCCACGGAGGAGTTAAAGTTCTATAAGGATCAAGTTGATCCGGCAGACATGACCTCTTTAAAAAAGCCAACCACGAAACATGATCCAGCGTTGAAGTTCAAATCGGCTACAGACATTAAAATGGTTGACTTTGTTCCTGGCGATTCATCCAAACAGTTCAGCATCATCGCTAACCTGGATCCCAAATAGGAAAGCGCGCTCATCGAGTTCATCCATGAGAATCGGCACATCTTCGCATGCCTTCTGACATGCCAGGTGTACCGAGGGAACTCGCTGAGCACACACTCAAAATTGATCCTAAGTTCAAACCGGTCCGGCAGTTCCTCCGCCGTTTCAATGAAGAGAGACGCAAGGCTATAGGTGAAGAGGTAGCCCGTCTGTTGGCTGCTGGGTTTATTGTTGAAGTTTTTCATCCAGAGTGGTTAGCCAATCCGGTGCTGGTTCTAAAGAAAAATGGCACTTGGCGCATGTGTGTGGACTACACGGATTTAAACAAAGCTTGCCCTGCAGACCCCTTTGCTCTCCCTCGCATTGATCAGATAATTGATGCTACGGTGGGTTGTGACCGTTTGTGTTTTCTGGATGCTTACTCTGGTTATCATCAGATCAAAATGGAAGTTAAGGACCAAGAGAAAACAGCCTTCATAACTTCTTTTGGATCCTTCTTCTATGTTTCTATGCCCTTTGGACTCAAGAGTGCCCAGGCGACTTACCAGCGATGTGTTCAGAATTGCCTACATAAACAAATTGGGCGTAATGTTCATGCGTATGTGGATGATATTGTGGTCAAATCCAGAAAGGAGGAGACATTGATAGATGATCTACGGGAAACCTTTGACAATCTCCGGGTTTACAAGATGATGCTCAATCTGGAGAAGTGCGTTTTTGGTGTCCCGGCAGGCAAGCTCTTAGGTTTTCTGGTCTCAAACAGAGGCATTGAGGCTAATCCAGAAAAGATTGTAGCAATTACATCCTTGGCTAAACCGGTGTGTATTAACGATGTTCAACGTTTGGCCGTCCGGATTACAGCCTTGAGCCGGTTTATCAGCCGCCTTGGAGAAAAGGCCATCCCTTTATATCAGATGCTCAAGAAAACATATGACTTTGTCTGGAGTGAGGCAGCGGATAAGGCGTTCGAGGATCTGAAGAGGCAGCTAGCTGAACTGCCCGTGCTTGGCAGCGCCGATCGATAAAGAGCCATTATTGTTATATGTGGCTGCTAATGCCCGAGCTGTTAGCGTAGCCATTGTGGTAGAACGCAAGGAGCCTGGAAAGGAGTATCCGATTCAACGACCGGTTTATTATATCAGTGAGGTGCTCATTGAGTCAAAATAGAGGAATCCACATTGGCAGAAACTGGTGTATGGGGTGTTTATGGCAAGCCGAAAGCTTAAACACTATTTTCAGGGCCATCCCATCACAGTGGTCAGTTCAACTCCTCTGGGCGACTTCATTCAAAACAGAGAGGCAACTGGCCGGGTTGCCAAGTGGGCTATTGAGCTTGGATCTCATGGGCTCAAATATATACCCCGCACGGTGATCAAGTCCCAGGCACTCGTGGATTTCATCAATGATTGGACGGAGTTACAGGCACCTGAAGAGAAACCGGATAATACATATTGGACTATTCATTTTGATGGGTCCAGACAGTTGGAGGGCTCGGGGGCTGGAGTCGTATTAACTTCCCCATGAGGTGACAAGTTTTGTTATGTCCTCCGTTTAATGTTCCCTTGTACTAACAATGCAGCTGAATATGAGGCTGTACTCCACGGGCTTCGGATGGCTAAAGAGATGAATTTGAGCCGGGTTAAGTGCTTCGGCGATTCAGATCTAGTGGCCCAGCAGGTGTCTGGCACTTGGGATTCTAAAGACCCACTCATGGCTGCATATCGGTGAGAGGTAGACGCAGTGGCTAGTCACTTTAAAGGTTATCAGGTGGACCATATAGACCGGCGGAAGAATGAAGTGGTGGACGCTTTAAGTCGTCTTGGCTCCTAACGTAAACCGGTTCCGCCCAATGTCTTTCTTGATGTGTTGCAGTTAGTGGCAGCTTTGAATGCCATACCGGATTGGACGATCCCATATCTGGATTACGTGAACCGGGGCGAGTTACCAGATGAGGAAATGTTGGCTCGATAGATAATCCGGCCTTCCAAGTCCATGACCATACTCAACGGGGAGTTACATCGTTACAGTGTTTCGGGAGCAATGCAGCGTTGTGTCTCTCCTCAAGAAGGTCGTGAGATTTTGCGAGAAATCCATGAAGGGGATTGTGGTCACCACGCCGGTTCAAAGTCGTTGGTTGCCAAAGCTTTTCGCCATGGTTTTTACTGGTTGACGGCGCATGCTGATGCGGAGGATTTAGTCAAGAGATGTGATGGATGCCAAAAATTTGCCCGCCGTGCGCACGTTCCGGCTCAAGAGTTGCGTATGATTCCAATTACGTGGCCGTTTGCAACTTGGGGGCTTGATATGGTTGGACCCTTCAAGCGCTCTAAGGACAAGAAGACCCACCTGTTAGTAGCAGTTGATAAATTCACTAAATGGGTAGAGGCAGAGCCAGTCAGCAAGTGTGATGCAGCCACGGCGGTTCAATTCATCAAAAAGGTGATATTCCGGTTTGGTTTTCCACACAGTATTATAACAGATAATGGCACTAATCTGTCAAAAGGGGAGATGGAAGAATTCTGTCAACGCGAGCACATCCAGCTTGATCTAGCATTAGTGGCTCACCCCCAATCTAATGGTCAAGCGGAAAGGGCAAATCAAGAGATTCTAAGGGGTATCAAACCAAGGCTTATGGTTCCCTTAAAGCAGACGCTGGGTTGTTGGGTTGAGGAGCTACCTTCTGTGTTATGGAGCATCAACACCACACCCAATAGGTCTACGGGTTACACACCTTTCTTCATGGTGTATGGAGCGGAGGTAGTTCTTCCTAGTGACATCCGTCACGATTCGCCCCGTGTTGCAGCTTATGTTGAGGCTAATAATGAGAAGGCACGTCAGGATTCTCTAGACCTGTTGGATGAAGAGCGTGATCTTGCGGCAGCACGTTCGACAATTTATCAACAAGATCTTCGACGTTATCACAGCCGCCGGGTTAAAACTAGAACCTTTCAAGAAGGTGATTTGGTGCTCCGGCTCATCCAGGATCAGACTGATATGCACAAGTTATCCCCCCCTTGGGAAGGACCTTTTGTGGTCAGCAAAAACCTGCACAACGGATCTTACTACCTCATTGATGTTCGAGAGCATGAAGACTCACGTCAATCGGAGGAGGAGACAAAGCGGCCATGGAACATAGCTCTCCTTCGGCCTTATTATACTTGAAGCCATAGGCTCTTCATCTGTACGTATTTATGACAGTGTATATATCATATAATAAACCGGTGCCTCCGTTATAAGCGGGGTATCTGTTCTTTCTTATATCATGTGTGTACTTTTACACGATAACTAACAGAGCGGAGCCTTTGTTAAACCGGCTTTAGCAGCTGCATAGAGATAAAGAAAATCACTAGGGGGCTTGGTCATGTTTGAACCTCAGCTACACCTCTTGATAGGCATTTCAAGCCATACAAGGAAAATTTGTGGAGCCAAAGAGAGTGTTGTACATAGTACAGACTCAAACATAGGCACACACTGAGCATCGCTCACAAAGTTACTTGGGGGCTCTTTTTTGCAAAGCACCAAAGAGTTTGAAAGGACCCTCGTAATTGGCTATCAATCCACGGCTTGGAAGCCTGGTGTATTCACCTAAAACCCCGGGTTAACCTGCCTTCATCAAGTAAGCCACTCCTATCCAGGTAATCCTGGTATGACCCATCGAACATTTGACAAGTCAATCTTTTACAGACCCTGAACTTGTCACAGTTAAAACGATGATTGGTTAATTGGAGGCCCATCTTAAAAGGCTTTGATAAATGGTTTAATTCAGAGGCCTGACAGCCCATGAAAAGCCTCGATTTGGAGCCTGGCAGCTCGTAAAAAGCCTCGCATATTTTCCTATTTGAATTTTGTTTGTTGAAAATCATAACTATTTTTTGATAAACCGGCGTCCTTGACCCGGCTTGCTTTCCAACTACCAGTTGTTGGCACATGATCAATTATAAAACGGTGGTCATTGACCCGGTCTGGTTTGACTAAATCACCAGTGTTTTAAAGAAAATCCGGTAGTTATACCGGTCCGGTTTGATATACAGACCGGCATTATGAAGATAAAATTATCAAACGTATCGGGTTGGTGTTAAACATCTTTGCTGTATACACGTTTGGTCAATCAATGAGGTATGTTCTGTACATTATTTTTTGTACAAACACTTGATTATTCAGCTAAAGTACTATATACTTCTTGGATATTATGACATGTCTAGCGGTAAACCGCTAGACACTTTTAAGTTTTTTGGACCCAGGAAGGCAAGTCATCATAGGCTATGCATAAAATATATCCTGAAGGGCGGCACAGATTGTCACAAAGCGTTATGAAACATGCTCGATGGCATGGCAGATAAACAAAGTTTCAGCTATCTTATTACATGAAGCTTCAAAGCGGCTCAAACAGTGCCATTGTTTTTCACAGTAGCCATATAAACCGGCGACCGGATCAGGACTCTTCATCATGATGGTTTGACGGTTGCGGATCAGTTGGTGTAGGCACTTCTTCATCCCTCCCCAGCCGCTGGAAATCAGCCGTTGACCAATCGATTCCGGTTAAAGCTTGGAACACTGCTTCCTCATGGATAAGATCAGAAGGGTTAATATCAGGGGCGTAAGTGTGCTTACGAATCGAAGGCACAAGTTCTTCGACTTCATGGATATCGGCTGGCTATCTTTTCCCTTCTGCATCATAAAACGGTTGAAAATGGGACAAATCGGTGTCCTCAGCCAATTTGCTGGCCGCTGGCCGCATCTGTTTGGTCAGCCACCGAAGATCATCATTGTCAAAGTTTGAACCGTCTTCTTTAACGCCTGGATATCCTTTAATGATATCCTCCATTTCAAGGTCTGGAATCCAGGCCTTGGCTCGAATAAGGGCGGTTAATGCTCCTACTCTCGCAGCGGCTCTCTTCAACTCGACAATACACGCTGGTAACATGCCCATCTTCTCAAGGGTCTCCTTAATCAATGTTGGCGCAGTTTGTTATAAGCCGCCATACTAATAGCTCGCTGAGACCCAGAGTATAGTTGCTCCACCAATGTATATGCCGCTTTGAGCTTCATCCGCATATCTGCACCAAGATGAGTGATCCGAGTTCCTGCAAAAGATTTTATCAACATTTTAGTCAGTTTTAAGATTCATTGACTGGCGCAACATACATAAGCAGACACTTACCAAAGATAGCAGAGGTCATATCATTGATTTGGCGCTTCAAACCGGCTAGTTCTTCAACCACCAGTTTCAGGGCTTCCTTGGCGTCTACAGCTCTTTTGGTTAAACCGGCCTTTTCGGTTTCCCATTCAGCACGATCTTGGTTGAAGGATTCTTTCAGCTTTTCCATTCCGGCCAGGGCCTGGGTCAGCTCCTCTTTGGCTTTTGCAGCTTCGGCTTGTTGAGACTTCACATTTTCCTGCAAGTCAGAGTTTTGGGCATCTTTGCTTCTCAGTTTAGCCTACAACATTGAAGGTATATTCAACAAAACAACATATTTGTGCACTAAGTATAAATCGTATAACAAGTTATCCACTTCATACTTGGGGGCTAATGCCTATTTGCTCTCAAATACTATACTCTATACAAGTCTCCAGAACAATGCAAGCATTATCCTTGACACTTGGGGGCTAATGTACGTTTGTTCTAAACCGGCGGTGTGGATTAAAAACCGAATTAACTTGCCAAGTTAAACCGGCCTTTGGGGGCTATGCTGGAGAAAGTTATCTAATTTTTTCAAACATGAGTCTTATCTATAATTGAGGACACGCCTTTGCAAGGATCAATGATGGGATGCTTGAAGTGTTACAAAGACCCGGTTTATGATTAACAATCATAAAACGGCTCTTGGGGGCTACTTGGAATAGTATTTCAGCTATAAGTCAATGTACAAGGGGGAAGAATTTACCTCATATCGTTCTTTCATCAAATTCACCAAACCGGCTTCATAATCCCGGTTTGAGTGCAGACGGTTCAAGAAGTCGGAATGAAGCTCATCAGCGTTAAGATGAGCATAGTTTGATAAGTCGCTGCTCCATTTACCTTTATCCCTGGCAATTTGCTCTTCTTTGGCACTATGCTGAGCCAAAATGACGGGATGACCAGGAGAGTTGTGGCCTATTCCAGTAATAATAACATCATCACCTTGGCCTTCAGGATTTTTGGTGGATGATGATGGAATTTCAGTGTTTTTCATTAGACTAGCACGGTTTGGTTCTGCCGGTTCAGTATCAGGGGCGGCAGGCTCAACATCTATTGGTTCGTCCGTATGTTGGCCGTCAAGGGGCGGATCATCAAAAGTTGTTTCAGGATGGAGGCCTTCTGGTTCAGCAGTCTGCTCCGGTTCACCTCTTGGTTCTTCTTCTTCGGCAACAGGGTCTTCTGGCGGATTGGTGACCCGAGCTTGCTTGCTGGGTCTGGCTTTGGCCCTGCAAACAGAACATCCTGTTCAAAAGATGTAGGGCATATTGAAAGGAAAGGTTTTTCATAACTCACCCGGCCACAGTTTTCAAAGGGGGGAGTTGAGTTGTTGTCGATTCACCAGAAGAGGAAGGAGGTGTCACATGATAATTTGAATCGAACGGATTAAGAGGCTGTCTGAAATAACCTGCCTTGGGGTAAGAATGGTCAGAAGTAGGAGAGACCTCAGACCGGCGCTTACGAACCGGAGTATCAGGTAAACCGACAGAGGTGACCTGTTGGCCACTGTGCCGGGTTGTCCGGTGAGCTTCATGCTGTTGAGTCTTCAAAATAAATGTTGGATCAAAGTGAGCAAGAGGATGAGAAAAGCTTACTTTCTGGATTGCTTGGCGAGTTTTTTGTGTTGGCATAGAGTCTGAACCAGAGGAAAGGGTAATTACCTCTACGTCATCAGCCTGACTAGCTTCTGCCTCCTCCTGAGGAAGATCATTCTTAACAAGATGCATAAAAAGAGAGCCAAATGAGTCAAGTTCTACCTCAACTTCTGGGTCATCAGTATCATCATCAAGATCCATATTAATCCGGTCAGCCGTTTTCCGCTTTGACGTCCGTTTTACGGCTTTGGTCTTCGGGCGGGTTGGCTTGACCACTTTGTCTCCAGTTGGCTTTGCTGCTTTCTCTATGGATTTCCGTTTCTAGAAGGGGTCATCACCCTATATATATAAAGAAGAAGGGTTACAGATTGTATAAGTTAAAGATATTAGAGATGAAGAGGAAGTGTAATGCTTACAGCAGGTGGTTTGTTCTTGGTATAGAAGGGACTCATACCGGTTTGACCACAGACCAGTTCCGATTCATTCAGAATCTTCTTTACACCTTAAGTAACTTCTTCCTCAGATAATTGGATGTTGCAGTGGCGTTGAGGATCGTCAACTTCACCGGTATATTCGCACATTAAACAGGGATGCTGGCTTAGCGGCAAGATACTCCAGGATATCCAACAGCGCACAAAATCCACGCATGTTAAACCGTTTGCCATAAAGGCCCGGAGCTTGGTGATTTGAGGAGTGTATTTTGCCCTTTCTGAAGAGCTCAGGCGTTGTGCCATTGGGTGAGTGTTGGATAGTCTATGATCACGGAAGCCCGGGAGAGGATTTTCATCCTCACGCGAAGTTTCTCTGCAATAAAACCATGTTTGGTTCCATTCCTTTGGGTGGCTATGATGTTTGGCATGAGGAAATTCCACTTCTTTCTGCTTTTGAATCGAGACACCACCAAGCTCTGTGTCCGGGCCATTTACAAACTCTGTGCGCCGGTTTAAGTGAAATAAATCCCGGAACAGTTCTGCAGTTGGTTCTTCTTGTAAATAGACTTCACAGAAGACTTGGAAGTTGCATAAGTTGGAGACTGAGTTGGGACCAATATCTTGTGGATGCAGTTGGAAGCTGGCAAGCACATCTCGATAAAATTTTGACCCTGGCGGTTTGAAACCACGGCCTATATGGTCAACAAAGACTACCACCTCGCCTTGCCTTGGGGTTGGAGGATTCTCTATTCCTGGAACTCGCCATTTGATCTCAGTTTTCTTAGGCAAAGAGCCAATGCTAACCATCTCATTCAATTGAGCCTCAGTAACCAAGGAACGAGCCCAATTGCAGGCAGTGAATTGTTTTGCCATTGCAAAGCGAACAAACTGAAAATGAAGGGCCGGTTTATAAATTATGCATGATTATACACAAGAGACAAGGGAGTAAGAAACATAATGATATGATAAATGGTACAACCCGGAGACTAGTGTAATGAGAGAAAAAGGTAATGCTAGCACAGGATTGATCAGACACTGTTAAACCAGAGCATAATTATGAAGATAAAATGCTCTTCCGGTTTATCAGAAGGCTAATGGCATAGACTATTTATACAATGTTAAACTGCTTATATTGGTGAGAGGAGAAACGTATCTCATAGGAACATAGAAACAGATCTCACAGTGATGTATAAAACTTTCGGATCTAAAGATAAGACAGAAAGGCAAAAATAATTGGATCTTGAAGGGGTGCAGAACTGAAGCAATTTTTGACAGACTAGATCAGTTCTTTGCGCATAAGGATTTGTGATGACCATGGTAGGTAAGCTACGACAAGAGATGTGTCAAGCATGAAGTGTTCATCTATATATTAAAGGAAGAACAGGGAAGAACATCACTGATGAACTTCGGAAGAACTGCGAAGAATGTCGAAACCCTAGAACAGATCTATGGTGAAAAAAAGCAGAGAACTTACTGGAGCTGGTGAGGAAGCGAAAGGGCACCGTAGTATTCTGGTGCGTTCAGGGTGATGCAGCGGCCAAGGTCGAAGCAGAGGCGACGGTCGACGGTGGCGGCGGAGCTCCAGAGGCTGAGCGGCGTGAGGAAGACAACACGAAGATGCATGGGGGGAACGGTGAAAATGACCCCTCGGTCCTATTTATAAGGCGATGTGATAAAATGGCAAGTACATGAATCGAGGAGCCCAAAAAATGGATAAGTTAATAAAGTTGTCACCTCGATGACTGGATATATATTAAACGAAGGAAATCTCCGACATTAACGGATGGATGATGTCTGGGCGGTTTATCGTAATTACGAAATATGACATCACGGCGGTTTACAAGATCAAAAATGAAGATAAGAGAGAAGATTTTTTCTAAGTGTGGAAGATTGACATGAACAAGTTCAAACCAATCTGGGGCCTAATGTTGGGGATATTACTACTGGAGGTAAACCGGCCTTATGTAGCCGGGTTGACTCTTTGAAGATTAGAAGCCCATGAAGATGTGAAGATGATGGCGCTTTACGGAGGGCCCAAAGGCGGGTTACAGCCTGTAAATGTAAACCGGCCTTATGTTTTTCATCGGACTAGCCCGGTTTGGTTCTGCCGATTCAGTATTAGGGGTGACAGGCTCAACATCTGTTGGTTCGTCCGTATGTTGGCCGTCAAGGGGAGGATCATCAAAAGTTGTTTTAAGATGGAGGCTTCCGGTTCACCAGTCTGCTCCGGTTCACCTCTTGGTTCTTCTTCTTCGGCAACAGGGTCTTCTGGCGGATTGGTGACCCGAGATTTCTTGCTGGGTCTGGCTTTGGCCCTGCAAACAGAATATCCTGTTCAAAAGATGTAGGGCGTATTGAAAGGAAAGGTTTTTCATAACTCACCCGGCCACAGTTTTCAAAGGGGGGAGTTGAGTTGCTGTCAATTCACCAGAAGAAGAAGGAGGTGTCACCTGATAATTTGAATCGGACGGATTAAGAGGCTGTCTGAAATAACCTGCCTTGGGGTAAGAATGGTCAGAAGTAGGAGAGACCTCAGACCGGTGCTTCCGAACCGGAGTATCAGGTAAACCGGCAGAGGTGACCTGTTGGCCACTGTGCCGGGTTGTCCGGCGAGCTTCATGCTGTTGAGTCTTCAAAATAAATGTTGGATCCAAGTAAGGAAGAGGATGAGAAAAGCTTACTTTCTAGATTGCTTGGCGAGTTTTTTGTGTTGGCATAGAGTCTGAACCGGAGGAAAGGGTAATTACCTCTACGTCATCAGCCTGACTAGCTTCTGCCTCCTCCTGAGGAAGATCATTGTTAACAAGATGCATAAAAAGAGAGCCAAATGGGTCAAGTTCTACCTCAACTTCTTGGTCATCAGTATCATCATCAAGCTCCATATTAATCCAGTCAGCCGTTTTCCGCTTTGACGTTCGTTTTACGGCTTTGGTCTTTGGGCGGGTTGGCTTGACCACTTTGTCTCCAGTTGGCTTTGCTGCTTTCTCTATGGATTTCCATTTCTAGAAGGGGTCATCACCCTATATATATATATATATAAAGAAGAAGGGTTACAGATTGTATAAGTTAAAGATATTAGAGATGAAGAGGAAGTGTAATGCTTACAGCAGGTGGTTTGTTCTTGGTATAGAAGGGACTCAGACCGGTTTGACCACAAACCAGTGCCGATTCATTCAGAATCTTCTTTACACCTTAAGTAACTTCTTCCTCAGATAATTGGATGTTGAAGTGGCATTGAGGATCGTCAACTTCACCGGTATATTCGCACATTAAACCGGGACGCCGGCTTAGCGGCAAGATACTCTAGGATATCCAACAGCGCACAAAATCCACGCATGTTAAACCGTTTGCCATAAAGGCCCGGAGCTTGGCGATTTGAGGAGCGTATTTTTCCCTTTCTGAAGAGCTCAGGCATTGTGGCATTGGGTGAGTGTTGGATAGTCTATGATCACGGGAGCCCGGGAGGGGATTTTCATCCTCACGCAAAGTGTCTCTGCAATAAAACCATGTTTGGTTCCATTCCTTTGGGTGGCTATGATGTTTGGCATGAGGAAATTCCACTTCTTTCCGCTTTTGAATCGAGACACCACCAAGCTCTGTGTTCGGGCCATTTACAAACTCTGTGCGCCGGTTTAAGTGAAAGAAATCCCGGAACAATTCTGCAGTTGGTTCTTCTTGTAAATAGACTTCACAGAAGACTTGGAAGTTGCATAAGTTGGAGACTGAGTTGGGACCAATATCTTGTGGATGCAGTTGGAAGCTGGCAAGCACATCTTGATAAAATTTTGACCTTGGCGGTTTGAAACCACGGCCTATATGGTCAACAAAGACTACCACCTCGCCTTGCCTTGGGGTTGGAGGATTCTCTATTCCTGGAACTCGCCATTTGATCTCAGTTTTCTTAGGCAAAGAGCCGATGCTAACCATCTCATTCAATTGAGCCTCAGTAACCAAAGAACGAGCCCAGTTGCAGGCAGTGAATTGTTTTGCCATTGCAAAGCGAACAAACTGAAAATGAAGGGCCGGTTTATAAATTATGCATGATTATACACAAGAGACAAGGGAGTAAGAAACATAATGATATGATAAATGGTACAACCCGGAGACTAGTGTAATGAGAGAAAAAGGTAATGCTAGCACAGGATTGATCAGACACTGTTAAACCAGAGCATAATTATGAAGGTAAAATGCTCTTCCGGTTTATCAGAGGGCTAATGGCATAGACTATTTATACAATGTTAAACCGCTTATATTGGTGAGAGGAGAAACGGATCTCATAGGAACATAGAAACAGATCTCACAGTGATGTATAAAACTTTCGGATCTAAAGATAAGACAGAAAGGCAAAAATAATTGGATCTTGAAGGGGTGCAGAACTGAAGCAATTTTTGACAGACTAGATCAGTTCTTTGCGCATAAGGATTTGTGATGACCATGGTAGGTAAGCTACGGCAAGAGATGTGTCAAGCATGAAGTGTTCATCTATATATTAAAGGAAGAACAAGGAAGAACATCACTGATGAACTTCGGAAGAACTGCGAAGAATGTCGAAACCCTAGAACAGATCTATGGTGAAAAAAAGCAGAGAACTTACCGGAGCTGGTGAGGAAGCAAAAGGGCACCGTAGTATTCTGGTGTGTTCAGGGTGATGCAGCGGCCAAGGTCGAAGCAGAGGCGACGGTCGACGGTGGCGGCGGAGCTCCAGAGGCTAAGCGGCGTGAGGAAGACGACGCGAAGAGGCATGTGGGGAACGGTGAAAATGACCCCTCGGTCCTATTTATAAGGCGATGTGATAAAATGGCAAGTACGGGAATCGAGGAGCCCAAAAAATGGATAAGTTAATAAAGGTGTAACCTCGATGACTGGATATATAATAAACGAAGGAAATCTCCGACATCAACGGATGGATGACGTCAGGGCGGTTTATCGTAATTTCGAAATATGACGTCACGGCGGTTTACAAGATCAAAAATGAAGATAAGAGAGAAGATTTTTTCTAAGTGTGGAAGATTGACATGAACAAGTTCAAACCAATCTGGGGCCTAATGTTGGGGATATTACTACTGGAGGTAAACCAGCCTTATGTAGCCGGGTTGACTCTTTAAAGAAGATGTGAAGATGATGGCGCTTTACGGAGGGCCCAAAGGCGGGTTACAGCCTGTAAATGTAAACCGGCCTTATGTTTTTCATTGGACTAGCCCGGTTTGGTTCTACCGATTCAGTATCAGGGGCGGCAGGGTCAGCATCTGTTGGTTCGTCCGTATGTTGGCCGTCAAGGGGCGCATCATCAAAAGTTGTTTCAGGATGGAGGCCTTCCGGTTCACCAGTCTGCTCCGGTTCACCTCTTGGTTCTTCTTCTTCGGCAACAGGGTCTTCTGGCGGATTGGTGACCCGAGCTTTCTTGCTGGGTCTGGCTTTGGCCCTGCAAACAGAATAAAAAATGGTTAACATCCTGTTCAAAAGATGTAGGGCGTATTGAAAGGAAAGGTTTTTCATAACTCACCCGGCCACAGTTTTCAAAGGGGGGAGTTGAGTTGCTGTCAATTCACCAGAAGAGGAAGGAGGTGTCACCTGATAATTTGAATCGGACGGATTAAGAGGCTGTCTGAAATAACCTGCCTTGGGGTAAGAATGGTCAGAAGTAGGAGAGACCTCAGACCGACGCTTCCGAACCGGAGTATCAGGTAAACCGGCAGAGGTGACCTGTTGGCCACTGTGTCGAGTTGTCCGGCGAGCTTCATGCTGTTGAGTCTTCAAAATAAATGTTGGATCCAAGTGAGCAAGAGGATGAGAAAAGCTTACTTTCTGGATTGCTTGGAAAACATCATCCGTGAAGTTTCAGGACTTTTGGAGCTGTGCAGAATAGGTCTCTAATATTTGCTCCTTTTCCAGCCAGAATCCCAGCTACCGGCATTCTCCCTCTTTATGTAAACCTTGTATAATAAGAGAGAATAGGCATAAGTATTATGACATAATGTGTAATAACATCCCATAATGCAATAAATATTGATATAAAAGCATGATGCAAAATGGACGTATAATATACCTGTCGGTATTTGTGAGGATGTGCCTGTTGTAGTTGCAAACGTTATTATTTTAACGGACTTTGTTATTCTTGATATTCCCGAGGACGATAGTATGTCTATTATTCTTGGAAGACCCTTTTTGAATACTGCAGGGGCTGTTATTGATTTCACTAAAGGCAATGCCACTTTTCATGTTAATGGTAATGAGCATACGGTACACTTTCCGAGGAAACAACCTAAAGTTCATAGTATCAACTCTATTGGAAAAATTCCATTGATTATACTTGGAGGTTTTGAATTTCCTCTTCCTACTGTCAAGAAGAAATATGATATTCTTATTATTGGGGATGTGCATATCCCCGTTGAGGTAACATAGTGTTATTCGAAATTTCTCCGGTTCCATGTTATTCGGAATGAGTTCGTTAACAAGACTTGATCAACCTTGTTAGTGGATTCCTTTTGATGATCATGAGATGGATGAAACTAGAAGGCACAACCTTCTGTACCCCACTTTTACTTTCTGTTATTTATATTAAATAAAATAAAAATAGTATTTTTCTGCTTGTTATCTGATTATCCGTGCAATATAAAAATACCCCGAAAATAAAAGTTCTCCAAATGCCCTAGAATTTAAATATGTTTTTTCTGGAATATTTGAGAATATTTGGCACTGAGAACACAATAGGGGGGTCACCCACCTTCCCACGAGGGTGGAGGGCGCGCCCTATCCCCCTGGGCGCGCCCCCTGCCTCGTGGGCCCACGGTGGCCCTCCCCCACTTATCCTTTCACCCACACACTCCTTCCTCCCCCAAACACGAATATCCAGCTCAAACCCGAGTGCAAGCTCATTTTGTTGCCATTTCGATCTCCTTGCTCAAAGCACCTCTCACAAAACTGCTTGGGGTGATTGTTCCTTGGTATGTGACTCCTCCATTGGTCCAATTAGTTTTTGTTCTAGTGCTTTATTCATTGCAATTTTTTGCTGCTTAGGTGACCCTGTTCTTGAGCTTGCATGTCAAATTTATATGGTTCCAAGTAGTTTTGATGCATGATATAGGCCCTAGGCACTTGTAGAAGTAGTTGCTATCAATATTATTGAGTTTGGTTTACTTATATTTTGAAGTTACTAAAAATTTTCAGAATTTTTCATAGGAAGAAATATGCTTAGGAAAATGTTCCAAGGTGGTTCTTCAAGGAAGCAAGGACCCAGGCTTGCAATGCGTGATGCTGATGAAGAGCCACCAAGAGACACTCCAGTGCGTCCTTGTGAATGGCCTTCGGAGAATTTTATGGATCGAGCGGGAACTAAAGAAGAATTTAACGCATATTTGCGTAACGCTGATCTTGAGAGCTTCGAGGAAGAAAACTGCAGCCATTATCGCCATCTCACTAGTTCCTTTGTGAGGAGGTTTGAATTTTCATCTTCACGTAACTCTCCAACTGTCATGTTTATTTTTACACTATGGACTTAGAGGATTTTACCACTGCTTGCAAACTTCCACAATGGGGTAGTACCAAGGATCCTCACGAATCTGAATTTAGAGATTTTTTTTGCTAGTATAACTGTGGGGGAATCTAGAGATATAACACAAGCTACCATAGGGAGCATTCACTTTCCTGCTATACATTATTTTGCTCTCTTTATAGGTAGAAGCATTAATGGTAAAGATGAGGCATGTCACATGTGTGTCCCTGACCTCAGTATTCTTAGGAGTGCTGTGTTAGGAGATAAATCTTATAATTTGAGAGCCATTGTTGCACGCATGTTGCATCTTAATAGATTTAATGGATATTTCTTTGGTGGAATTTATGCAACCCGCATAGCTAATTTTCTTGGTATAGCCATACACGAAGATGATATTAAATTACCCCCTGCTTACCTAGACTTTAATGCTATGGTTCACCACCAATTTGTCAAGAGGAATGAATCACCTCTCCATTATCGACTAATCTTTGACAGACGCCATGTTGTCCATATTTCTCTCCCTGCTCCTGCCTTCTTTGATTATCAGGCAAAAGGAAGATATGTTATTACCAGAGAGGAGGCAGATGAGTACGAGAGGAGGGCGGAGGCCGCTCGTCACGACGCTGCAGCTCAGGAGGCGATAGACGCTGCATATCAGTACAACCCCGACTTCTATTATGGATATCAGCCAGGCCAGCCATGGCCATAGACCAACTTAGGCCAAAAGCCTAAGCTTGGGGAGTACGTATTTCTCACCGACATTACATTTATGTTCACACACTCATTGCTAGATGCCGGTGCTCTTACTTTTTCATTGTATCATCCATGCTATTTATTTTCCTTTTTTGCTTTCTTCTTGTGTGTTTAATAAACCTTAAGGAAAACCAAAAAAAATTTAGTTGTAGCTTTTAATTAGTTTACTTTCCATGCTTGTAGTAGTAATTAAAAAGAAAACCCAAAAATATTTCCTGTTCTTCTTTTGCTTGTTGGGAGCTCTCTCGTGTAAATAGTTTTATTTCTTTTCTTTTCTTTGGGGGTCGATAGGAGAAGACCATAATTAAATTGTTGAAGTGGCTCTTGTATGCATTATTGTTGATCTGACAAAAGAGCTCATATTGCCTTGTCTTCTCCTGTTTATTGAATGCTTGCAGATTCTAGCTTAGTCCAATGCACGTGCACTATTATTATTATTCACATCGTTCGGTCGTGCAAGGGAAAGGCAATTATGACGATATATGATGGACTGACTGAGATGAGAAGAGCTGGTATGAACTCGACCTCTTTTGTTTTTGTAAATATGATTAGTTCATCGTTCCCGATTCAACCTATTATGAATAAACATGTTTGCAATGACAACTAGAGATCATAGTTTCTTGTGCCATGCTTGATTAGCTAGGAGCTTATAATGGTTTACCTTGCGTGCCAACATGCTATTAAAATGGTTGTGATGTGGTATGATAGGGTGGTATCCTCCTCTGAATGATTTAAGTGACTTGACTTGGCGCATGTTTACGCATGTAGTTGAAACAAAATCAACTTAGCCTTCACGATATTTATGTTCATGGTGGATTATATCCTACTCATGCTTGCATTCGGTGTTGATTAATCTTAATGCATGTTCATGACCGTTGTCACTCTCTAGCTGGTCGCTTCCCAGTCTTTTGCTAGCCTTCACCTGTACTAAACGGGAATACTACTTGTGCATCCAACTCCATAAACCCCAAAGTTATTCCATATGAGTCCACCATACCTACCTATATACGGTATCTACCTGCCGTTCCAAGTAAATTTGTATGTCCCAAACTCTAAATCTTCAAATAAATATCTTGTCTTGTATGCTCGAATAGCCCATATATCAACTAGGGTTGTCCATGTCTTCCATGTTAGGCGGGTTATTCTCAAGAGGAGTGGACTCCGCTCCTCACTCACGAGAAAGTGGCTGGTCATCGGGATGCCCAGTCCCATGCTTTATGCAAACTAAATCAAAATAATTGCAAACAAAACTCCCCCTGGGACTCTTGTTAGTTGGAGGCACTCGTTGTTTCGAGGAAGCCATGGATTGATGCTTGTTGGTGGAAAGGGGAGTATAAAATTTACCATTCTATTTTGGAACCGCCTATAATGTGTGTAGCATGGAAGATATCGCCATCTCTTGGTTGTTATGTTGACAATGAAAGTATACCGCTCAAAATATTATTCATCTCTATTTCAAAACCGAGCGCTGGCACCTCTACAAATCCATGCTTCCCTCTGCGAAGGGCCTATCTATTTACTTCTATGCCGAGTCATCATCCTCTTATTAAAAAGCACCAGTTGGAGAGCACCGCTATCATTTGCATTCATTACTGTTAGTTTACATTGAGTATGACTTGACTGGATCTCTTTTATCATCAATTACAATGTCTAGTCAGTCCTTGATCTTTAAAGGTGCTCTGCATTTATGTTTTGCGGTCTCAGAAAGGGCTAGCGAGATACCATCTTGTTATATCATATTATGATTGTTTTGAGAAAGTGTTGTCATCCGAGATTTATTATTATTGCTCGCTAGTTGATTATGCCAATGATAAGAGTAAACTTGAGACCTAAGTGTTATTGTGAATGTGGTTAGTTATAATCTTTGCTGAAAACTTGAATGTTGGCTTTACATATTTACAACAACAAGAGCAAACAGGGTTTGTAAAAGTTTTTCTTTATCACTTTCAGTTTATCAACTGAATTGCTTGAGGACAAGCAAAGGTTTAAGCTTGGGGGATTTGATACGTCTCCATCGTATCTACTTTTCCAAACACTTTTGCCCTTGTTTTGGACTCTAACTTGCATGATTTGAATGGAACTAACCCGGACTGACGCTGTTTTCAGCAGAATTACCATGGTGTTATTTATGTGCAGAAACAAAAGTTCTCGGAATGACCTGAAACTTCACGGAACAACTTTTCAGAAAATATAAAAAACCCTTGCAAAAGATGAAGGCCAGGGGCCCTCCACCTGTCCACGAGGGTGGGGGGCGCGCCACCCTACCTCGTGGGCCCCCGGGAGCTCCTCCGACCTCGACTCCAACTCTATATATTTGGTTTCGGAGAAAAAAACCAGAGAGAAGAATTCATCGCGTTTTACGATACGGAGCCACCGCCGAGCCCTAAAACCTCTTGGGAGGGCTGATCTGGAGTCTGTTCGGGGCTCCAGAGAGGGGAATCCATCGCCATCGTCATCATCAACCATCCTCCATTACCAATTTCATGGTGCTCACCGCCGTGCGTGAGTAATTTCATCATAGGCTTGCTAGATGATGATGGGTTGGATGGGATCTATCATGTAATCGAGTTAGTTTTCTTAGGGTTTGATCCCTAGTATCCACTATGTTCTGAGATTGATGTTGCTATGACTTTGCTATGCTTAATGCTTGTCACTAGGGCCCGAGTGCCATGATTTCAGATCTGAACCTATTATGTTTTCATAAATATATGAGAGTTCTTGATCCTATCTTGCAAGTCTATAGTCACCTATTATGTGTTATGATTCGTTAACCCCGAAGTGACAATAATCGGGATACTTATCGGTGATGACCGTAGTTTGAGGAGTTCATGTATTCACTATGTGTTAATGCTTTGTTCCGGTACTCTATTAAAAGGAGGCCTTAATATCCCTTAGTTTCCGTAAGGACCCCACTGCCACGGGAGGGTAGGACAAAAGATGTCATGCAAGTTCTTTTCCATAAGCACGTATGACTATATTCGGAATACATGCCTACATTACATTGATGAACTGGAGCTAGTTCTGTGTCACCGTAGGTTATGACTGTTACATGATGAACCGCATCCGGCATAATTCTCCATCACCGATCCATTGCCTATGAGCTTTCCATATATTGTTCTTCGCTTATTTACTTTTCCGTTGCTATTGCTATCATCACTACAAAATCCCAAAAACATTACTTTTACTACTGTTACCTTTTGCTACCGTTACCACTACTATCATATTACTTTGCTACTAAATACTTTGCTGCAGATACTAAGTTTCCAGGTGTGGTTGAATTGACAACTCAGCTGCTAATACTTGAGAATATTCTTTGGCCCCCCTTGTGTCGAATCAATAAATTTGGGTTGAATACTCTACCCTCGAAAACTGTTGCGATCCCCTATACTTGTGGGTTATCAGACATGCTGGTAAGCAGTATGACTTGTATCGCCCACAACTCACTTGTGTTCTACTCGTGCATATAACATCTATGCATAAAACCAGGCTCAGATGCCACTGTTGGGGAACGTAGTAAATTCAAAAAAAAATTCCTACGCACACGTAGGATCATGGTGATGCATAGCAACGAGAGGGGAGAGTGTCGTCCACGTACCCTCATAGACCATTAAGCGGAAGCGTTATGACAACGCGGTTGATGTAGTCATACGTCTTCACGATCGACCGATCCTCAGTACCGAACGTACGGCACCTCCGCGTTCAGCACACGTTCAGCTCGGTGACGTTCCGTGAACTCACGATCCAGTAGAGCTCGGGGAAGAGTTTCGTCAGCACGACGGCGTGGTGCCAATGTTGATGAAGCTACCGCAGCAGGGCTTTGCCTAAACACCGCTACAGTATGACCGAGGTGGATTATGGTGGAGGGGGCACCGCACACGGCTGGGAGAGATCTTTGTGATCAACTTGTGTGTCTAGAGGTGCCCCCCTGCCGCTGTAAATAAAGGAGCAAGGGGAGGCTGGCCGACCCTTGTTGGCATGCCTAGGAGGAGGAATCCTCCTCCTAGTAGGAGTAGGATTCCTCCCTTTCCTACTCCTACTAGGAGGGGAAAAGGCAGGGAGAGAAAGAGAAGGAAAGGGGGGCGCCGCCCCCCTTCTCGTACTCCAATTCGGACAGGGGGAAGGGGCGCGCTGCCTGCCCTAGGCCGGCCCCTCACTCTTTGCCTTATGGACCAACAAGGCCCATTAGTCCCCGGGGGGTTCCGGTAACCCCTCCGGTACTCCGGTAAAATCCTGATTTCAGCCGGAACTATTCCGATTTCCAAATGTAGGCTTCCAATATATCAATCTTTATGTCTCGACCATTTTGAGACTCCTCGTCATGTCCGTGATCACTTCCAGGACTCCGATCTACCTTCGGTACATCAAAACATATAAACTCATAAAACCGATCGTCAAAGAACTTTAAGCGTGCGGACCCTTCGGGTTCAAGAACTATGTAGACATGACCGAGACACGTCTCCGGTCAATAATCAATAGCGGAACCTGGATGCTTATATTGGTTCCTACATATTCTACGAAGATCTTTATCGGTCAAACCGCACGACACTATACATTGTTCTCTTTGTCATCGATATGTTACTTGCCCGAGATTCGATCGTCGGTATCCAATACCTAGTTCAATCTCGTTACCGGCAAGTCTCTTTACTCGTTCCGTAATACATCACCCCGTAACTAACTCATTAGTTATCATGCTTGCAAGGCTTATAGTGATGTGTATTACCGAGAGGGCCTGGAGATACCTCTCCGACAATCGAAGTGACAAATCCTAATCTTGATCTATGCCAACTCAAAAAGTACCATCGGAGACACCTATAGAGCACCTTTATAATCACCCAGTTATGTTGTGATGTTTGGTAACACACAAAGTGTTCCTCCGGTATTCGGGAGTTGCATAATCTCATAATCATAAGAACATGTATAAGTCATGAAGAAAGCAATAGCAGTAAACAAACGATCAAGTGCTAAGCTAACAGAATGGGTCAAGTCAATCACATCATTCTCCTAATGATGTGATCCCACTGATCAAATAACAACTCATATCTATGGTTAGGAAACTTAATCATCTTTGATTAACGAGCTAGTCAAGTAGAGGCATACTAGTGACACTATGTTTGTCTATGTATTCACACATGTATTATGTTTCTGGTTAATACAATTCTAGCATGAATAATTGATATGTCTCCAACGTATCTATAATTTTTGATTGCTCCATGCTATATTATCTACTGTTTTGGACTATATTGGGCTTTATTTTCCACTTTTATATTATTTTTGGGACTAACCTATTAACCGGAGGCCCAGCCCAGAATTGCTATTTTTTGCCTATTTCAGTGCTTCGGAGAAACAGAATATCAAACGGAGTCCAAACGGAATGAAACCTTCGGGAACGTGATTTTCTCATCAGATAAGACCCAGGAGACTTGGACCCTATGTCAAGAAATCCACGAGGCAGTCACGAGGGTGGAGGGCGCCCCCCTAGGGCGCGCCCCCTGCCTCGTGGGCCCCTCGGAGCTCCAGCGACGTACTCCTTCCTCCTATATATACCTACGTACCCCCAAACAATCGGGGACAAAGCCAAAAACCTAATTCCACCGCCACAACTTTCTGTATCCACGAGATCCCATCTTGGGGCCTGTTCCGGAGCTCCGCCGGAAGGGGCATCGATCACGGAGGGCTTATACATCATCATCCAAGCCCCTCCGATGAAGTGTGAGTAGTTTACTTCAGACCTACGGGTCCATAGTTATTAGCTAGATGGCTTCTTCTCTCTTTTTGGATCTCAATACAATGTTCTCCCCCTCTCTCATGGAGATCTATTCGATGTAATCTTCTTTTTGCGGTGTGTTTGTTGAGACTGATGAATTGTGGGTTTATGATCAAGTCTATCTATGAATAATATTTGAATCTTCTCTGAATTCTTTTATGCGTGATTGGTTATCTTTGCAAGTCTCTTCGAATTATCAGTTTGGTTTGGCCTACTAGATTGGTTTTTCTTGCCATCGGAGAAGTGCTTAGCTTTGGGTTCAATCTTGTGGTGTCCTTTCCCAGTGACAGAAGGGGCAGCAAGGCACGTATTGTATTGTTGCCATCGAGGATAACAAGATGGGGTTTTTATCATATTGCATGAAACTATCCCTCTACATCATGTCATCTTGCTTAAGGTGTTACTCTGTTTTTAACTTAATACTCTAGATGCATGCTGGATAGCGGTCGATGAGTGGAGTAATAGTAGTAGATGCAGGCAGGAGTCGGTCTACTTGTCTCGGACGTGATGCCTATATACATGATCATACCTAGATATTCTCATAACTATGCTCAATTTTGTCAATTGCTCAACAATAATTTGTTCACACACCGTAGAATACTTATGCTCTTGAGAGAAGCCACTAGTGAAACCTATGGCCCCCGGGTCTCTTTCTCATCATATCAATCTCCATCACTTTATTATTGCTTTCCTTTTACTTTGCCTTTTACTTTTCACTTTGCATCTCTATACCAAAAATACCAAAAATATTATTTATCATCTCTATCAGATCTCACTTTCGTAAGTGACCGTGAAGGGATTGACAACCCCTAAGCGCATTGGTTGCGTTGAGCTATTGTTTTTCTGTAGGTGTGAGGGAGTCACGCGTTGCCTCCTACTGGATTGATACCTTGGTTCTCAAAAACTGAGGGAAATACTCACGCTACTTTGCTTTATCATCCTCTCTTCTTCAGGGAAATCCAACGCAGTGCTCAAGAGGTACCAATAACAAACATTTATCATGAAATAAGGAAATAAATAATAACTTTATTATTGCCTCTAGGGCATATTTCCTTCACTTAGGACTCAAAAACTTCCTCCTCTATACCGTCCAACAGGCGGTCAAACTTACAATCCTGTTGTGAGTATTTAGCAGCCACCTCTACTTGGCCATATACTAAACTAACGTGAATTTCTTCCCAATTTGACCCTAGTGGTCCGACCCGGGCCATGTGATTTGGATCCAGCTTGGTGTACCGCGTTTTTATCATGGCCCAGGCTTCCGGCGCACCCTCTCGGCATGCCGATATCTTCCATAGAGGGATACACCGCCGCGCTCCCTTGAACAGCTCTACAAGTTTCTCCATACTCCCTGGAGGGGAGTCGGATGGCCATAAGGCCTTGGCTACACTCCGCATTGCCTGCCGAGCTTGCTCATGCAACTGCGACAGCTCTTGCAGAAGACCACTTGATGATCTGGACACCTCCTCTTCGGGGCGGCCCGTCAATACACCTGCAATCATAGCTATATCAACTACTGTTACTTCCACACCATTATAAGATAAATGCGGCCACATACTGAATATGCCGCCTCGCAGTTTTTGGTTCTCCTTCATGGAGTCAGCTAGCTGAGCTCGCACGTCTTTCAGTTCTTCGCCTAGTTTGGTGTTCAAATCCTGGAGCTTCTTTTTCTCCTGAACGACTTTTGTTAACACACGCTCGCCCATTGCTAGCAGTTTTTTGGCTCCGTGTTCTTCGCTTCGAGCGGCGTCCAGCTGCTCTCGCAGTTGGTCTAACAATCCAATACAAAGATAAGCAACCAGATTAGCATTATTAGTGTACATTTATCATTTCTCGATGGAGGGAAACATTACCGGGGGATGCCTTCTTGGATTTCTCCAGGTCGGCATTGGCAGCAGACAGCTGGCTCCGACACTTTTCTAGTTCCTGAGTTAACAGGGTGTTCTTCTCCGTAAGCACCTGGTTGTACATTGATCTTTAAATCAGTTGTTTCAACTAATTTAAGTCTCAGGGGCTACTGGTATATGGTTATCATAAAACAAACTTACCTGCACATCTTTTAAATGTCATTTTGTGGCTTTGTTAAGCCCATCTTGAGCAGCTCGGATGTATGCATCGGCCGAGCTGAAAGCGTTAAATGACTCTTTTCAAAAGCCCGGGTCTTGTAAAACGGCCTTGCGGCGCCGATGATTCATGGCGCTCTCCACTTCTGAGTTGGTAACGGATACATCATCCGAGTCCTCGGCTGGAGGACAGTCCGGCGTCACCCCCCGTCTTCACGGCAGGATTTGAATCCCGGATGCGGAAGTATGACCGGTTGGACCCCCGGATATAGTCCGGCATGCCTTTTTCCTGATACAGGGTAAACGGAAAGGTCACAGTTGGATGTGACTGCCAAGATGCATACTTGCAAATTCACACCACTTTGATGAAGGCTCGGCCGTATCTTCGTTGGCCTTTCTCTTGGAAGGCTTCCCTGGTATGGGGGACGCTCTCTTCGGAGATGCCCCCGGGGCAGCATGGCGCGCCAAACGCTCCCCCTTCTAAAGCGCAGGACAGTGCGGTGGGTAAGGGGGAATGAGAAAACTCTTTTGATAAGGTGTCTTCGGATTATTTATACGTGAAGCAGTAAGGAGGCCGGGGTAGTCGGTGATAATGGGTACATATGTACCGTCGTAACACATCTGATAGAATATTCCATCCTCAAGCTCCACAAATATGTCCGGATCTTCCTCATATCCGGGGTCAAGATCCCGGTTGCGATTCTCCGGCTAAGGGGCAGGGTCATGGATCCCCTCGACAGCCTTTCGCCATTCCTGTTATGAGCAGATAAGACGCTGCCTGTCAAGAATGATTCAGGGACAAGAGTAAAATAGTGGAGCTAAACCTTACCCAGCTGGGAGGATTATACATGGAAAATTCGTCTCGATATTCGAGACAGGTGAACCCCTCCTTCTCCCCTTTATACATCTCGACCAATATTTTGGCCAGGGCGGTGGGGGTCTTCGGGCCCTTCCAACCATAGCGTGAGGCGTCGTCCTTCCCGTTATAATGCCACATGGGCATCCCTCTGTATTGGAGTGGCTGGACCCCCCGTATTATAGAGATTGCCATTACCTCGACTATTGGCAATCCGCACTAGGCAAGCGCCTTGATCTTGCCTAGCAGCAGGACGACCTCCGCACTATCCTCTTCCTCGAGGCTCCGAGGACGCCAGCTATGGCGTTTCTTCAGCGGAGCATTTGAAAACTCGGGGAGGCCCATGCGGACGGGATCGGGTAGAGCGACGTCGTCGATGTAGAACCATTCGGAAGGCCACTCTTTGGGAGATTTCTTCGGCGTGCCGGACAGGTATCCGGTCCCGACGATGCGCCACAATTCGGCTCCTCCCACTTCAAAAATTGACCCACCTTGATTGCGAGGGACGAGGCAGAGCAGTCTTCTCCATAAATCAAAATGGGCCTCGCAACCCAGGAAAAGTTCACATAAAGCGACATAACCTGCAATGTGCATGATGGAGGCCGGGGTAAAATTATGCAGCTGGAGGCCATAGTACTCCAGAAGCCCTCGGAGAAATGGGTGAATTGGAAATCCCACGCCCCTCAGCAGATAGGGGACGAAGCACACTCGTTCTCCCGTAGATGGATTGGGGAAACTCTCCGCCTGGGTTTTGCCATTGAAGGAGGCCAATACTGCTCGAACAGGGACCAGATCCGCAGGAGGGAGAAATCCCTGCGTTTGCAGCTTCACCAATTGGCTGTGCGACACGGAGCACCTCTCCCACTCGCCTCTCTCTGGGTTGGAACGAGAAGAGGAGCTGGGTATGTTGGCCATGTTAGAATGGTTTTGCATGGCAGTATCTGAGGATTTTCTCCGTGTGGTGCCGAAAGGATCTGAGATCCAATCTCTTTAAATAGACACTCTTTCTTGCAGGGCTAGGGCGTTATTTGCAAAAGATACCCCGACCGTCCGTATTCGCCCGACACATGGAGGATGAAGTCATAAATGCACAGGAGCCGAAGGGTGCGACACTGAATTGAAGGCCAAACACATTACTTGGGAGACGTCGGAGGAGGAACCCGCCTTGCAATGCCGAAGACAGTGTGCGCGCCGAACACCTCGTCATTGAAGCCTGGTTCGGGGGCTACTGAGGAGTCCTGGACTAAGGGGTCCTCGGGCATCCGGCCTATTAACCATGGGCCGAACTGATGGGCTATGAAGATACGAAGACCGAAGACTGCACTCGTGTCCGGATGGGACTCTCCTTGGCGCGGAAGGCAAGCTTGGCGACCGTATATGTAGATTCCTTTCTTTGTAACCGACCTTGTGTAACCCTAGATCTTCCCGGTGTCTATATAAACCGAAGGACTTAGTCCGGATAGGGGAGACTCATTATCATAGCCATACAAGCTAGACCTCTAGGGTTTAGCCATTACAATCTCGAGGTAGATCAACTCTTGTAATACTCATATTCATCAATATCAATCAAGCAGGATGCAGGGTATTACCTCCATAGAGAGGGCCCGGACCTCGGTAAACATCGTGTCCCTTGTCTCCTGTTACCATCGACCTTAGACGCACAGTTTGGGACCCCCTACCCGAGATCCGCCGGTTTTGACACCGACAGCGGCCCTTAGCTTCCGAGGTGCATGGTGGGCGGGACCTCTTCCTCCTCTCGCTCCTCTGGGTCGCCGGCGCTCGCCAACGTCAAGGCCAAGCCCGTGAAGACGCCGCTCGGCCGGTGCACCCGCGGCGGTGCCCTCGTCATCAACGAGGGCGGCCGTGCCTCTTCCTCCTCTGCTCCTTCCTCCCGTCTAGTCAAGCCGAAGACGAAGCCAGGCCTCGACGCCGTGAAGAGCGAGCACAAGGACATGGCCATCGCCGACGAGGCCGCTATCAAGTGGGCGCATGAGGACTGGGTCCGACTGGAGATGGAGCACAAGCGCCGCACCATAGAGGAGATCCCGCGGTCACGACAAGGGCGGCGTCATCGTCCTCAAGGACGGCGACGACGAGGCGCCGCCGCCAGCCAAACCAGTCCGCCAGGGCCACCCCGGGCAGGGGTCCAGCAGAGACGGTGGCGGTGTGAAGAAGGAGGACGACGACGACGACATCGGAGACTACATCGCCTTCAACAACTTCTTCAGCCTGTAGGCGGCGCGGCGGGCGGCGGTGGTGCAGCAATAGTAGTTGTTGTTTTCTATTTTTGTTTTAGATTATTTCTTCAATATGTAAAAAATGATGAAACGCCTAAATTGTGTCGAATCTATGTCGTGTCCGGCTGAATTTTGGCCAAGTATGTTTTTTAAAAACCTTTAAAAAACGACGCCTAGGGCGATCTGGGGGCGGCGGCTGGAAATCCGATCGGCCCCATGTTGTTTTTTCAGCCGGCGCGCCCTAGGACAACGCTATTTCAAGCCCTGAGGGGGCCGAATGGTTGGAGATGCTCTAAAGTGGCCCTATTTTGTTTAGTTACGTTTGCGCTGCTTTTGTCTCGAGCGAACGAGTTTCGGATCTGACGTGGCATGACTTTTTGCGCCAACATGCATGCATGTGATCCGACGGCATGAGGCTAGTCATAGTGGGAGTAACTTAGAGGGTGCTTGGATCCAAGGAACTTATTTTAGTTTGACTAAAAATAGTCTTTTTAAGAGGCTAAAGTTCCAAGCACCCCTGACTAAAGCGGGGCTAAAAAAAATTTTTAGTCAAGGTACCCCTACTAAAATGTGGATTAGTCATCTCTCTGCTCATTTAAATCCTCTCCTTTAACACAGGCGAGTTCTGGATTGGAGGGTTTGAAGAATAATAAATGTTCATTAACTTGATTTTAGTCTCTTTAGTATTTGGATCCAAGCATGGATGAGGCTAGCAAGTTTTAGTCCCACTACTTTTAGGCTGGTTGTAATGGGGAGTATCATATACTAGTATCATGCATATGATACTACATCCCTAATGTATAGTATCATATGTTGATATCATAAAGGACTACATTTATTGCCATGCATGACACAAAGTAGCACATCATTCAATATGATACGGTATTATGATATGATACTCAAGCCTCTTTTTCTTCATTTAATTTTATGCCACCTCATCAAAATTGCTTAGTTGGCATGCATGATACTACCTATGATACTCCCATTACGGGCATCCTTAGTCATGGGACTAAAACGTATCCAAGCACCCTCTTAGCTAGTAACATACCGCACTTCAAGAAAATTCTGCTTATGTGGCAAGTAATTAATGAGAGCTGGTAACATAATATGTTACTGTAACATAGCGTTTTTCAAGACAAGATGAGTCTAGAAGGTAATAAATGAAGTCATCTATGATACTACCATTATGTTACTTTGCATTATGAAGGTAGTAACTTAGAGGGTGCTTGGATCCAAGGGACTTATTTTAGTCTGACTAAAAATAGTCTGTTTAAGAAGCTAAAGTTCCAAGCACCCCTGACTAAAGAGAGGCTAAAACTAGTCTTGAGACTAAAATGTTTTAGTCAGGGGTACCCCTACTAAAATGTGGATTAGTTCTCTCTCTCCTTATTTAACTCCTCTCCTTTAACACAGGCGAGTTCTGATTGGAGAGTTTGGAAGATAATAAATGCTCATTAACTTGATTTTTGTCTCTTCAGTATTTGGATCCAAGCATGGGAGAGACTAGCAAGTTTTAATCCCACTACTTTTAGTCATGAGATTAAAACGTATCCAAGCAGCCTCTTAGTCTAGTGTCATATACATGACACTAGTCTAAGTTACTCCCCACTATGACCAGTCTGAGGGATGATTCGATGGAACTCGCTACAAATCTGATGTTCGCCCAATATCATTTCTGGAAAAATAATAATCATATATATCTAGAGTTGTTCAGTTTATAAATGTTCACGTATTTAGTTTCTCACAATGAGTCGTACTGAGACTGTATCAACTCGCTAGGGTTCATGCCGCTGCTTGACGGCAACGACCTTCTCGAGGGAGAATCAGGCCAGCGGAGCTCACCAGCAGCAAACAACAACAACGCAAGCATCAGCTCCTCCCCTCCACAGAATTATCCGAAGAATACTGAAAAATCCGCACCAAGAAATATCGCAAGTATGGAATGGTCGCCGGGAGGCACCGTGTGGTGAATTGCCATTGACCAATGACCACAACCCGAGTCATTGTGCATTCAATTCGTCTCCGAGGACGGAGAGACGAACCCGCCGTTTTCACTGTCACTGGCAGCCCGGGAGCAGAAAGACCGGCAACTACTTGGTCCCTGACAGACACATCTCAAGTGCAGAAATTCTACCAGAGAGAGTAGTGCACATTGTTCTAAAAAAAAGAGTAGTGCACATTCTTGCACAGCTCTTGCTTCGAATTATCTCAGGCGAGGGAGGAGGCAGAAATCATGGACGACGCCGGCCTGGTGCTCGCCGCCGCGTTGACAGGCGCAATCTTCGTCGTGCTGCTCGTCCTGCTCTTCGTCGTCCTTGTCCGGAGGCGGTGGCTCGACCGCGAGGGCGTGGCGTCCGGCCGCGGCTTCGTCCTGTTCGGCGTCTGCTGCCAGGACGGCACCCAGGGCCGGTTCGTCCGGAGGACGTCCCTGGCCAGGAGCCGGCAGCGGGCGGCCCGCGGCGGCGAGGAGGCGGATGACGAGCCGGACGAGGGCGAGCTCGAGAGGTGGAAGAGGTTGTTCGGTGGGCCCACTAGGTGCCTGTCCACGATAGAGGAGGCCACGGAGAAGGGCACGTCGACGGTGGCAACGCCGGCGTTCTGCTCGCCGGCAGCGTCGCCCGACCGAAGAGACGCCAGGGGTGGGCAGACGGCGTCTGCCGGCGTGCTGAAAAGTTGAGGCTTGCTTATCTTGATCTTGTAATTCGTGATGTGCAGTAGTACTACAAAATTTGTTGGAAATACTAGAGAGACATATGTACCACACTGGTAATAAGCCGAGAGATCATGATAGCTTGTTATTTTGCCATATGCCGGGGGTAGTATTTTTTTTCCAAATTAATTTTAGGTCTAATTTATCCTACATCAAACTTCTTCTTCAAGGAAAATAGTAGGAATTTATTTCTGCTACATGTATTTGTAAAGTTTATGAATGTAGTTATACAAAAGCAAAAAGAAAACAAAGAAAAAGAAAAGGGTCTACCTATCCGATGAGCTAATTGGAAGGCGCAACACTTTCGGAGGGAAGATATGGTTCTTCTTCCTTCTAAGTCAATGAATTAAACTAATTTGGTGTTGTAAACTTGTTCTAATTTAAGTAATTTTTGACTTATGATACCCACACAATAAGTTGACAGAGCAACTCAAAGTGTGTTCCTAGGAAACAGTCCACTCATTTAGACACTTCTGAACAGTTGGAAGATAATGAGAGAAGACTAGAGTCAGAATATGTGCATGGATTTGATTGCTCCTTGTTTTGTGTGAAGGTGAGAACCCAAAGGGAAACACACAGTTGGATGACATTGAAGGAAATATGCCCTAGAGGCAATAATAAAGTTATTATTTATTTTCTTATATCATGATAAATGTTTATTATTCATGCTAGAATTGTATTAACCGGAAACATAATACATGTGTGAATACATAGACAAACAGAGTGTCACTAGTATGCCTCTACTTGACTAGCTCGTTGATCAAAGATGGTTATGTTTCCTAACCATAGACATGAGTTGTCATTTGATTAACGAGATCACATCATTAGGAGAATGATGATGACTTGACCCATTCCATTAACTTAGCACTTGATCGTTTAGTTTGATGCTATTGCTTTCTTCGTGACTTATACATGTTCCTATGACTATGAGATTATGCAACTCCCGTTTACCGGAGGAACACTTTGTGTGCCACCAAACGTCACAACGTAACTGGGTGATTATAAAGGTGCTCTACAGGCTTCTCTGAAGGTACTTGTTGGGTTGGCGTATTTCGAGATTAGGATTTGTCACTCCGATTGTCGGAGAGGTATCTCTGGGCCCACTCGGTAATGCACATCACTATAAACCTTGCAAGCATTGCAAGTAACGAGTTAGTTGCGGGATGATGTATTACGGAACGAGTAAAGAGACTTGCTGGTAACGAGATTGAACTAGGTATTGAGATACCGACGATCGAATCTCGGGCAAGTAACATACTGATGACAAAAGGGACAACGTATGTTGTTATGCGGTTTAACCGATAAAGATCTTCATAGAATATGTAGGAGCCATTATGAGCATCCAGGTTCCACTATTGGTTATTGACCGGAGACGTGTCTCGGTCATGTCTATATAGTTCTCGAACCTATAGGGTCCGCACACTTAAAGTTTTGATGACGGTTATATTACGAGTTTATGAGTTTTGATGTACCGAAGGTTGTTCGGAGTCCTGGATGTGATCACAGACATGACGAGGAGTCTCAAAATGGTCGAGACATGAAGATTGATATATTGGAAGCCTATATTTGGATATCGGAAGTGTTCCGGGTGAAATCGGGATTTTATCGGAGTACCGAGGGGTTACCGAAACCCCCCGGGGGATTAATGGGCCATCGTGGGCCTTAGTGGAGAAGAGGAGAGGCGGCCAGAGTAGGGCCGCGTGCCCCTCCCCCCTAGTCCGAATAGGACAAGGAGAGGGGGGTGGCGCCCGCCTTCCTTCCTCTCTCCCTCCTCCCCCCCACTCCTAATCCAACAAGGAAAAGGGAGGGAGTCCTACTCCCGGTGGGAGTAGGACTCCTCCTGGCGCGCCCTTCCTGGCCGGCCATACCTCCCCCCTTGCTCCTTTATATACGGGGGCAAGGGGGTACCTAAGAGACAACAATTGATCGTTTGATCTTTTAGCCGTGTGCGGTGCCCCCCTCCACCATAATCCACCTCTGTCATATCGTAGCGGTGCTTAGGCGAAGCCCTGCGTCGGTAGAACATCATCATCGTCACCACGCCGTTGTGCTGACGGAACTCTCCCTCAAAGCTCGGCTGGATTGGAGTTCGAGGGACGTCATCGAGTTGAACATGTGCAGAACTCGGAGGTGCCGTACGTTCGATACTTGATCGGTCGGATCGTGAAGACGTACGACTACATCAACCGCGTTGTGCTAACGCTTCCGCTTTCGGTCTACGAGGGTACGTGGACACACTCTCCCCTCTCGTTGCTATGCATCACCATGATCTTGCGTGTGCGTAGGATTTTTTGGAAATTACTACGTTCCCCAACAGTGGCATCCGAGCTAGGATTTATGCGTTGATGTTATATGCATGAGTAGAACACAAGTGAGTTGTGGGTGATACAAGTCATACTGCTTACCAGCATGTCATACTTTGGTTCGGCGGTATTGTTGGATGAAGCGGTCCGGACCGACATTACGCGTACGCTTACGCGAGACTGGTTCTACCGACGTGCTTTGCACACAGGTGGCTGGCGGGTGTCAGTTTCTCCAACTTTAGTTGAACCGAGTGTGGCTACTCCCGGTCCTTGAGAAGGTTAAAACATCACTAACTTGACGAACTATCGTTGTGGTTTTGATGCGTAGGTAAGAACGGTTCTTACTCAGCCCATAGCAGCCACGTAAAACTTGCAACAAGAAAGTAGAGGACGTCTAACTTGTTTTTGCAGGGCATGTTGTGATGTGATATGGTCAAGACATGATGCTATATTTTAGAGATGATCATGTTTTTTAACCGAGTTATCGGCAAATGGCAGGAGCCATATGGTTGTCGCTTTATTGTATGCAATGCAATCACCCTGTAATGCTTTACTTTATCACTAAGCGGTAGCGATAGTCGTAGAAGCAATAGTTGGTGAGACGTCAACGATGCTACGATGGAGATCAAGGTGTCGCGCCGGTGACGATGGTGATCATGACGGTGCTTCGGAGATGGAGATCACAAGCACAAGATGATGATGGCCATATCATATCACTTATATTGATTGCATGTGATGTTTAGCTTTTATGCATCTTATTTTGCTTTGATTGACGGTAGCATTATAAGATGATCTTTCACTAAATTTCAACATAAAAGTGTTCTCCCTGAGTATGCACCGTTGCCAAAGTTCGTCATGCCCAGACACCACGTGATGATCGGGTGTGATAAGATCTACGTCCATCTACAACGGGTGCAAGCCAGTTTTGCACACGCAGAATACTCAGGTTAAACTTGACGAGCCTAGCATATGCAGATATGGCCTCGGAACACTGAGACCGAAAATTCAAGCGTGTATCATATAGTAGATATGATCAACATAGTGATGTTCACCATTGAAACTACCCCATCTCACGTGATGATCGGACATGGTTTAGTTGATATGGATCACGTGATCACTTAGAGGATTAGAGGGATGTCTATCTAGGTGGGAGTTTTTAAGTAATATGATCAATTGAACTTAAATTTATCATGAACTTAGTCCTGGTAGTATTAGCATATCTATGTTGTAGATCAATAGCTCGCGTTTAGCTCCACTGTTTTATTTTTGATATGTTCCTAGAGAAAACTAAGTTGAAAGATGTTAGTAGCAATGATGCGGATTGGATCCATGATCTGAGGTTTATCCTCATTGCTGCATAGAAGAATTATGTCCTTGATGCACCGCTAGGTGACAAACCTATTGCAGGAGCAGATGCAAATGTTATGAACGTTTGGCTAGATCAATATGATGACTACTTGATAGATTAGTGCACGATGCTTAATAACTTAGAATCGGGACTTCAAAGACGTTTTGAACGTCATGGATCATATGAGATCTTCCAAGAGTTGAAGTTAATATTTCAAGCAAATACCCGAGTTGAGAGATATGAAGTCTCCAACAAGTTCTATAGCTAAAAGATGGAGGAGAATAGCTCAAGCAGTGAGCATGTGCTCAGATTGTCTGGGTACTACAATCGCTTGAATCAAGTGGGAGTTAATCTTCCATATAAAATAGTGATTGAAAGAATTCTCTAGTCACCATCACCAAGTTAGTAGAACTTCGTGATGAACTATAGTATGCAATGGATGACAAAAACGATTCCTGAGCTTTTCATGATGATGAAATCGATGAAGGTAGGAATCAAGAAAGAGCATCAAGTGTTGATGATTAACAAGACCACTAGTTTCAAGAAAAGGGCAAAGGGAAAGAAAGGGAACTTCAAGAAGAACGACAAGCAAGTTGCTGCTCAAGTGAAAAAAACCAAGTCTGGACCTAAGCCTGAAACTGAGTGCTTCTACTGCAAAATGACTGGTCACTGGAAGCGGAACCACCCCAAGTAATTGGCGGATAAGAAGGATGGCAAAGTGAACATAGGTATATTTGATATACATGTTATTGATGTGTACTTTACTAGTGTTTATAGCAACCCCTCGGTATTTGATACTGGTTCAACTGCTAAGAGTAGTAACTCGAAACGGGAGTTGCATAATGAACAAAGACTAGTTAAGGGTGAAGTGACAATGTGCGTTGGAAGTGGTTCCAAGATTGATATGATCATCATCGCACACTCCCTATACTTTCGGGATTAGTGTTAAGCCTAAATAAATGTTATTTGGTGTTTGCGTTGAGCATGAATATGATTTGATTATGTTTATTGCAATACTGTTATTCATTTAAGTTAGACAATAATTGTTGTTCTGTTTACATGAATAAAACCTTCTATGGCCATACACCCAATGAAAATGGTTCGTTGGATCTCGATCATAGTGATACACATATTCATAATATTTAAGCCAAAAGATGCTAAGTTAATAATGATAGTGCAACTTATTTGTGGCAGTGCCGTTTAGGTCATATTGGTGTAAAGCACATGAAGAAAATCCATGCTGACGGGCTTTTGGAATCACTTGATTATGAATCAGTTGATGCTTGCGAACCATGCCTCATGGGCAAGATGCCTAAGACTCCGTTCTCCGGAACAATGGAGCGAGCAACAGACTTGTTGGAAATAATACATACTAATGTATGCAGTCCGATGAGTATTGAGGCTCGCGGCAGGTATCATTATTTTCTGATCTTCACAGATGATTTGAGAAGATATGAGTATATCTATGTTGGAAATATGCCCTAGAGGCAATAATAAAATGGTTATTATTATATTTCTTTGTTCATGATAATTGTCTATTGTTCATGCTATAATTGTGTTATCCGGAAATCGTAATACATGTGTGAATACATAGACCACAACACGTCCTTAGTGAGACTCTAGTTGACTAGCTCGTTGATCAAAAGATAGTCATGGTTTCCTGACTATGGACATTGGATGTCATTGATAACGGGATCACATCATTAGGAGAATGATGTGATGGACAAGACCCAATCCTAAGCATAGCTCTAAGATCATGTAGTTCGTTTGCTATAGCTTTTCCGAATGTCAAGTATCATTTCCTTAGACCATGAGATTGTGCAACTCCCGGATACCGTAGGAGTGCTTTGGGTGTGCCAAACGTCACAACGTAACTGGGTGACTATAAAGGTACACTACAGGTATCTCCGAAAGTGTCTGTTGGGTTGGCACGAATCAAGACTGGGATTTGTCACTCCGTATGACGGAGAGGTATCTCTGGGCCCACTCGGTAATGCATCATCATAATGAGCTCAATGTGACCAAGTGGTTGATAATGGGATTATGCATTACGGTACGAGTAAAGGGACTTGCCGGTAACGAGATTGAACGAGGTATTGGGATACCGACGATCGAGTCTCGGGCAAGTAACGTACCGATTGACAAAGGGAATTGTATACGGGATTGATTGAATCCTCGACATCGTGGTTCATCCGATGAGATCATCGAGGAGCATGTGGGAGCCAACATGGGTATCCAGATCCCGCTGTTGGTTATTGACCGGAGAGTCGTCTCTATCATGTCTGCGTGTCTCCCGAACCCGTAGGGTCTACACACTTAAGGTTCAGTGACGCTAGGGTTGTTGAGATATTAGCATACGGTAACCCGAAAGTTGTTGGAGTCCCGGATGAGATCCCGGACGTCACGAGGAGTTTCGGAATGGTCTGGAGGTGAAGATTTATATATAGGAAGTCAAGTTTCGGCCATAGAGAAGGTTTCGGGGGTAATCGGTATTGTACCGGGACCACCGGAAGGGTCCCGGGGGTCCACCGGGTGGGGCCACCTATCCCGGAGGGCCCCATGGGCTGAAGTGGGAGGGGAACCAGCCCCTAGTGGGCTGGTGCACCCCCCCATGGGCCTCCCCTGCGCCTATGGTTGGAAACCCTAGGGGTGGGGGCGCCCCACTTGGCTTGGGGGGCACTCCACCCCCCTTGGCCGCCGCCCCCCCTTGGAGATTCAATCTCCTAGGGCCGGCGCCCCCCTAGGGGTCCTATATATAGTGGGGGGGAGGGAGGGCAGCCGCACCCTAGCCCTTGGCCTCTCCCTCTCCCTCCCGTGACACTGCTGCCTCTCCCTGAGCTTGGCAAAGACCTGCCGAGATCACCATTGCTTCCACCACCACGCCGTCGTGCTGCTGGATCTTCATCAACCTCTCCTCCCCCTTGCTGGATCAAATAGGAGGAGACGTTTTCCCAATCGTACGTGTGTTGAACACGGAGGTGTCGTCCATTCGGCGCTAGGTCATCAGTGATTTGGATCACGACGAGTACGACTCCATCAACCCTGTTCTCTTGAACGCTTCCGCGCGGGATCTACAAGGGTATGTAGATGCACTCCTCTCTCCCTCGTTTCTAGATGACTCCATAGATTGATCTTGGTGATGCGTAGAAAATTTTAAAATTCCACTACGTTCCCCAACAGTGGCATCAGAGCAAGGTCTATGCGTAGTTTCTATGCACGAGTAGAACACAAAGCAGTTGTGGGCGTGGATATTGTCAATTTGCTTGCCGTTACTAGTCTTATCTTGATTCGGCAACATCGTGGGATGAAGCGGCCCGGACCGACCTTACACGTACGCTTAGTGTGAGACTGGTTCCACCGATTGACATGCACTAGTTGCATAAGGTGGCTGACGGGTGTCTGTCTCTCCCACTTTAGTCGGATCGGATTCGATGAAAAGGGTCCTTATGAAGGGTAAATAGAAATTGTCATATCACGTTGTGGTTTTGGCGTAGGTAAGAAACGTTCTTGCTAGAAACCTATAGCAGCCACATAAAAACTTGAAACAACAATTAGAGGACGTCTAACTTGTTTTTGCAGCATGTGCCGTGTGATGTGATATGGACAAAAGTATGTGATGAATGATATATGTGATGTATGAGATTGATCATGTTCTTGTAATAGGAATCACGACTTGCATGTCGATGAGTATGACAACCGGAAGGAGCCATAGGAGTTGTCTTTATTTATTTATGACCTGCGTGTCAACATAAACGTCATGTAATTACTTTACCTTATTGCTAAAGCGTTAGCCATAGTAGTAGAAGTAATAGATGACGAGACAACTTCAAGAAGACACGATGATGGAGATCATGATGATGGAGATCATGGTGTCATGCCGGTGACAACGATGATCATGAAGCCCCGAAGATGGATCTCAAAAGGAGCAAATGATATTGGCCATATCATGTCACTATTTGATTGCATGTGATGTTTATCATGTTTTACATCTTATTTGCTTAGAACGACGGTAGCTTAAATAAGATGATCCCTCGTAATAATTTCAAGAAAGTGTTCCCCCTAACTATGCATCGTTGCGAAGGTTCGTTGTTTCGAAGCACCACGTGATGATCGGGTGTGATAGATTCTAACGTTCGAATACAATGGGTGTAAGCCAGATTTACACACGCAATACACTTAGGTTGACTTGACAAGCCTAGCATGTACAGACATGGCCTCGGAACATGGAAGACCGAAAGGTCGAGCATGAGTCGTATAGAAGATACGATCAACATGAACATGTTCACCGATGTTGACTAGTCCGTCTCACGTGATGATCGGACACGACCTAGTTAACTCGGATCATGTTTCACTTAGATGACTAGAGGGATGTCTATCTGAGTGGGAGTTCATTGAATAATTTGATTAGATGAACTTAGTTCTCATGAACTTAGTCTAAAATCTTTGCAATATGTCTTGTAGATCAAATGGCCCACGCTAATGTTGCCCTCAACTTCAACGCGTTCCTAGAGAAAACCAAGCTGAAAGATGATGGCAACAACTATACGGACTGGGTCCAGAACCTGAGGATCATCCTCATAGCTGCCAAGAAAGATTATGTCCTAGAAGCACCGCTAGGTGACGCACCCATCCCAGAGAACCAAGACGTTGTGAACGCTTGGAAGTCACATGCTGATGATTACTCCCTCGTTCAGTGCGGCATGCTTTACAGCTTAGAACCAGGGCTCCAAAAGCGTTTTGAGCGACACGGAGCATATGAGATGTTCGAAGAGCTGAAAATGGTTTTCCAAGCTCATGCCCGGGTTGTCACACCCTAGCTAGTCATGCATTAGAGTGTTGCATCATGTTTACTCTTTCATCAGAAACTTGAAATGGGGATGACAGAACCCCCAGTCCCCTCTGAAACCAACTAGGGTTACTAAAATAATTTTTCAATGAACCTGAAATGCCCTTCTAAAATGCCCATCATTTTTGCCTTGGTTCAGAACCTCTGTCAAAAGTGGTGCACATTTTCCTAGGCCATCCTAGGGTTTTTGAATTAAATCATAAACATTTGAATTTGGGCATTTAAAATAATATAAAATATTTAAATGCTCAAATATCTCCAAACTAAAATGTTTCATGTTGGAAATAATCCAACTATGGGCCAGGAATAGTTTGGTGATTTTTGAAGTTGCCTAGGTATTTTATTAAATTCAACAAAGTTGCAGATATATTAAAAAAAACAGAAACAGAAAAAAGGGGAAAACTTACCTGTCGCCCACCAGCCAGCCCACCTGGCCGGCCCAGCCCGGCCACCGCTCCAGCGAGCTGCTTGGCTTGCCAGGCAGGCAGCCAAGGTGCTCGGCGGCGGCACCGCAGCTCGCCACGCAGCTGCTCGCCGCCTCGCCGCCTCCCTCGCCCGGCTAACGCCGTGAACCGGCCTCCCTCTCTCCCCCGAACCCCCCAGACACCCCCTCTCCTCTCCAGCTCCTCCCCCTCGCACGCCCCAGCCATGGCCGACGCCATCGCCGCCACCCCCTCGCCGTAGCCACGCCCTCCGTCCACCCCACGCCGTGCCACCGTGTCCAGGAGCTTCGCCGCCGTCCACTTCATCGAGCTAGCCGAGCCCCGTGTGCTCGAGCGGCCCGAGACCACCGCACCGACCTCGCCCGAGCTCGCCGTCGCCGGAGATCCCTTTCAACGCCGTCGCTGCCTCAGCTCGTCCCCGACCCCGCCGGTGGCCTCTACGGGAGCGCTGTGAGCCTAGCTACTCCTCCGACCCTCTCTCTCTCATTCCCGAGCCGTGTAGCCACCGCACGAGGATCACACGCCCGCACCGTCGCGGACCTCGTCGCCGACGTGCTTCCGGCCACACTCCGGCCACAAGATGGTGTCCATCTTGCTCACCGAGTCCCACAGCACCTAGCTAGCCACTCCACGAGCCTCACCGACCCCTCTAGCGCCAAGTTCATCCTCGACCGAACCCCGGTGGCCGCCAAAGTCATCGCCGGCGCCAACTCCGGCCACCCCAACCCCAACGGACTCCGCCAAGAGCTGCGGTTTGTCCTCAGCTCCACTCCGGTGGTCTCCGCGGTCCATTTGGTGGCCGAAATGGCCAAAACCACTCCCGCCGCCGCGTCGGGCTCGCCGGCGGCTAAACGCCGGCAGCCGACTTTGACTTTGACCACGGGTGGGCCCTGGTTGACCCCCCTGAGTCAATGACAGGTGGGGCCCAGCCCTGCTAATTATACAGGATTAGTTTTAATTAAATCGTAATTAAAATAATCACCCTGACATGCGGGACCCACTGTCAGGTTTGACCCAGACCTGTTCCGTTGACCTGCTGACGTCGCACTGACGTCAGGCTGACGCAGTAATTGATTTTCTGGATTTAAATTAAATCAGGAAATTCCAGAATATTATTTAAACTTCAAAAATTCATAACTTTTATTCTGTAACTCCAAATTGGACAAATTATATATGAAAAATGATCAGAAAAATCCAATCTATCCATCTGTACTATTTTCATGCATGATCAAACAAGTTAAATTGATGTTTTAAGCTGAACAAGGAAAAGCACTTTAAAAGACCATATTTGAATTTGAAATTTGAATCCTTGATTCAAATTTGTTCAAACCCCTCTGGTTTTAGTTGCATTAGCCCAACACACTCATATTGCCATGTTTCATGCATGCATCATATTGTTGCACATTGTTTGGTGATGGTTGTGTATCGGTGTCCTTTGTGACAGGTTCTGCCCCCGAGGAGTACCGTGATTACCCTAACGAAGAACCGTATCAGTGCATCGAACCATCAGGCAAGCAACCAACCATTTGATCATATCGATACAATCCCATGTTCTCGCTCCTGCTCTCTTTTACTGCATTAAGACAACGCGATTCAAACTGCTGTGTGCTACGGTAGTTGAACCCATTTCCTCTGCATGACCTGTCATTGCCACAGTAACTAGATGAAACCCACTAGCATGTGTAGGAGTTGATTGAGCCCTATGTATGTGTTGTTCCTACCTTGCTATGCCTGCTATGCTTAGAGTCGCGTCAGGTCTGGTTCATCTGGGTGATGGGCTAGAGTGAAATGATTATGTCGGTAATGAGAGTGGTGTGGTGAACACGTTTTGGTAAAGGTATCGATGAGAGGCCATGTAGGAGTACATGGTGGGTTGTTTCATTGAAGCCGACCTTAAGCACTGAGATCTGTATGTGTGATTTAAGAATCAGCTACTACCATGCATTGGGCCCGAAACCAATGGACCCTCTCGACTTCTTATTCACCCTAGTTCTCCGTCCAGGAGTTGCAAGTAGTTTCTGGTGTTTGTAGCCTACTGGAGGCCGTGGACAGCGCTGACCGTAGGGGTGGGCTGTGATGCGGTAGGTACGTGGCACGGTGTACCGAATACCCGTTAGGTATCTCGGGAACCCTGTTCACATCGTTCGGGGCCGTATGGGAAACCTCGGCCGGACTCCCTGCGGATGGAACCTGAATAGGCGATAAACCTGGACTGGAGGCTTAGGTGATTAGGTAGGTCGTGGCCGACACCCACGTTGGGCTTCCGCTTGAAGGTTGCCGAGTACATGTCGTGTAAGCGACGGTAAGTGGTGAGAGCGTGTATGAAGAAGTACACCCCTGCAGGGTTAACATGATCTATTCGAATAGCCGCGTCCGCGGTAAAGGACTACTTGGTTGCCTATACAGTTCATAGACAAGTAAATGGAAACTGTTAAAAGCCTCAAGATAAGTGTGAGTGCCGAGGATGGCTCTTCCGTAGGAAGACGGAGGTGGATCCTCGGTAGTGTATTGAAGTGGTGAGTAGTGGACTCGTGTGCGCAAAACCATTTCAAGTTGGAGTATCGTAGGATAGCCTAGCCAAGAGTCAAAGCTGGCTTGCTGCAATAACTCCACCAACCCTTCTTGATACTATGCATGTATGTAGGATCTGATGTAAGTCTTGCTGAGTACCTTTGTACTCATGTTGCTATAATCTACATTTTTACAGAAGACGCTGCAACCCCTTCTGATGGGTTCTATGTAGACGTTGACATCAACGAGTAGGCTAAAGACCCAGGTGGTGACCCTGAGCTTGTGAAGGACCACGTAGTATAGCTAGGCTTTCCAAGCCTCTTTTATTTTACTAGTTGTCTGTACTCAGACAAGTTACTTCCGCTGCTGGTTTGTATGACTGTATGACTTGTATGTGGGTCGTGAGACCCGTACCTTTGTGTATGTTATGTATGGCTCCCTGAGCCTTAAATAAAGTACTTGTGTCATAGAGTCATGTTGTGATGCTTCGTTGTATTTGCACATATCGAGCATATTGTGTGTATGATTGAAATGCTTGGTATGTGTGGGATCTGACTATCTAGTTGTTTATCTTTAGTAGCCTCTCTTACCGGGAAATGTCTCCTAGTGTTACCGCTGAGCCATGGTAGCTTGCTACTGCTCTGGAACACTTAGGCTGGCCGGCATGTGTCCTTCTTCGTTCCTGTGTCTGTCCCTTCGGGGAAATGTCACGCTTTGAGTACCGGAGTCCTGTTAGCCCGCTACAGCCCGGTTTACCGGAGTCCTGCTAGCCCAGTGCTACAGCCCGGACCCACTTGCTGATGACCGACACGTTCGAAGCTGGGTCATGGATGCCTGTCCCTGTAAGTCTGTGCCACTTTGGGTTTACGACTAGTCATGTCAGCCCGGGCTCCTTATCATATGGATGCTAGCGACACTATCATATACGTGAGCCAAAAGGCGCAAACGGTCCCGGGAAAAGGTAAGACGACACCCGTGGGGATACCGTGCGTGAGGCCGCAAAGTGATATGAGGTGTTACCAGCTAGATCGATGTGACATCGAGTCGGGGTCCTGACAGCGTTGGCATCAGAGCCGGACTGCCTGTAGGTTCTCCAAGCCAAACTGGTCGATGTTGAGTCTAGAAATTCTTTAGTTATATGTAGGGGAATTGTTTGTGGGTTGGAACGTAAGGCTCTTTTTACTCCTTATACCTTATGACTTTCTGATCTGAGTCAGTCCATTCTTCCACCGGGGGTTAAGGAATTAGGATCTATTCTCTCTATCAGGATCACGTGTTACTAATCAGTAGTACCTTATAGGTTTGATGGATACAAGCCTAGTTCAGATCTACTACCACATTATGTTGTTAGAATGGTTTCAGAACTTTGAGGTGATGATGTTGAGTGTGTACGAAATCCTTTGTCAAATGTCTCAAATCCTTCTTGAGCATTTACAGCTGTTATGCTGCCGAAATTTTGCTAGAAATTCTAATGCCTTTGCATTATGATTGTGCTTTCAGATGGCCACTCGCGACCTCAATCAAGTGGTTCGCCTGACTCGATGTCTAGATGTACCCGGCCATACTGCTAAGTTGGTCAGGGTAATGACTGAGGCTGGATACCGCTGGTATCCCGAGTACACGGTCGAAGAGCAATTCCGAGATTTTAATCAAAGCCAGTATCTCTGCACTGTCAGGATATTTCCATCTTATCCTGGATCCACCGAGCCTCTTCACTGTTCCTATGGACTCGGGGTTACTATTGAGATGGCTGTGCAGGACGCCGCCTACTCTATGATGACCATTATGCGAGTCAGATCTGGTTTATTTCGGGACTCTGATTTCCGGTATATGCCAGGATCACTTCCGGGAGCACAAGGATATCTCCAGGCTATCTATGCTGACCCCACTCAGGAGGATTCACGGACTCGCACCACTGCTGAGATGCTCGAGGATAAGGACCGTGAAAATCGGGCCTTAAGGTTAGAGCTCTTCAATACCCGTGCTGACCACTGGGCCACGTTGACTCGGTTCGCACCGGCGGTGCAAGCTGGATATTCAGATATGCGCGATCTCTATCCTGTGAGATCTGCTCTGCCGGACGTGATGGTTTGGCGTGATGTAGGAGGCATCACCCCACCTCGCGGTCCCCGCAGGCCACCGTTTGCTGGTCCAAGGCCTCATCCTAGCCCCTATGGTCCACAAGCTCCGCGAGACCGTCTGTTTCCGGATGATCATGTTGAACTTCCAGGCTATGGAGGTGACTTCTACGAGGACTACTACGGATCGGTCTGAGTTAGTGGTAGTATCACTAGTTCGCACTAGCTGTGTCGTCTATCGTCCCGCGTGACTCGTGGGATATGACTTAGCTTGTACTCTTCCGGAGGTGTAGAAAAATAATGTATAGGAGCTTGGAATGCCTCCGATGAGATGTAATCCTTTTTCACCGTAATAGTACTTTGTTTGGTCTTGTACTAAACCCTGTATGGTGTGTATGACGATGGAATAAAAGAAGCAGTTTCTGTATCTACCATGTCATACGGATGATCATCTTGCATTCCGACTTATTCCTTACATTATGTATCCTATGTCGGAATTTTACCATCCTGACTAAATCATTGTCTTGGTTACCTAGGATGGTCAACACGCGCGCTAACCCTGCTTCCCAAGAGCAGGCCGAAGGCAGTGAAGCCAGGGATGCAAATCTGCCTCATCCCCTTCACTAGCCGAGGTTATGATGGAAGCTGAGAGAAACAAGCGGGAGACCAACCGTTTGTTGGAGCGTATTGAACAGAATACAGCACACCATCAGAGGGCTAACGTGGTGTCACTCAGTGATTTTATCAAATTGCATCCACCCACGTTCCACCACTCCGTCGAGCCTCTCGACGCTGATGACTGGCTTCGCAGTATCTCTCACAAGCTGCGTTCCGCGCTAGTAGCTGAGGCTGACAAGGTCACCTTTGCTGCATATCATCTTGAAGGCCCCGCCAGTCTATGGTGGGAGAATTATGGAGCTATGCGGCCAGCGGGCCATGTCACTACTTGGGCTGAGTTCAGCGAGGCTTTCCGTGAACATCACATTCCGGAGGGTCTCATGGACCGTAAACGTGAAGAATTTTGCAGTTTCACCCAAGGCCGACTTTCTGTGGATGCCTATAGCAGGGAGTTTGGTAATCTCGCCCGATATGCAACTGAGGAAGTGTCTACTGACGCCAAGAAGCAAGCAAGGTTCCGTAAGGGCCTTAGTCCTGAGCTTCGCCGCGACCTCCGTCTGCATGAGTGCACATCTTTTCAGAAACTTGTCAACAAAGCCATCAGTGCTGAAACTGGTCAGACTGACTATGACGCAACACGCAAGCATGGCCGTGATATGGGTTCCTCATCCGGTGCTGGTCCTCAGAAGCGCCGCGTGTGGGTGCCCAACACCGCCCTGCCACCCAGGTTCACACCGAGGCCATCTTTCCAGGCGCCTCGCCCCGTTCAACAGTCTGCTCCAGCCAAGCCCTATGGGGGTCCAACCAACAATGCTCCTCCACGCACCAGTTCCGTGACTTGTTTCAAATGTGGGGAATCTGGTCACTATATGCGTGAGTGTCCCCAGACCAACCCCAACCAATCCGCTAAAGCTGTTGGCCGTGGCAAGCCGACAGGAAAAATATTCCACGCCAAGCCGGTCACCGCTTCACGTGGCCATGTCAACTGTATCTCTGCCGAAGAAGCTCAAGAGGATCCCAACGTCGTTCTCGGTACGCTTCTTGTTAATTGCCACCCGGCATCTGTTCTTTTCGATACAGGAGCCTCTCATTCTTTTATATCTGAAAACTATGCTCGCTTGCATAACGTCGCATTCGGTGATATGCCAACCTCTATGGTAATTCAAACTCCGGGATCCAAATGGCAAACTTCTAGAGTAAGCCATGGAAATGAAATCCAAGTCGACAGACTTGTTTTCCTCGCGTCTTTGATAGCCCTTAAATCTTCAGATATTAATATCATTTTGGGTATGGACTGGATGTCAGCTCATCAAGCCAAAATTGATTGCTTCTCTAGGACTGTTCAACTCACCCATCCTTCGGGGAAGATAGTCAATGTCTTGACCCGAATAGCCAAGCGACAATTATATTCTCTTAACGCCAGCCCTTTGCCAGACCTTGAGGACGTGCCGGTAGTCTGTGACTTCCCGGATGTCTTTCCAGAGGAATTGCCAGGTGTTCCACCTGACAGGGATGTTGAGTTCGTAATAGACCTCATCCCCGGAACCGTTCCGATTGCTAGAAGACCTATAAGATGGCACCACTAGAACTAGCCGAGCTTAAGAAACAACTCGATGAATCCTTGAAAAAGGGTTTCATCCGCCCTAGTTCATCTCCGTGGGCTTGCCCCGTCCTGTTCGTTAAGAAGAAGGATGGTACGGACCGGATGGTTGTAGATTACCGACCTGTCAATTTGGTCACAATCAAGAACAAATACCCGCTTCCCAGGATCAACGACCTGTATGATCAGCTCGCTGGATCCTCAGTCTTCTCCAAGATGGATTTGAGGTTGGGCTACCATCAAATCAAAATCAGAAACGGGGACATTCCTAAAACGGCCTTTGTTACTCGTTATGGCCAATACGAGTACACCGTCATGTCCTTCGGTTTAACCAACGCTCCAGCCACCTTTTCTCGGTTAATGAACTCAATCTTCATGGAGTATTTGGATAAATTCGTCGTAGTTTATCTCGATGATATACTCATCTACTCCAAGAACGAGGAAGAACATGCCGAACATTTAAGGCTAGTGTTGAAGAAACTTCGAGAGCATCGCCTTTATGCCAAATTTTCTAAATGTGAATTCTGGTTGTCAGAAGTGACCTATCTGGGTCATGTAATATCTGGTAAAGGTATTGCTGTTAACCCTGAGCGAGTGCAAGCCGTCCTTAATTGGACTCCACCTGAATCGGTCAAGCAAGTTCGGAGTTTTCTAGGCTTAGCGAGCTATTGCCGTCGCTTTGTCGAGAACTTTTCCAAAGTTGCTAAACCTCTAACCGAACTCCTCAAGAAAGATAAGAAGTTCGAATGGACTCCACAATGTGAGCACAGCTTTCAGGAACTGAAAAGACGCCTGACCTCTGCTCCCGTGCTGGTACCGCCAGACTTCTCCAAGGACTTCGTTATCTACTGCGACGCCTCGCGACAAGGACTAGGTTGCATTCTCATGCAAGATCGACACGTAATTGCTTACGCTTCACGGCAATTGCACCCACATGAGGAGAATTATCCTACTCATGATCTAGAGCTTGCAGCCGTAGTCTATGCACTTAAGACCTGGCGACATTACCTCCTCGGTAATCGTTGCGAAATATTCACTGATCACCAAAGTCTGAAGTACATTTTCACCCAACCGGATTTGAATCTCAGGCAGAGACGTTGGGTTGAATTGATCACAGACTTCGACTTAGGAATAACCTACACCCCAGGGAAAGCCAACGTCATGGCTGATGCGCTAAGTCGTAAATCTTATTGTAACAACCTGATGTTACAACAAAGTCAACCGTTTCTCCATGAGGAATTTCGGAAACTTAACCTTCACATTGTACCTCAAGGTTTTCTTTCCACCTTGGTGGCAAAACCTACCCTTACGGATCAAATTATCAAAGCACAGAAGGTAGATCCGGGAATCTCCCGCATCAAGAGGAACATTCAGAAAGGAATTGCGGGTTGTTTCTCCATTAATGATCAAGGAGTCGTATACTTCGGGAATCGACTAGTAGTTCCCAAAGTGCGCAACCTAAGGCGATTAATCCTTAAGGAAGCTCATGAATCTCCTCTCACTATTCATCCCGGTAGTACTAAAATGTATCAGGACCTACGCCAGAGGTTCTGGTGGACTAGGATGAAGAGAGAAATTGCTCAGTATATTGCAAATTGCGACGTCTGTCGTCGTGTAAAAGCAGAGCATCAACGGCCTGCTGGCACTCTTCAACCCTTAGCTATTCCTGAATGGAAATGGGATAAAATTAGTATGGATTTCATTACCGGTTTTCCCAGGACCAAGAGAGGGAATAATGCTATTTTCGTCGTGGTCGATCGTCTTTCCAAGGTAGCCCATTTCTTACCTGTTCGTGAGAGTATAACCGCTAGTCAGCTGGCAGATTTGTACATCTCCCGAATAGTGTCTCTCCATGGTGTTCCTTTGGAAATTAACTCGGATCGAGGAAGTCTTTTCACCTCTCGATTTTGGGAAAGTTTCCAAAATGCTATGGGAACCCGTCTCTCCTTTAGCACCGCTTTCCACCCTCAGTCGAGTGGTCAAGTGGAACGCGTCAACCAAATTCTAGAAGACATGCTTCGAGCCTCTGTTATCTCTTTCGGAATGGACTGGGAGAAGTGCCTTCCATTTGCCGAATTCGCCTACAACAACAGCTATCAATCTAGCTTGGGTAAAGCCCCTTTTGAAGTTCTCTATGGACGACGATGTCGAACACCCCTTAACTGGTCAGAGACCGGGGAAAGACAATTCTTTGGCCCGGATATGATTCAGGAAGCAGAAGAACAAGTTCGTATCGTTCGTGAAAAGTTGAAAACAGCCCAATCTCGTCAAAAGAGTCAATATGACCGAAAACATAGGGCTATGACTTTCGAAGTTGACGAGAAGGCTTATCTTCGGGTCACCCCTCTGAAGGGAACCCATCGTTTCGGTATCAAAGGCAAATTGGCTCCTCGTTACATTGGACCTTTTCGCATTCTCGCCAAACGAGGAGAAGTTGCCTACCAGTTGGAACTACCTCCGCACCTCTCCAGAGTTCACGATGTCTTCCACGTTTCTCAACTCAGGCGTTGCTTCTCGGATCCTATCCGTGGAGTGGACCACGAAACGCTTGATCTCCAAGATGATCTTACATATCGAGAGTACCCCATTCGTATCCTCGATCAGGCCGAACGTACCACGCGACGTCATAATATCAAGTTTCTCAAGGTTCAATGGTCGCACCATTCTGAGGATGAAGCAACTTGGGAAAGGGAGGATCGTCTTCGACTTGAATATCCCGCCTTCTTCCCGGAGGAACCCAAATCTCGGGACGAGATTCTTTTGAGTGGGGGTGAGTTGTCACACCCTAGCTAGTCATGCATTAGAGTGTTGCATCATGTTTACTCTTTCATCAGAAACTTGAAATGGGGATGACAGAACCCCCAGTCCCCTCTGAAACCAACTAGGGTTACTAAAATAATTTTTCAATGAACCTGAAATGCCCTTCTAAAATGCCCATCATTTTTGCCTTGGTTCAGAACCTCTGCCAAAAGTGGTGCACATTTTCCTAGGCCATCCTAGGGTTTTTGAATTAAATCATAAATATTTGAATTTGGGCATTTAAAATAATATAAAATATTTAAATGCTCAAATATCTCCAAACTAAAATGTTTCATGTTGGAAATAATCCAACTATGGGCCAGGAATAGTTTGGTGATTTTTGAAGTTGCCTAGGTATTTTATTAAATTCAACAAAGTTGCAGATATATTAAATAAAAAACAGAAACAGAAAAAAAGGGGAAAACTTACCTGTCGCCCACCAGCCAGCCCACCTGGCCGGCCCAGCCCGGCCACCGCTCCAGCGAGCTGCTTGGCTTGCCAGGCAGGCAGCCAAGGTGCTCGGCGGCGGCACCGCAGCTCGCCACGCAGCTGCTCGCCGCCTCGCCGCCTCCCTCGCCCGGCTAACGCCGTGAACCGGCCTCCCTCTCTCCCCCGAACCCCCCAGACACCCCCTCTCCTCTCCAGCTCCTCCCCCTCGCACGCCCCAGCCATGGCCGACGCCATCGCCGCCACCCCCTCGCCGTAGCCACGCCCTCCGTCCACCCCACGCCGTGCCACCGTGTCCAGGAGCTTCGCCGCCGTCCACTTCATCGAGCTAGCCGAGCCCCGTGTGCTCGAGCGGCCCGAGACCACCGCACCGACCTCGCCCGAGCTCGCCGTCGCCGGAGATCCCTTTCAACGCCGTCGCTGCCTCAGCTCGTCCCCGACCCCGCCGGTGGCCTCTACGGGAGCGCTGTGAGCCTAGCTACTCCTCCGACCCTCTCTCTCTCATTCCCGAGCCGTGTAGCCACCGCACGAGGATCACACGCCCGCACCGTCGCGGACCTCGTCGCCGACGTGCTTCCGGCCACACTCCGGCCACAAGATGGTGTCCATCTTGCTCACCGAGTCCCACAGCACCTAGCTAGCCACTCCACGAGCCTCACCGACCCCTCTAGCGCCAAGTTCATCCTCGACCGAACCCCGGTGGCCGCCAAAGTCGTCGCCGGCGCCAACTCCGGCCACCCCGACCCCAACGGACTCCGCCAAGAGCTGCGGTTTGTCCTCAGCTCCACTCCGGTGGTCTCCGCGGTCCATTTGGTGGCCGAAATGGCCAAAACCACTCCCGCCGCCGCGTCGGGCTCGCCGGCGGCTAAACGCCGGCAGCCGACTTTGACTTTGACCACGGGTGGGCCCTGGTTGACTCCCCTGAGTCAATGACAGGTGGGGCCCAGCCCTGCTAATTATACAGGATTAGTTTTAATTAAATCTTAATTAAAATAATCACCCTGACATGCGGGACCCACTGTCAGGTTTGACCCAGACCTGTTCCGTTGACCTGCTGACGTCACACTGACGTCAGGCTGACGCAGTAATTGATTTTCTGGATTTAAATTAAATCAGGAAATTCCAGAATATTATTTAAACTTCAAAAATTCATAACTTTTATTCTGTAACTCCAAATTGGACAAATTATATATGAAAAATGATCAGAAAAATCCAATCTATCCATCTGTACTATTTTCATGCATGATCAAACAAGTTAAATTGATGTTTTAAGCAGAACAAGGAAAAGCACTTTAAAAGACCATATTTGAATTTGAAATTTGAATCCTTGATTCAAATTTGTTCAAACCCCTCTGGTTTTAGTTGCATTAGCCCAACACACTCATATTGCCATGTTTCATGCATGCATCATATTGTTGCACATTGTTTGGTGATGGTTGTGTATCGGTGTCCTTTGCGACAGGTTCTGCCCCCGAGGAGTACCGTGATTACCCTAACGAAGAACCATATCAGTGCATCGAACCATCAGGCAAGCAACCAACCATTTGATCATATCGATACAATCCCATGTTCTCGCTCCTGCTCTCTTTTACTGCATTAAGACAACGCGATTCAAACTGCTGTGTGCTACGGTAGTTGAACCCATTTCCTCTGCATGACCTGTCATTGCCACAGTAACTAGATGAAACCCACTAGCATGTGTAGGAGTTGATTGAGCCCTATGTATGTGTTGTTCCTACCTTGCTATGCCTGCTATGCTTAGAGTCGTGTCAGGTCTGGTTCATCTGGGTGATGGGCTAGAGTGAAATGATTATGTCGGTAATGAGAGTGGTGTGGTGAACACGATTTGGTAAAGGTATCGATGAGAGGCCATGTAGGAGTACATGGTGGGTTGTTTCATTGAAGCCGACCTTAAGCACTGAGATCTGTATGTGTGATTTAAGAATCAGCTACTACCATGCATTGGGCCCGAAACCAATGGACCCTCTCGACTTCTTATTCACCCTAGTTCTCCGTCCAGGAGTTGCAAGTAGTTTCTGGTGTTTGTAGCCTACTGGAGGCCGTGGACAGCGCTGACCGTAGGGGTGGGCTGTGATGCGGTAGGTACGTGGCACGGTGTACCGAATACCCGTTAGGTATCTCGGGAACCCTGTTCACATCGTTCGGGGCCGTATGGGAAACCTCGGCCGGACTCCCTGCGGATGGAACCTGAATAGGCGATAAACCTGGACTGGAGGCTTAGGTGATTAGGTAGGTCGTGGCCGACACCCACGTTGGGCTTCCGCTTGAAGGTTGCCGAGTACATGTCGTGTAAGCGACGATAAGTGGTGAGAGCGTGTATGAAGAAGTACACCCCTGCAGGGTTAACATGATCTATTCGAATAGCCGCGTCCGCGGTAAAGGACTACTTGGTTGCCTATACAGTTCATAGACAAGTAAATGGATACTGTTAAAAGCCTCAAGATAAGTGTGAGTGCCGAGGATGGCTCTTCTGTAGGAAGACGGAGGTGGATCCTCGGTAGTGTATTGAAGTGGTGAGTAGTGGACTCGTGTGCGCAAAACCATTTCAAGTTGGAGTATCGTAGGTTAGCCTAGCCAAGAGTCAAAGCTGGCTTGCTGCAATAACTCCACCAACCCTTCTTGATACTATGCATGTATGTAGGATCTGATGTAAGTCTTGCTGAGTACCTTTGTACTCATGTTGCTATAATCTACATTTTTACAGAAGACGCTGCAACCCCTTCTGATGGGTTCTATGTAGACGTTGACATCAACGAGTAGGCTAAAGACCCAGGTGGTGACCCTGAGCTTGTGAAGGACCACGTAGTATAGCTAGGCTTTCCAAGCCTCTTTTATTTTACTAGTTGTCTGTACTCAGACAAGTTACTTCCGCTGCTGGTTTGTATGACTGTATGACTTGTATGTGGGGTCGTGAGACCCGTACCTTTGTGTATGTTATGTATGGCTCCCTGAGCCTTAAATAAAGTACTTGTGTCATAGAGTCATGTTGTGATGCTTCGTTGTATTTGCACATATCGAGCATATTGTGTGTATGATTGAAATGCTTGGTATGTGTGGGATCTGACTATCTAGTTGTTTATCTTTAGTAGCCTCTCTTACCGGGAAATGTCTCCTAGTGTTACCGCTGAGCCATGGTAGCTTGCTACTGCTCTGGAACACTTAGGCTGGCCGGCATGTGTCCTTCTTCGTTCCTGTGTCTGTCCCTTCGGGGAAATGTCACGCTTTGAGTACCGGAGTCCTGTTAGCCCGCTATAGCCCGGTTTACCGGAGTCCTGCTAGCCCAGCGCTACAGCCCGGACCCACTTGCTGATGACCGACACGTTCGAAGCTGGGTCATGGATGCCTGTCCCTGTAAGTCTGTGCCACTTTGGGTTTACGACTAGTCATGTCAGCCCGGGCTCTTTATCATATGGATGCTAGCGACACTATCATATACGTGAGCCAAAAGGCGCAAACGGTCCCGGGAAAAGGTAAGTCGACACCCGTGGGGATACCGTGCGTGAGGCCGCAAAGTGATATGAGGTGTTACCAGCTAGATCGATGTGACATCGAGTCGGGGTCCTGACACGGGTCGAGAGATATGAAGTCTTCGACAAGTTCTTTAGTTGTAAGATGGAGGAAAATAGTTCTGTCAGTGAGCACATACTCAAAATGTCTGGGTTGCATAACCACTTGACTCAGCTGGGAATTAATCTCCCAGATGACGCGGTCATTGACAGAATCCTTCAGTCGCTTCCACCGAGCTACAAGAGCTTTGTGATGAACTTCAATATGCAGGGGATGGAAAAGACCATTCCTGAGGTATATTCAATGCTGAAATCAGCGGAGGTGGAAATCAAAAAGGAACATCAAGTGTTGATGGTGAATAAAACCACTAAGTTCAAGAAAGGCAAGGGTAAAAAGAACTTCAAGAAGGACGGCAAGGGAGTTGTCGCGCCCGGTAAGCAAGCTGCCGGGAAGAAGTCAAAGAATGGACCCAAGCCTGAGACTGAGTGTTTTTATTGCAAGGGAAGTGGTCACTAGATGCGGAACTGCCCCAAATACTTAGCGGACAAGAAGGCCGGCAACACTAAAGGTATATGTGATATACATGTAATTGATGTGTACCTGACCAGTACTCGTAGTAGCTCCTGGGTATTTGATACCGGTGCGGTTGCTCACATTTGTAACTCAAAGCAGGAGCTGCGGAATAAGCGGAGACTGGCGAAGGACGAGGTGACAATGCGCGTCGGGAATGGTTCCAAGGTCGATGTGATCGTCGTCGGCATGCCGCCTCTACATTTACCTACGGGATTAGTTTTAAACCTCAATAATTGTTATTTAGTGCCAGCTTTGAGAATGAACATTGTATCAGGATCTCGTTTAATTCGAGATGGCTACTCATTTAAATCCAAGAATAATGGTTGTTCTATTTATATGAGAGATATGTTTTATGGTCATGCTCCGCTGGTGAATGGTTTATTCTTAATGAATCTCGAGCGTAATGTTACACATATTCATAGTGTGAATACCAAAAGATGTAAGGTTGATAATGATAGTCCCACATACTTGTGGCACTGCCGCCTTGGTCACATAGGTGTCAAACGCATGAAGAAGCTCCATGCAGATGGACTTTTGGAGTCTCTTGATTACGAATCATTTGACAAGTGCGAACCATGCCTCATGGGTAAAATGACCAAGACTCCATTCTCAGGAACAATGGAGCGAGCAACCAACTTATTGGAAATCATACATACTGATGTATGCGGTCCAATGAGTGTTGAGGCTCGCAGTGGCTATCATTACGTTCTCACCCTCACTGATGACTTGAGTAGATATGGGTATGTCTACTTAATGAAACACAAGTCTGAGACCTTTGAAAAGTTCAAGGAATTTCAGAGTGAGGTTGAGAATCAACATGACAAGAAAATCAAGTTCTTGCGATCAGATCGTGGGGGAGAATACTTGAGTCAGGAATTTGGCACACACTTAAGGAAATGTGGAATAGTTTCACAACTCACGCCGCCTGGAACACCTCAGTGTAATGGTGTGTCCGAACATCGTAATCGCACTCTATTGGATATGGTGCGATCTATGATGTCTCTTACTGATTTACCGCTATCATTTTGGGGCTATGCTTTAGAGACTGCCGCATTCACTTTAAATAGGGATCCGTCGAAATCTGTTGAGACGACACCGTATGAGTTATGGTTTGGGAAGAAACCTAAGCTGTCGTTTCTAAAAGTTTGGGGATGCAATGCTTATGTCAAGAAACTTCAACCTGAAAAGCTCGAACCCAAGTCGGAAAAATGTGTCTTCATAGGATACCCTAAAGAAACTATTGGGTATACCTTCTACCTCAGATCCGAAGGCAAGATCTTTGTTGCCAAGAATGGATCCTTTCTAGAGAAAGAGTTTCTCTCAAAAGAAATAAGTGGGAGGAAAGTAGAACTCGATGAAGTATTACCTCTTGAACCGGTAAGTGGCGCAGCTCAAGAAAATGTTCCTGAGGTGCCTGCACCGACTAGAGAGGAAGTTAATGATGATGATCATGAAACTTCAGATCAAGTTGCTACTGAACTTGGTAGGTCCACAAGGACACGTTCCGCACCAGAGTGGTATGGCAACCCTGTCTTGGAAGTCATGACAATGGTGAACCTTCGAACTATGAAGAAGCGATGGCGGGCCCAGATTCCGACAAATGGCTGGAAGCCATGAAATCCGAGATAGGATCCATGTATGAAAACGAAGTATGGACTTTGACTGACTTGCCTGATGATCGGCGAGCCATAGAAAATAAATGGATCTTTAAGAAGAAGACAGACGCGGATGGTAATGTAACCATCTATAAAGCTCGGCTTGTCGCTAAGGGTTATCGACAAGTTCAAGGGGTTGACTACGATGAGACTTTCTCACCCGTAGTGAAGCTGAAGTCCGTCCGAATCATGTTAGCAATTGCCGCATTCTATGATTATGAGATATGTCAAATGGACGTCAAAACGGCATTCCTTAATGATTTCCTTAAGGAAGAATTGTATATGATGCAGCCGGAAGGTTTTGTCGATCCTAAGAATGCTGACAAGGTGTGCAAGCTCCAACGCTCGATTTATGGGCTGGTGCAAGCATCTCGGAGTTGGAACATTCATTTTGATGAGATGATCAAAGCGTTTGGGTTTACGCAGACTTCTGGAGAAGCCTGCATTTACAAGAAAGTGAGTGGGAGCTCTGTAGCATTTCTCATATTGTATGTGGATGACATACTGTTGATGGGAAATGATATAGAATTCTCGGAAAGCATAAAGGCCTACTTGAACAAGTGTTTTTCAATGAACGATCTTGGAGAAGCTGCTTATATATTAGGCATCAAGATCTATAGAGATAGATCGAGACGCCTCATTGTTCTTTCACAGAGTACGTACCTTGACAAGATATTGAAGAAGTTCAAAATGGATCAGTCAAAGAAGGGGTTCTTGCCTGTATTGCAAGGTACGAGATTGAGCATGGCTGAATGCCCGACCACAGCAGAAGATAGAGAAAAGATGAGTGTCGTCCCCTATGCCTCGGCCATAGGGTCTATCATGTATGCTATGCTTTGTACCAGACCTGATGTAAACCTTGCCGTAAGTTTGGTAGGAAGGTACCAAAGTAATCCCGGCATGGAACACTGGACAGCGGTCAAGAATATCCTGAAGTACCTGAAGAGGACTAAGGATATGTTTCTCGTTTATGGAGGTGACGAAGAGCTCGTCGTAAAGGGTTACGTCGATGCTAGCTTCGACACAGATCTGGATGACTCTAAGTCACAAACCGGATACGTGTATATTTTGAATGGTGGGGCAGTAAGCTGGTGCAGTTGCAAGCAAAGCGTTGTGGCGGGATCTACATGTGAAGCGGAGTACATGGCAGCCTCGGAGGCAGCACAAGAGGCAATCTGGGTGAAGGAGTTCATTACCGACCTAGGAGTCATACCCAATGCGTCGGGCCCGATGACTCTCTTATGTGACAACACTGGAGCTATTGCCCTTGCCAAGGAGCCCAGGTTTCACAGGAAGACCAGGCATATCAAGCGTCGCTTCAACTCCATTCGTGAAAGTGTTCAAAATGGAGACATAGATATTTGTAAAGTACATACGGACCTGAATGTGGCAGATCCATTGACTAAACCTCTCCCTAGAGCAAAACATGATCAACACCAGAACTGCATGGGTGTTCGATTCATCACAATTTAACTAGATTATTGACTCTAGTGCAAGTGGGAGACTGTTGGAAATATGCCCTAGAGGAAATAATAAAAAGGTTATTATTATATTTCTTTGTTCATGATAATTGTCTATTGTTCATGCTATAATTGTGTTATCCGGAAATCATAATACATGTGTGAATACATAGACCACAACACGTCCCTAGTGAGCCTCTAGTTGACTAGCTCGTTGATCAAAAGATAGTCATGGTTTCCTGACTATGGACATTGGATGTCATTGATAACGGGATCACATCATTAGGAGAATGATGTGATGGACAAGACCCAATCCTAAGCATAGCTCTAAGATCGTGTAGTTCGTTTGCTATAGCTTTTCTGAATGTCAAGTATAATTTCGTTAGACCATGAGATTGTGCAACTCCCGGATACCGTAGGAGTGCTTTGGGTGTGCCAAATGTCACAACGTAACTGGGTGACTATAAAGGTACACTACAGGTATCTCCGAAAGTGTCTGTTGGGTTGGCACGAATCGAGACTGGGATTTGTCACTCCGTATGACGGAGAGGTATCTCTGGGCCCACTCAGTAATGCATCATCATAATGAGCTCAATGTGACCAAGTGGTTGATCATGGGATCATGCATTACGGTACGAGTAAAGTGACTTGCCGGTAACGAGATTGAACGAGGTATTGGGATACCGACGATCGAGTCTCAGGCAAGTAACGTACCGATTGACAAAGGGAATTGTATACGGAATTGATTGAATCCTCGACATCGTGGTTCATTCGATGAGATCATCAAGGAGCATGTGGGAGCCAACATGGGTATCCAGATCCCGCTGTTGGTTATTGATCGGAGAGTCGTCTCGGTCATGTCTGCGTGTCTCCCGAACAAGTAGGGTTTACACACTTAAGGTTCTATGACGCTAGGGTTGTTGAGATATTAGCATACAGTAACCCGAAAGTTGTTCGGAGTCCCGGATGAGATCCCGGACGTCACGAGGAGTTTCGGAATGGTTCGGAGGTGAAGATTTATATATAGGAAGTCAAGTTTCGGCCATCAGGAAGGTTTCGGGGGTAATCGGTATTATACCGGGACCACCGGAAGGGTCCCGGGGGTCCACCGGGTGGGGGCACCTATCCCGGAGGGCCCCATGGGCTGAAGTGGGAGGGGAACCAGCCCCAAGTGGTCTGGTGTGCCCCCCCCATGGGCCTCCCCTGTGCCTAGGGTTGCAAACCCTAGGGGTGGGGGCGCCCCACTTGGCTTGGGGGGCACTCCACCCCCTTGGCCGCCGCCCCCCCTTGGAGATTCAATCTCCTAGGGCCGGAGCCCCCCTAGGGGTCCTATATATAGTGGGGGGAGGGAGGGCAGCCGCGCCCTAGCCCCTAGCCTCCCGCTCTCCCTCCTGTGACACTCCTCCCTCTCCCTGAGCTTGGCGAAGCCCTGCCGAGATCACCGTTGCTTCCACCACCACGCCATCGTGCTGCTGGATCTTCATCAACCTCTCCTTCCCCCTTGTTGGATCAAGTAGGAGGAGACGTCTTCCCAACCGTACATGTGTTGAACACGGAGGTGCCGTCCGTTCGGCACTAGGTCATCAGTGATTTGGATCACGACGAGTACAACTCCATCAACCCCGTTCTCTTGAACGCTTCCGCGCGAGATCTACAAGGGTATGTAGATGCACTCCTCTCTCCCTCGTTGCTAGATGACTCCATAGATTGATCTTGGTGATGCGTAGAAAATTTTAAAATTCTGCTATGTTCCCCAACAATCTACTTGATGAAACACAAGTCTAAAACATTTGAAAAGTTCAAAGAATTTCAGAGTGAAGTGGAGAATCATCGTAACAAGAAAATAAAGTTTCTATGATCTGATCGTAGAAGCGAATATTTGAGTTACGAGTTTGGTCTTCAATTAAAACAATGTGGAATAGTTTCACAAACTCATGCCACCTGGAACACCATAGTGTAATGGTGTGTCCGAACGTCGTAACCGTACTTTATTAGATATGGTGCGATCTATGATGTTTCTTACCAATTTACCACTATTGTTTGGGGGTTATGCATTAGAGACAGCTGCATTCACATTAAAAAAGGGCACCATCTAAATCCATTGAGAAGACACCGTATGAACAGTGGTTTAGTAAGAAACCTAAGTTGTCGTTTCTTAAAGTTTGGGGTTGCAATGCTTATGTGAAAAAGTTTCATCTTGAGAAGATCAAACCCCAGTCGGAGAAGTGCATCTTCATAGGATACCCAAAAGTAACTATTGGGTCCACCTTCTATCATAGAACCGAAGGCAAGATATTTGTTGCTGAGAATGGATCCTTTCTAGAGAAGGAGTTTCTCTCGAAAGAAGTGAGTGGGAGGAAAGTAGAACTTGATGAGGTAACTGTACCTACTCCCTTATTGGAAAGTAGGTCATCACAGAAATCTGTTTCTGTGACTCCTACACCAATTAGTGAGGAAGCTAATGATGATGGTCATGTAACTTCAGATCAAGTTACTATCGAACCTCGTAGGTTAACCAGAGTGAGATCCGCACCAGAGTGGCACGGTAATCCTGTTCTGGAGGTCATGTTAATTAACCATGACAAACCTACGAACTATGAGGAAGCGATGATGAGCCCAGATTCCGCGAAATGGCTTGAGGCCATGAAATCCGAGATGGGATCCATGTATGAGAACAAAGTGTGGACTTTGGTTGGCTTGCCCGATGATCAGCAAGCCATAGAAAATAAATGGATCTTCAAGAGGAAGACGGACGCTGATAGTAGTGTTACTATCTACAAAGCTAGACTTGTCAAAAACGATTTTTGACAAAGTTCAAGGTGTTGGCTATGATGAGATTTTCTCACTCGTAGCGATGCTTAAGTCTGTCCGAATCATGTTAGCAAATTGCCGCATTTTATGAATTCTGGCAAATGGATAAACAAAACTGCATTCCTTCAAGGATTTATTAAAGAAAGAGTTGTGTATGATGCAACCAGAAGGTTTTGTCAATCCTAAAGGTGCTAACAAAATATGCAGGCTCCAGCGATCCATCTATGGACTGGTGCAAGCATCTCGGAGTTGGAATATACACTTTGATAAGTTGATCAAAGCATATAGTTTTATACAGACTTGTGGTCCAGCCTATATTTACAAGAAAGTGAGTGGGAGCACTACATCATTTTTAATAAGTATATCTAAATGACATAGGGACAATTGCATTTTTACCCCTAGTTGGTTTCTACCCACGGATTTTGCCCTTACTTTTCGAGCTTGCTCAGTTTTGCCCTTACTTTTTCCGTCGAGGTCCCTCGAATGCCCTTTGACCATTTAACCAAAACTTTGAAAATTCATAACTAATTCATATGAACTCAGAAAAATGCAAATAAGATATCAAAATGTTTAGATAAACATTACCTTTGTGTGCATATCATTTGCATTCAGGACAAAAGCACCCTTTAAACTACCTGAGGTAATTAATGTTATTAACATTATTAAAAATAAAAAGGTATAAACAATATTTTTTTCATGAATAAAAGTTACATGCAAATGTAGGTGATATTTTCTAAACAGCTAGATATCTTATTTGCATTTTTATGAGTTGGTATCATCTTGTTAAGAATGTTCTAACGACTTTGAACATTATTTGGAAACTTCATAACAAGTTGATACGAACTCAGAAAAATGCAAATAAGATATCGGGATGTTCAGAAAACATCACCTACATTTGCATGTAATTTTTATTCCTGAAAAAAATATTGTTTATACCTTTTATTTTTAATAATGTTAATAACATTAATTACCTCAAGTAGTTTAAAGGGTGCGTTTGTCCCGAATGCAAATGATATGCACATAAAGGTAATGTTTATCTAAACATTTCGATATCTTATTTGCATTTTTCTGAGTTCATATGAATTAGTTATGAATTTTCAAAGTTTTGGTCAAACGGTCAAAGGGCATTCGAGAGAACTCGACGGAAAAAGTAAGGGCAAAACTGAGCAAGCTCGAAAAGTAAGGGCAAAACCCCTGGGTAGGAACCGACTAGGGGTAAAAATGCAATTATCCCAATGACATATTGTTGATCGGAAATAGTGTAGAATTATTCTGCAAAGCATAAAGGAGTGTTTGAAAGGAGTTTTTTCAAAGAAAGACCTCGGTGAAGCTGCTTACATATTGAGCATCAAGATCTATAGAGATAGATCAAGACGCTTGATAAGTTTTTTCAATGAGTACATACCTTGACAAGATTTTGAAGTACTTCAAAATGGAACAGTCAAATAAAGAGTTCTTGCCTGTGTGACAAGGTGTGAAATTGAGTAAGACTCAAAGCCCGACCACGGTAGAAGATAGAAAGAGAATGAAAGTCATTCCCTATGCATCGGCCATAGGTTCTATAAAGTATGCCATGCTGTGTACCAGATCTATTGTATACCCTACACTGTTTTTTGGCAAGGGAGTACAATAGTGATCTAGGAGTAGATCACTGGACAACGGTCAAAATTATCCTTAGTGGAATAAGGATATGTTTCTCGATTATGGAGGTGACAAAAGGTTCGTCGTAAAGGGTTACGCCGATGCAAATTTTGACACTGATCCAGATGACTCTAAGTCTCAATCTGGATCCATTTTGAAAGTGGGAGCAATTATCTAGAGTAGCTCCGTGCAGAGCATTGTTGACATAGAAATTTGCAAAATACATGCAGATCTGAATGTGGAAGACCCGTAGACTAAACTTCTCTCACAAGCAAAACATGATCACACCTTAGTACTCTTTGGGTGTTAATCACATAGCGATGTGAACTAGATTGTTGACTCTAGTAAACCCTTTGGGTGTTGGTCACATGACGATGTGAACTATGGGTGTTAATCACATGGTGATGTGAACTATTGGTGTTAAATCACATGGAGATGTGAACTAGATTATTGACTCTAGGGCAAGTGGGAGGCTGAAGGAAATATGCCCTAGAGGCAATAATAAAGTTATTATTTATTTCCTTATATCATGATAAATGTTTATTATTCATGCTAGAATTGTATTAACCAGAAACATAATACATGTGTGAATACATAGACAAACAGAGTGTCACTAGTATGCCTCTACTTGACTAGCTCGTTGATCAAAGATGGTTATGTTTCCTAACCATAGACATGAGTTGTCATTTGATTAACGGGATCACATCATTAGGAGAATGATGTGATTGACTTGACCCATTCCGTTAGCTTAGCACTTGATCGTTTAGTTTGATGCTATTGCTTTCTTCGTGACTTATACATGTTCCTATGACTATGAGATTATGCAACTCCCGTTTACCAGAGGAACACTTTGTGTGCCACCAAATGTCACAACGTAATTGGGCGATTATAAAGGTGCTCCACAGGTGTCTCCGAAGGTACTTGTTGGGTTGGCATAGATCAAGATTAGGATTTGTTACTCCGATTGTCGGAGAGGTATCTCTGGGCCCACTCGGTCATGAACAACACTATAATCCTTGCAAGCATTGCAACTAATGAGTTAGTTGCGGGATAATGTATTACGAAACGAGTAAAGAGACTTGCCGGTAATGAGATTGAACTAGATATTGAGATATCGACGATCGAATCTCGGGCAAGTAACATACCAATGACAAAAGGAACAACGTATGTTGTTACGCGGTTTGACCGATAAAGATCTTCGTAGAATATGTAGTAGCCAATATGAGCATCCAGGTTCCTCTATTGGTTATTGACCGGAGACGTGTCTCGGTCATGTCTACATAGTTCTCGAAACCGTAGGGTCCGCACGCTTAAAGTTTTGATGACGGTTATATTATGAGTTTATGAGTTTTGATGTACCGAAGGTTGTTCGGAGTCCCCGATGTGATCACGGACATGACGAGGAGTCTCAAAATGGTCGAGACATGAAGATTGATATATTGGAAGCCTATATTGGGATATCAGAAGTGTTCCGGGTGAAATCGGGATTTTACCGGAGTACCGAGGGGTTACCGGAACCCCTCGGGGGATTAATGGGCCATAGTGGGCCTTAGTGGAGAAGAGGAGAGGCGGCCAGAGCAGGGCCGCGCGCCCCTCCCCCCTAGTCCGAATAGGACAAGGAGAGGGGGGCGGCGCCCCTCCCCCTTCCTTCCTCTCTCCCTCCTCTTTCCCCCTCCACTCCTAATCCAACAAGGAAAAGGGAGGGAGTCCTACTCCCGGCGGGAGTACAACTCCTCCTTGCGCGCCCCTCCTGGCCGGCCACACCTCCCCCCTTGCCCCATATATAAAGGAGCAAGGGGCACCCTAGAGACAACAATTGATCGTTTGATCTTTTAGCCGTGTGCGGTGCCCCCCTCCACCATAATCCACCTCGGTCATATCATAGCGGTGCTTAGGCGAAGCCCTGCGTCGGTAGGACATCATCATCATCACCATGCTGTCGTGCTGACGGAACTCTCCCTCAAAGCTTAGCTGGATCTGAGTTCGGGGGATGTCATCGAGTTGAACGTGTGCACAACTCAGAGGTGCCGTACGTTCGGTACTTGATCGGTCGGATCATGAAGACATACAACTACATCAACCGCGTTGTGCTAACGCTTCCGCTTTCGGTCTACGAGGGTACTTGGACACAATCTCCCCTCTCGTTGCTATGCATCACCATGATCTTGCGTGTGCGTAGGATTTTTTTAAATTACTATGTTCCCCAACAGACATCAGCTATGGGAACACTCTTTTTTGGATTACTATTAGTAATATGTGTTAGTGTGTTTACTTGATAGTCAACACCTTAAAGAACTAGGAGTCACGCGCATTGTAGTGATGTCTTCTCCTGATTCTCTTTTTATACCATGGGCTTTGTATGTTCTGCTAAATAAATATATCACACATATGCTTCTTGACCAAACAAAGCTCAATGCATAAACATTGACACTTTTAAATGTTTGAACCAATATTTTGACAATTTAAACATTTTGAAAATTGTATGATTGGAAGACCCAATAGTCTGGCCTACTCGTGTTATGCATGTTGAGGACCCCACGACACATGTTGAGTAGCATCCACACATATTCAACTCTGGCACTATGCTAAAAACAAAATATATGCTAAAAATTATTCGTGATGCTAGCCAAAATAACATACCCAAGGAGCGAGTCTCAACCACAAGTATATGGCTTTTGCCTTCGTACCACAAGCAGACTAGGAGATGGACCAAGACTGTCATGCAAGATCGTCAACAAGTTGGACCTAGGGCATTAATTTTAGTAGAGAAGGAAAAACACCCAACTCTAAAGGATGTGTAGCATAGTTAAACATGTGGAGACCAAAATTGCCGAAAGTGGTGCATTAAGTCCCTAACAGCCAAATGAAAGCTTTGGAGGGACCACAGTGTCCAAGGGTGTCTTCGTTTCTATTTGACATGTGGGGTGAACATCGTGATCTAAGCTTGAAGTATTCACATCGCTCTATTCATAGTGAGCTTTGTAAAGTACTCCCTCCGATCCCTTTTAGTCTGCGCATAAGTTTTTCTCATTTTTTTTGCAATGCTCTACGCGATCCAGATTTGTAGCGATTTCTTCCAAATCTATCCCTACTCTTCATCACTGCATGCAAGGTTGCCTCCTCTTGTGCATTAATTCCGGCCACGCATGCAGCGCATGCAAAGGAGGATGGGCCAATAACAACCATGCAGAGAAATGTGCAGGGGAAACAAGGCGGACGGGCCAATTAACTGCCTCGCGTGATTACCGCTCTGCAGCTTTTCAGGTCGTCGCAATTCATCCAACGCGGGGGTAATTCCGTCCGAAATCAATTTCGAGCAGCACTCCTTGGTATGCGTGATGTGAGTTATACGCGAACTAAAGAGAATCGGAGGGAGTAGAAGCCAACCGGATTTTAGAAAGTGGTGCATCATCGAGTCCCTAGCATCCGCATAAAAGCATGGAGGGACCATAGGGGTCCATTGTTGGTTCCTTTCCATCTGACCCATGGGGTCCACGGTGTGATCAAAGTTTGAAGCGCTCACAGTTCTCTATTCCCAGCGAACTTAATATAGAGATGTCTAGGAAATGTTAGGTTACAACATTGGAGCATATATTATTTTATCTTATTGTTAGTTATGTTATCTTGCTATTTCCTTGTGTATCTGGACTGTTTCACAAAGATAAGCTCTTAACCATCCATGTACACTTGCAAGGACGGCCGATTAATCACCCGTATCAATGAGCCATACCGAGCATGGTCCTTGTCACACTTGGAAGCGAATTTCTATACAAAGATCTTGTCTCCCGCTGAATTGAACTACATCCTATTAGGGCTTCCCATACCAGATGCGGAGGACACAATCTTCATGAAATCGAGACTGTTTTGCGCAAGGATTTTTTCCAAAGATGGTGTAGTTCAAATGAACTGCGGCTGTTGTCGCCTCCTTTGGTGTGAGGTGGAGGCACTGTCGTGGTTCTAAGTCTGATAGTAGAATGGGAGGTAGGAATGTAAGGGCAAGATCCTAACTATGAAGGAATTGTACACGCGAGTTTTATGAGTTTAGGCCCTTCTCGGAGGAAGTAACAGCCCTATGTCTCGGAGCTCGGAGGCGGTCGACTAGATTATATGCGTATGTGTTACAGAGGGTGCGAACCCCTATCCCTGAGGAGGGGGTGGCTTATATAAAGTTCGCCAGACCCCTCCCGCCCTCAGTTACAAAGGGTTTAAGGTACATAAAGCTGGGGACGTTACTGGTAACACCTGCAATAAAGATACATAATGACCATTAAAGCTATGACTTAATTCCTGACCGTTGCAGAGTGGAGTGGCTCTACATCTTCTGGTAGTCGAGTGATTGTCCATACGGTCGAGTGTCTTCAAGACTGTCGAGTGGAACATAGCTTCATGGTCGACTGGATGATGATTTTTCTTCGAATGCTTCTGGTTCTTTTAGAGATGTCCTTGGGGAGGGTATCTTGGACAGATCCATGACCCTACCCTAGGTACATAGCTTCATCATTAGCCCCCGAATGGATTAGGGTTTGAGTGAGGAAGGAGTTGAGAACACTTCCGACTCATTTTTCGTGCTATGAGTATATCTTGTTCTGGATCAACAATCTGAGGTGACGACACCAACTTCTTTTTCAGTCGCCTTGATCCATTCTTAGTTTTTGTCGAGTGAACTTTTATTGAAGAGTTCCGCACTACTAGGAAAAGGCCTACTAGTGGCACACCTGTTTTCGCTACTAGTGGCGCACTACAGGTGCGCTACTAGTACCACGCCATTAGTATTTTTTACTAATGGCGCACCACAGGTGCGCCATTAGTATCCCACAGGTGCGCCATTAGTATCTGGTATACTAATGGCGCACCACATAGAAGTGCGCCATTAGTAACAATTTTTTAAAAAAAATTGAAATTTTTTTTTGATTTTTTTTCTTAATCTCAGGTCACTATGGCTTAACCTCGGGTCAATATGCTTAATCTCAAGTCAAATCACACTCTGTGGTCAAACTTCCTGAAAGGTCACCCATCCTCACACTACTCCAGCCCGAGCATGCTTAACTTCGCAGTTCTATTGTGACGCCCCATGACTGGAGCTTCAGATGCCTTCCAGGGTTTTCGGGTTTCGTCGTGTGATTTGTTTGCTTCTTTGCATTCATCATTGCATCATATGCATTGCATCATGTCATCATACCATCATGTCATTTTCTTTTTCTTAAATCAACTAAATAAATTGCATGGATCTTCGGTCCATTTAAATCGAGGGAAGGGTGACTTCTCTTTATAACATATACTCCCAATATTATTAGGGAGCTATAATAAATATTCCATTCTTATGGAATCAACCAAAATACACTTGCATCTTTCTCTTGCCACCAATCCCTCATCAAGTGCATCACCCCCATCAATAGTTTCTTTCTTTCAATTCTCACCCATTTATTGCAAGTGGCTTTCTCCTCTTTCATATTGCCAAGACCATGCCAAGACCACCTCCTCCATTTTTCAGGTCTTTTGGAAGTGTTTTGGTTGGGCTAAGGATTTATTCGAGTTTGAGTTATTTTCAAACTTGCATAAAATTGAAGCCTCTAAAAATTGCCAAGGAATTTTATTCAAATACTAGTTAAATCCAGGATTCCATCGACATTTTTTTATATCTTCCATATTATTGCCAAGCCCTGGATTCTTTTCTCTTTGATCCTGTTTTTTTTAAACTGTGAGAGAGAGAGAGCCCAGCCAGGCCTCTGGCCACCTGGGCCTCCCAACCATCCTCACGGCCCTTCCTTCATATCCCTAGGCCCATCTCCCGCGGCCCTAACACACCTTACCCTAGCATCGACCAACCTCTCCCTCTCGCTCCCCTTCTCGTTCCCACCGCCGCCAGAAGCCATCTCCCTCGACTCCTCCTCTAGCGCCGCCAGAGGCACGCTCACAGGCTCAGTCCTCTGCCTCGACCCGACCGCATCCTTTCCCTCGTTCCCTTGTGCCGCCTCCCCCTCATAGCGATCTCTCCCTCTCCTCTCGCTCAAGCCAACCACCCCGCAGCCCCGTGAGCTCACCTGTCGCACGACCATGGCATCGCCGCACCCTCAAGCGCCTCGTGTCCCTTAGCCGGTCCAGGACCTCCTCGCCGCCTCCTCGTCTACCCGACGCCACCGACTCGTCAGCTCCGTCGCTAGGGGAGGAGCCCCTCGATCCGTTCCCTTTGGCCCCGACTCCGGCAAGCACCGCCCCGTCGACTCTCCAGCCGCCCCCTGCAGCTCCACCTCACGTGCGACCTCCCCTGCTGCTGCTGCTCAGCTCCATGACACCTCCTTCCGTTCCCTGCACTGCTGCATCGGCGGAACAACACCCACTCCTCTGCTTCGGGTCCAGGCGTCCCGCGACCGACGCCCCTGCATCATGCCAAGTACCTACAATGCGCCCTTGATTCCAGCAAGGCCCTGCTGCTGCCGTAGTTTTCCCGTGACAAACGAAACGGGCACGCCGCCTCCCCGCCATGGTGTCGTGCCCCTGTTCATCATCGTTGTCACCGTGACCCCTTTGTTGGCCGCCAAGACCGCATGGTGCTGCTTTGTTTTGGTTCGCCAAGTTCCGCACTGAAACATCTTCACGGTCGACTATGTTTTGCTGTCCCGACTGGAACCATCAAGTACTCGAGAAACAATGGCGCCAAGTACCAATACGAACGACTACCATCAAAGTGTACGACTACACAACACCCGCCAAGTTTGTCACATCCTAGTTAGCCATGCATTAGAGTGTTGCATCATGTTTACTCTTTCATCAGAAACTTGAAATGGGGATCTGTGAAACCCTCAGAATCATTCTGAAAATGATCCAAATAAAAATTTCTCCAAAAAGGTCCAAGAAAATGCTCATGTTGCTCTCTGAAAATATTGGACAGAGATAAAAATCAAACCAATATTTTTAGTGGCTCATGGACATTTATTATGGGCAATTGGAATTAATGCATAAATATTTGCATTGGAAATATATTTCTATATATATTAATATATGTCCAAATATTATGCCAATTATAAAGGAGCTCTGGAATAATATATCTAGCCCCTGCAAAAATTGGCATAAGTTAAATAAATGATTTAATATATTATTTAAATCAAAACAAATGTCAGAAATTAGAAAACAGAAAAAAATAAAAGGGAGAAGCTTACCTGGGCTCCTCCCTGTGCAGCCCAGCCAGCTGGCCGGCCCAGCCAGCAGGCGGCCCAGCCCACCTCCCTCCTCTGTCGTCTTCGTCCCGACAGAGGGAGGGGAGTGTGGCCGGCGCGCGCGCGCGCCACCGCGCCACGCCACCTCTCTCCCTGCCTGCCTGCCCTCCCCTCCTCGCCTCGATGCCCCTGGACGACGCCACGCCTTCCCCCTGCTCTCTCTCACTCTCCCCCGGCTCTTCCCTCCTCCCCTCGCTCTCTCTCTCACACGGCCGAACACCCCCCGTCGCCGCCGTTCGCCACAGCAGCCGTCTCCGGCCACCCCTCGCTCCCCCGACTAGCTCAGAAGCTCCACCACGACCCCCTCTTCCTCCCCACCGCTCCACGGCCCTCCAGAAGCCCTGCATCGCCGCCACGTCGCCGTTCCCCTCTTCGGGCTCCGACCATCGTCGCCGTCGAATTCGTCGTCTCCAGCGCGTCCCCGAGCCCGCTAACCATCCCTGCAGCTCCGCGGTGAGCCCCCGGATCGTTTCCCCCTTCTTCCCTGGTCTCTCCCGACCTCTAGGCCCTAGCCCCACCTTGGCCGAGAGCTCCACGCCGCCGGCGATGTCGCCGTCGTGGCCACGGTCACCGTAGCACCCAACCGAGCACACTATCGTGCTCCACACCTCACCAGGAGCACATAGCACGCACCAACACCTCCCCTAACCCCCTGCAACATCGATCCCGACCGCACCCGAACTCCGGCGGCCGCAGCCGAGCTCGCCGCCGTCGACTCCGGCCACCTCAGGCACGGCCACCACCACCGTTCGACGCGCGGGAGCAAGAGCTTTCCAACGAGCCCAAGTACGGCCTCGCCCGTGCCCCGTAGCGCGTTTCCACATCGCGCCACCGTCTCGGGCCTCGCCGGCGTCATGTCGCCGGTGGGTTTGACCCACCTTGACCACGGCAGGACCCCCCCAGAGTCACTGACGCGTGGGCCCCGTCGGCCAGGTGGTCAGATTAGTGCTAATCACTGTTAGTTAACCCCCTGACACTGACTAGTGGGCCCCAGCGCCACTAATTAGTAATTAGGATTAAATTAACCCTGTTTAACCCCCCTGTCACTGACGTGTGGGCCCCACACGTCAGGTTTGACTTCAGCCAGCCGCAGTTGACCACTGACGTCATGCTGACGTCATGCTGGCGCAATAATTATAATTTCTGGATTTAATTTTAATCAGGAAATTCCAGAATATTATTTAAACTTCAAAAATTCATAACTTTTATTCTGTAACTCCAAATTGGACAAATTATATATGAAAAATGATCAGAAAAATCCAATCTATCCATCTGTACTATTTTCATGCATGATCAAACAAGTTAAATTGATGTTTTAAGCAGAACAAGGAAAAGCACTTTAAAAGGCCATGTTTGGAGTTTGAAATTTGAATCTTTGATTCAAATTTGTTCAAACCCTCTGGTTTTAGTTGCATTAGCCCAACACACTCATATTGCCATGTTTCATGCATGCATCATATTGTTGCACATTGTTTGGTGATGCTTGTGTATCGGTGTCCTTTGCGACAGGTTCTGCCTCCGAGGAGTACCGTGATTACCCTAACGAAGAACCGTATCAGTGCATCGAACCATCAGGCAAGCAACCAACCATTTGATCATACCGATACAATCCCATGTTCTCGCTCCTGCTCTCTTTTACTGCATTAAGACAACGCGTTTCAAACTGCTGTGTGCTACGGTAGTTGAACCCATTTCCTCTGCATGACCTGTCATTGCCACAGTAACTAGATGAAACCCACTAGCATGTGTAGGAGTTGATTGAGCCATGTGTGTGTGTTGTTCCTACCTTGCTGTGCCTGCTATGCTTAGAGTCGTGTCAGGTCTGGTTCATCTGGGTGATGGGCTAGAGTGAAATGTTAATGTCGGTAATGAGAGTGGTGTGGTGAACACGATTTGGTAAAGGTATCGATGAGAGGCCATGTAGGAGTACATGGTGGGTTGTTTCATTGAAGCCGACCTTAAGCACTGAGATCTGTATATGTGATTTAAGATACAGCTACTACCATGCATTGGGCCCTGAAATATGACCCCGCTCGACTTCTTATTCACCCTAGCTCTCTGTCCAGGAGTTGCAAGTAGTTTCTGGTGTTTGTAGCCTACTGGAGGCCGTGGACAGCGCTGACCGTAGGGGTGGGCTGTGATGCGGTAGGTACGTGGCACGGTGTACCGAATACCCGTTAGGTATCTCGGGAACCCTGTTCACATCGTTCGGGGCCATATGGGAAACCTCGGCCGGACTCCCTGCGGATGGAACCTGAATAGGCGATAAACCTGGACTAGAGGCTTAAGTGTTTAGGTAGGTCGTGGTCTACACCCACGTCGGCTTTCGCTTGAAGTCTGCCGAGCACATGTCGTGTGCAGACGCTAAGTGGTGGAAACATGTATGAAGAAGTACACCCCTGCAGGGTTAACATGATCTATTCGAATAGCCGCGTCCGCGGTAAAGGACTACTTGGTTGCCTATATAGTTCATAGACAAGTAAATGGAAACTACTAAAAGCCTCAAGATAAGTGTGAGTGCCAAGGATGGCTCTTCCGTAGGAAGACGGAGGTGGATCCTCGGTAGTGTATTGAAGTGGTGAGTAGTGGACTCGTGTGCGCAAAACCATTTCAAGTTGGAGTATCGTAGGATAGTCTAGCCAAGAGTCAAAGCTGGCTTGCTGCAATAACTCCACCAACCCTTCTTGATACTATGCATGTATGTAGGTTCTGATGTAAGTCTTGCTGAGTACCTTTGTACTCATGTTGCTATAATCTACATTTTACAGAAGATGCTGCAACCCCTTCTGATGGGTTCTATGTAGACGTTGACATCAACGAGTAGGCTAAAGACCCAGGTGGTGACCCTGAGCTTGTGAAGGACCACATAGTATAGCTAGGCTTTCCAAGCCTCTTTTATTTTACTAGTTGTCTGTACTCAGACAAGTTACTTCCGCTGCTGGTTTGTATGACTGTATGACTTGTTTGATGGATTCTTTAGTTATATGTAGGGGAATTGTTTGTGGGTTGGAACGTAAGGCTCTTTTTACTCCTTATACCTTATGACTTTCTGATCTGAGTCAGTCCATTCTTCCACCGGGGGTTAAGGAATTAGGATCTATTCTCTCTATCAGGATCACGTGTTACTAATCAGTAGTACCTTATAAGTTTGATGGATACAAGCCTAGTTCAGTTCTACCACCACCCTATGTTGTTAGAATGGTTTCAGAACTTTGATATGATGATGTTGAGTATGTACGAAATCCTTTGTCAAATGTCTCAAAATCCTTTTTGAGCATTTACAGCTGTTATGCTGCCGAAATTTTGCTAGAAATTCTAATGCCTTTGCATTATGATTGTGCTTTCAGATGGCCACTCGCGACCTCAATCAAGTGGTTCGCCTGACTCGATGTCTAGATGTACCCGGCCATACTGCTAAGTTGGTCAGGGTAATGACTGAGGCTGGATACCGCTGGTATCCCGAGTACACGGTCGAAGAGCAATTCCGAGATTTTAATCAAAGCCAGTATCTCTGCACTGTCAGGATATTTCCATGTTATCCTGGATCCACCGAGCCTCTTCACTGCTCCTATGGACTCGGGGTTACTATTGAGATGGCTGTGCAGGACGCCGCCTACTCTATGATGACTATCATGCGGGTCAGATCTGGTTTATTTCGGGACTCTGATTTCCGGTATATGCCAGGATCACTTCCGGGAGCACAAGGATATCTCCAGGCTATCTATGCTGACCCCACTCAGGAGGATTCACGGACTCGCACCACTGCTGAGATGCTCGAGGATAAGGACCGTGAAAATCGGGCCTTAAGGCTAGAGCTCTTCAATACCCGTGCTGACCACTGGGCCACATTGACTCGGTTCGCACCGGCGGTGCAAGCTGGATATTCGGATATGCGCGATCTCTATCCTGTGAGATCTGCTCTATCGGACGTGATGGTTTGGCGTGATGTAGGAGGCATCACCCCACCTCGCGGTCCCCGCAGGCCACCGTTTGTTGGTCCAAGGCCTCATCCTAGCCCTTATGGTCCACAAGCTCCGCGAGACCGTCTGTTTCCGGATGATCATGTTGAGCTTCCAGGCTATGGAGGTGACTTCTACGAGGACTACTACGGATCGGTCTGAGTTAGTGGTAGTATCACCAGTTCGCACTAGCTGTGTCGTCTATCGTCCCGCGTGACTCGTGGGATATGACCTAGTTTGTACTCCTTCCGGAGGTGTAGAAAAATAATGTATAGGAGCTTGGAATGCCTCCGATGAGATGTAATCCTTTTTCACCGTAATAGTACTTTGTTTGGTCTTGTACTAAACCCTGTATGGTGTGTATGACGATGGAATAAAGAAGCAGTTTCTGTATTTACCATGTCATACGGATGATCATCTTGCATTCCGAATTATTCCTTACATTCTGTATCCTATGTCGGAATTTTATCATCCTGACTAAATCATTGTCTTGTTACCTAGGATGGTCAACACGCGCGCTAACCCTGCTTCCCAAGAGCAGGCCGAAGGCAGTGAAGCCAGGGATGCAAATCTGCCTCATCCCCCTTCACTAGCCGAGGTTATGATGGAAGCTGAGAGAAACAAGCGGGAGACCAACCGTTTGTTGGAGCGTATTGAACAGAATACAGCACACCATCAGAGGGCTAACGTGGTGTCACTCAGTGATTTTATCAAATTGCATCCACCCACGTTCCACCACTCAGCCGAGCCTCTCGACGCTGATGACTGGCTTCGCAGTATCTCTCACAAGCTGCGTTCCGCGCTAGTAGCTGAGGCTGACAAGGTCACCTTTGCTGCATATCATCTTGAAGGCCCCGCCAGTCTATGGTGGGAGAATTATGGAGCTATGCGGCCAGCGGGCCATGTCACTACTTGGGCTGAGTTCAGCGAGGCTTTCCGTGAACATCACATTCCGGAGGGTCTCATGGACCGTAAACGTGAAGAATTTTGCAGTTTCACCCAAGGCCGACTTTCTGTGGATGCCTATAGCAGGGAGTTTGGTAATCTCGCCCGATATGCAACTGAGGAAGTGTCTACTGACGCCAAGAAGCAAGCAAGGTTCCGTAAGGGCCTTAGTCCTGAGCTTCGCCGCGACCTCCGTCTGCATGAGTGCACATCTTTTCAAAAACTTGTCAACAAAGCCATCAGTGCTGAAACTGGTCAGACTGACTATGACGCAACACGCAAGCATGGCCGTGATATGGGTTCCTCATCCGGTGCTGGTCCTCAGAAGCGCCGCGTGTGGGTGCCCAACACCGCCCTGCCACCCAGGTTCACACCGAGGCCATCTTTCCAGGCGCCTCGCCCCGTTCAACAGTCTGCTCCAGCCAAGCCCTATGGGGGTCCAACCAACAATGCTCCTCCACGCACCAGTTCCGTGACTTGTTTCAAATGTGGGGAATCTGGTCACTATATGCGTGAGTGTCCCCAGACCAACCCCAACCAATCCGCTAAAGCTGTTGGCCGTGGCAAGCCGACAGGAAAAATATTCCACGCCAAGCCGGTCACCGCTTCACGTGGCCATGTTAACTGTATCTCTGCCGAAGAAGCTCAAGAGGATCCCAATGTCGTTCTCGGTACACTTCTTGTTAATTGCCACCCGGCATCTGTTCTTTTCGATACAGGAGCCTCTCATTCTTTTATATCTGAAAACTATGCTCGCTTGCATAACGTCGCATTCGGTGATATGCCAACCTCTATGGTAATTCAAACTCCGGGATCCAAATGGCAAACCTCTAGAGTAAGCCATGGAAATGAAATCCAAGTCGACAGACTTGTTTTTCTCGCATCTTTGATAGCCCTTAAATCTTCAGATATTAATATCATTTTGGGTATGGACTGGATGTCAGCTCATCAAGCCAAAATTGATTGCTTCTCTAGGACTGTTCAACTCACCCATCCTTCGGGGAAGATAGTCAATGTCTTGACCCGAATAGCCAAGCGACAATTATATTCGCTTAACGCCAGCCCTTTGCCAGACCTTGAGGACGTTCCGGTAGTCCGTGACTTCCCGGATGTCTTCCCAGAGGAATTGCCAGGTGTTCCACCTGACAGGGATGTTGAGTTCGTAATAGACCTCATTCCAGGAACCGTTCCGATTGCTAGAAGACCCTATAAGATGGCACCACTAGAACTAGCCGAGCTTAAGAAACAACTCGATGAATCCTTGAAAAAGGGTTTCAGCCGCCCTAGTTCATCTCCGTGGGCTGGCCCCGTCCTATTCGTCAAGAAGAAGGATGGTACGGACCGGATGGTTGTAGATTACCGACCTGTCAATTTGGTCACAATCAAGAACAAATATCCGCTTCCCAGGATCAACGACCTGTATGATCAGCTCGCTGGATCCTCAGTCTTCTCCAAGATGGATTTGAGGTTGGGCTACCATCAAATCAAAATCAGAAACGGGGACATTCCTAAAACGGCCTTTGTTACTCGTTATGGCCAATACGAGTACACCGTCATGTCCTTCGGTTTAACCAACGCTCCAGCCACCTTTTCTCGGTTAATGAACTCAATCTTCATGGAGTATTTGGATAAATTCGTCGTAGTTTACCTCGATGATATACTCATCTATTCCAAGAACGAGGAAGAACATGCCGAACATTTAAGGCTAGTGTTGAAGAAACTTCGAGAGCATCGCCTTTATGCCAAATTTTCAAAATGTGAATTCTGGTTGTCAGAAGTGACCTATCTGGGTCATGTAATATCTGGTAAAGGTATTGCTGTTAACCCTGAGCGAGTTCAAGCCGTCCTTAATTGGACTCCACCTGAATCGGTCAAGCAAGTTCGGAGTTTTCTGGGCTTAGCGAGTTATTGTCGTCGCTTCGTCGAGAACTTCTCCAAAGTTGCTAAACCTCTAACCGAACTCCTCAAGAAAGATAAAAAGTTCGAATGGACTCCACAATGTGAGCACAGCTTTCAGGAACTGAAAAGACGCCTGACCTTTGCTCCCGTACTGGTACCGCCAGACTTTTCCAAGGACTTTGTTATCTACTGCGACGCCTCGCGACAAGGACTAGGTTGCATTCTCATGCAAGATCGACACGTAATTGCTTACGCTTCACGGCAATTGCACCCACATGAAGAGAATTATCCTACTCATGATCTAGAGCTTGCAGCCGTAGTCTATGCACTTAAGACCTGGCGACATTACCTCCTCGGTAATCGTTGCGAAATATTCACTGATCACCAAAGTCTGAAGTACATTTTCACCCAACCGGATTTGAATCTCAGGCAGAGACGTTGGGTTGAATTGATCACAGACTTCGACTTAGGAATAACCTACACCCCAGGGAAAGCCAACGTCATGGCTGATGCGCTAAGTCGTAAATCTTATTGTAACAACCTGATGTTACAACAAAGTCAACCGCTTCTCCATGAAGACTTTCGGAAGCTTAACCTTCACATTGTACCTCAAGGTTTTCTTTCCACCTTGGTGGCAAAACCTACTCTTACGGATCAAATCATCGCTGCCCAAAAGCGAGATAAGGGAATATCTAAAATCAAAGAGAACATTGCTAGCGGAGGTGCTAGTTGTTTCTCCACAAATGATCATGGTGTTGTGTACTTTGAGAACCGTCTAGTGGTTCCCAAGAACCAGCATCTACGGCAGTTGATCCTTAAGGAGGCTCATGAATCTCCTCTCACCATTCATCCCGGTAGTACTAAGATGTATCAGGACCTACGCCAGAGGTTCTGGTGGACTAGGATGAAGAGAGAAATTGCTCAGTTTATTGCTAATTGCGACGTCTGTCGTCGTGTAAAAGCAGAGCACCAACGGCCTGCTGGCACCCTTCAACCCTTAGCTATTCCTGAATGGAAATGGGATAAAATTGGTATGGATTTCATTGCCGGTTTTCCCAGGACCAAGAGAGGGAATAATGCTATTTTCGTCGTGGTCGATCGTCTTTCCAAAGTAGCCCATTTCCTACCTGTTCGTGAGAGTATAACCGCTAGTCAGCTGGCAGACTTATACATCTCCCGAATAGTGTTCCTTCATGGTGTTCCTTTGGAAATTAACTCGGATCGAGGAAGTCTTTTCACCTCTCGATTTTGGGAAAGTTTCCAAAATGCTATGGGAACCCGTCTCTCCATTAGCACCGCTTTCCACCCTCAGTCGAGTGGTCAAGTGGAACGCGTCAACCAGATTCTAGAAGACATGCTTCGAGCCTCTGTTATCTCATTCGGAATGGACTGGGAGAAGTGCCTTCCATTTGCCGAATTCGCTTATAACAACAGCTATCAATCCAGCTTGGGTAAAGCCCCTTTTGAAGTTCTCTATGGACGACGATGTCGAACACCCCTTAACTGGTCAGAGACCGGGGAAAGACAATTCTTTGGCCCGGATATGATTCAGGAAGCAGAAGAACAAGTTTGTATCGTTCGTGAAAAGTTGAAAACAGCCCAATCTCGTCAAAAGAGTCAATATGACCGAAAACATAAAGCTATGACTTTCGAGGTTGACGAGAAGGCTTATCTTCGGGTCACCCCTCTGAAGGGAACCCATCGTTTCGGTATCAAAGGCAAATTGGCTCCTCGTTACATTGGACCTTTTCGCATTCTTGCCAAACGAGGAGAAGTTGCCTACCAGTTGGAACTACCTCCGCACCTCTCCAGAGTTCACGATGTCTTCCACGTTTCTCAACTCAGGCGTTGTTTCTCGGACCCTATCCGTGAAGTGGACCACGAAACGCTTGATCTTCAAGATAATCTTACATATTGAGAGTACCCCGTTCGTATCCTCGATCAGGCCGAACGTATCACCCGACGTCAGAACATCAAGTTCCTCAAAGTACAATGGTCGCACCATTCTGAGGATGAAGCAACTTGGGAAAGGGAGGATCGTCTTCGACTTGAGTATCCCGCCTTCTTCCCGGAGGAACCCAAATCTCGGGACGAGATTCTTTTGAGTGGGGGTGAGTTGTCACATCCTAGTTAGCCATGCATTAGAGTGTTGCATCATGTTTACTCTTTCATCAGAAACTTGAAATGGGGATCTGTGAAACCCTCAAAATCATTCTGAAAATGATCCAAATAAAAATTTCTCCAAAAAGGTCCAAGAAAATGCTCATGTTGCTCTCTGAAAATATTGGACAGAGATAAAAATCAAACCAATATTTTTAGTGGCTCATGGACATTTATTATGGGCAATTGGAATTAATGCATAAATATTTGCATTGGAAATATATTTCTATATATATTAATATATGTCCAAATATTATGCCAATTATAAAGGAGCTTTGGAATAATATATCTAGCCCCTGCAAAAATTGGCATAAGTTAAATAAATGATTTAATATATTATTTAAATCAAAACAAATGTCAGAAATTAGAAAACAGAAAAAAATAAAAGGGAGAAGCTTACCTGGGCTCCTCCCTGTGCAGCCCAGCCAGCTGGCCGGCCCAGCCAGCAGGCGGCCCAGCCCACCTCCCTCCTCTGTCGTCTTCGTCCCAACAGAGGGAGGGGAGTGTGGCCGGCGCGCGCGCGCGCCACCGCGCCACGCCACCTCTCTCCCTGCCTGCCTGCCCTCCCCTCCTCGCCTCGATGCCCCTGGACGACGCCACGCCTTCCCCCTGCTCTCTCTCACTCTCCCCCGGCTCTTCCCTCCTCCCCTCGCTCTCTCTCTCACACGGCCGAACACCCCCCGTCGCCGCCGTTCGCCACAGCAGCCGTCTCCGGCCACCCCTCGCTCCCCCGACTAGCTCAAAAGCTCCGCCACGACCCCCTCTTCCTCCCCACCGCTCCACGGCCCTCCAGAAGCCCTGCATCGCCTCCACGTCGCCGTTCCCCTCTTCGGGCTCCGACCATCGTCGCCGTCGAATTCGTCGTCTCCAGCGCGTCCCCGAGCCCGCTAACCATCCCTGCAGCTCCGCGGTGAGCCCCCGGATCGTTTCCCCCTTCTTCCCTGGTCTCTCCCGACCTCTAGGCCCTAGCCCCACCTTGGCCGAGAGCTCCACGCCGCCGGCGATGTCGCCGTCGTGGCCACGGTCACCGTAGCACCCAACCGAGCACACTATCGTGCTCCACACCTCACCAGGAGCACATAGCACGCACCAACACCTCCCCTAACCCCCTGCAACATCGATCCCGACCGCACCCGAACTCCGGCGGCCGCAGCCGAGCTCGCCGCCGTCGACTCCGGCCACCTCAGGCACGGCCACCACCACCGTTCGACGCGCGGGAGCAATAGCTTTCCAACGAGCCCAAGTACGGCCTCGCCCGTGCCCCGTAGCGCGTTTCCGCATCGCGCCACCGTCTCGGGCCTCGCCGGCGTCATGTCGCCGGTGGGTTTGACCCACCTTGACCACGGCAGGACCCCCCCAGAGTCACTGACGCGTGGGCCCCGTCGGCCAGGTGGTCAGATTAGTGCTAATCACTGTTAGTTAACCCCCTGACACTGACTAGTGGGCCCCAGCGCCACTAATTAGTAATTAGGATTAAATTAACCCTGTTTAACCCCCCTGTCACTGACGTGTGGGCCCCACACGTCAGGTTTGACTTCAGCCAGCCGCAGTTGACCACTGATGTCATGCTGACGTCATGCTGGCGCAATAATTATAATTTCTGGATTTAATTTTAATCCGGAAATTCCAGAATATTATTTAAACTTCAAAAATTCATAACTTTTATTCTGTAACTCCAAATTGGACAAATTATATATGAAAAATGATCAGAAAAATCCAATCTATCCATCTGTACTATTTTCATGCATGATCAAACAAGTTAAATTGATGTTTTAAGCAGAACAAGGAAAAGCACTTTAAAAGGCCATGTTTGGAGTTTGAAATTTGAATCTTTGATTCAAATTTGTTCAAACCCTCTGGTTTTAGTTGCATTAGCCCAACACACTCATATTGCCATGTTTCATGCATGCATCATATTGTTGCACATTGTTTGGTGATGCTTGTGTATCGGTGTCCTATGCGACAGGTTCTGCCTCCGAGGAGTACCGTGATTACCCTAACGAAGAACCGTATCAGTGCATCGAACCATCAGGCAAGCAACCAACCATTTGATCATACCGATACAATCCCATGTTCTCGCTCCTGCTCTCTTTTACTGCATTAAGACAACGCGTTTCAAACTGTTGTGTGCTACGGTAGTTGAACCCATTTCCTCTGCATGACCTGTCATTGCCACAGTAACTAGATGAAACCCACTAGCATGTGTAGGAGTTGATTGAGCCATGTGTGTGTGTTGTTCCTACCTTGCTGTGCCTGCTATGCTTAGAGTCGTGTCAGGTCTGGTTCATCTGGGTGATGGGCTAGAGTGAAATGTTAATGTCGGTAATGAGAGTGGTGTGGTGAACACGATTTGGTAAAGGTATCGATGAGAGGCCATGTAGGAGTACATGGTGGGTTGTTTCATTGAAGCCGACCTTAAGCACTGAGATCTGTATATGTGATTTAAGATACAGCTACTACCATGCATTGGGCTCTGAAATATGACCCCGCTCGACTTCTTATTCACCCTAGCTCTCTGTCCAGGAGTTGCAAGTAGTTTCTGGTGTTTGTAGCCTACTGGAGGCCGTGGACAGCGCTGACTGTAGGGGTGGGCTGTGATGCGGTAGGTACGTGGCACGGTGTACCGAATACCCGTTAGGTATCTCGGGAACCCTGTTCACATCGTTCGGGGCCGTATGGGAAACCTCGGCCGGACTCCCTGCGGATGGAACCTGAATAGGCGATAAACCTGGACTAGAGGCTTAAGTGTTTAGGTAGGTCGTGGTCTACACCCACGTCGGCTTTCGCTTGAAGTCTGCCGAGCACATGTCGTGTGCAGACGCTAAGTGGTGGAAACATGTGTGAAGAAGTACACCCCTGCAGGGTTAACATGATCTATTCGAATAGCCGCGTCCGCGGTAAAGGACTACTTGGTTGCCTATACAGTTCATAGACAAGTAAATGGAAACTACTAAAAGCCTCAAGATAAGTGTGAGTGCCAAGGATGGCTCTTCCGTAGGAAGACGGAGGTGGATCCTCGGTAGTGTATTGAAGTGGTGAGTAGTGGACTCGTGTGCGCAAAACCATTTCAAGTTGGAGTATCGTAGGATAGTCTAGCCAAGAGTCAAAGCTGGCTTGCTGCAATAACTCCACCAACCCTTCTTGATACTATGCATGTATGTAGGTTCTGATGTAAGTCTTGCTGAGTACCTTTGTACTCATGTTGCTATAATCTACATTTTACAGAAGACGTTGCAACCCCTTCTGATGGGTTCTATGTAGACGTTGACATCAACGAGTAGGCTAAAGACCCAGGTGGTGACCCTGAGCTTGTGATGGACCACGTAGTATAGCTAGGCTTTCCAAGCCCCTTTTATTTTACTAGTTGTATGTACTCAGACAATGTACTTCCGCTGCTGGTTTGTATGACTGTATGACTTGTATGTTGGGTCGTGAGACCCGTACCTTGGTGTATGTTATGTATGGCTCCCTGAGCCTTAAATAAAGTACTTGTGTCATAGAGTCATGTTGTGATGCTTCGTTGTATTTGCACATATCAAGCATATTGTGTGTATGATTGAAATGCTTGGTATGTGTGGGATCTGACTATCTAGTTGTTTATCTTTAGTAGCCTCTCTTACCGGGGAAATGTCTCCTAGTGTTACCGCTGAGCCATGGTAGCTTGCTACTGCTCTGGAACACTTAGGCTGGCCGGCATGTGTCCTTCTTCGTTCCTGTGTCTGTCCCTTCGGGGAAATGTCACGCTTTGAGTACCGGAGTCCTGTTAGCCCGCTACAGCCCGGTTTACCGGAGTCCTGTTAGCCCAGTGCTACAGCTCGGACCCACTTGCTGATGACCGACACGTTCGAAGCTGGGTCATGGATGCCTGTCCCTGTAAGTCTGTGCCACTTTGGGTTTACGACTAGTCATGTCAGCCCGGGCTCCTTATCATATGGATGCTAGCGACACTATCATATACGTGAGCCAAAAGGCGCAAACGGTCCCGGGAAAAGGTAAGACGACACCCGTGGGGATACCGTGCGTGAGGCCGCAAAGTGATATGAGGTGTTACCGGCTAGATCGATGTGACACCGAGTCGGGGTCCTGACAAAGTTCGACGACGCTCGTCGCCCAAACGACTCCCGCCGACGCGTACCTGTCCGTCGCCGTGGGTTTCGTCAAGTTCAACGGTGAACCCCGGACCCCTCGGATCCGTCAAGTTCGTCTACAAACCGTGAACAACTACCGTCAACATGAAAACGTGTACCACTACCGCCGCCCGAACTGTTGGAAATATGCCCTAGAGGCAATAATAAAATGGTTATTATTATATTTCCTTGTTCATGATAATTGTCTATTGTTCATGCTATAATTGTGTTATCCGGAAATCGTAATACATGTGTGAATACATAGACCACAACATGTCTCTAGTGAGCCTCTAGTTGACTAGCTCGTTGATCAATAGATGGTTACGGTTTCCTGACCATGGACATTGGATGTCATTGATAACGGGATCACATCATTAGGAGAATGATGTGATGGACAAGACCCAATCATAAGCATAGCGCAAGATCATGTAGTCCGTCTGCTAAAGCTTTTCTAATGTCAAGTATCTTTTCCTTAGACCATGAGATTGTGCAACTCTCGGATACTGTAGGAATACTTTGGGTGTGCCAAACGTCACAACGTAACTAGGTGACTATAAAGGTGCACTACGGGTATCTCTGAAAGTGTCTCTTGGGTTGGCACGAATCGAGACTGGGATTTGTCACTCCGTATGACGGAGAGGTATCTCTGGGCCCACTCGGTAAGACATCATCGTAATGAGCTCAATGTGACTAAGGGTTGGTCACGGGATGATGTGTTACGGAACGAGTAAAGTGACTTGCCGGTAACGAGATTGAACGAGGTATTGGGATACCGATGATCGAATGTCGGGCAAGTAACGTACCAATTGACAAAGGGAATTGTATACGAGATTGCTTGAATCCTCGGCATCGTGGTTCATCCGATGAGATAATCGTGGAACATGTGGGAGCCAACATGAGTATCCAGATCCCGCTGTTGGTTATTGGCCGGAGAGTTGTCTCAGTCATGTCTGCATGGTTCCCGAACCCGTAGGGTATACACACTTAAGGTTCGATGACGCTAGGGTTATTAGGAAGACTTATATGTGTGTACCGAATGTTGTTCGGAGTCTCGGATGAGATCCTGGACGTCACGAGGAGTTCCGGAATGGTCCAGAGGTGAAGATTTATATGTGTGAAGTTGTCATACGGCCACCAAAAAAGTTCGGGGGCATATCGGTATTATACCGGGGCCACCGGACGGGTTCTGGGGGTCCACCGGGAGGGGCCAGCTCTCTCGGAGGGCCTCATGGGCCATAGAGGAAAGGGACCTAGCCCTTGGAGGGCTGGGCGCATCCCCCCTTTGGGCCCATGCGCCTAGGGTTGGGGGGGAAACCCTAGAGGGGGCGCCCCCCTTTGCTTGGGGGGCAAGCCCCTCCCCTTGGCCGCCGCCCCCCTCTAGATCTCATCTAGAGGGGGTCGGCCCCCTTCCCCCTTCCCCTATAAATAGAGGGGAAAGGGGAGGGCTGCACACCACTTCAAAGGCGCAGCCCCTCCCCTCCCCAACACCTCTCCTCCTCCGTTAAGAGCTTGGCGAAGCCCTGCCGGAGTACCGCCGCTCCACCACCACCACCACACCGTCATGCTGCTATTGGAGCTCTCTTCCTCAACCCCTCCCTCCTCCTTGCCGGATCAAGGCGCGGGAGATGTCTCTGCTCCATACGTGTGTTGAACGTGGAGGTGTCGTTCGTTCGGCGCTAGGATCATCGGTGATTTGGATCACGACGAGTACGACTCCATCAACCCCGTTCTCTTGAACGCTTCCGCTCGCGATCTACAAGGGTATGTAGATGCCATACTCTCCCTCTCGTTGCTAGATGACTCCATAGATTGATCTTGGTGATGCGTAGAAAATTTTAAATTTCTGCTACGATCCCCAAAAGTGGTATCAGAGCTAGGTCTATGCGTAGTTTCTATACACGAGTAGAACACAAGTTGTTATGGGCATCGATTTTGTCAATTTACTTGCCGTTACTAGTCCTATCTTGATTCAGCGGCATCGTGGGATGAAGCGGCCTGGACCGACCTTACACGTACGCTTACGTGAAACTGGTTCCACCGACTGACATGCACTAGTTGCATAAGGTGGCTAGCGGGTGTCTGTCTCTCCCACTTTAGTTGGATCGGATTCGATGAAAAGGGTCCTTATGAAGGGTAAACAGAAATTGGCATATCACGTTGTGGTTTTGGTGTAGGTAAGAAACGTTCTTGCTAGAAACCTATAGCAGCCACGTAAAAACTTGCAACAACAATTAGAGGACGTCTAACTTGTTTTTGTAGCATATGTCGTGTGATGTGATATGGCCAAAAGGATGTGATGAATGATATATGTGATGTATGAGATTGATCATGCTCTTGTAATAGGAATCACGACTTGCATGTCGATGAGTATGACAACCGGCAGGAGCCATAGGAGTTATCTTAACTTATTTATGACCTGCGTGTCAACATAAACGTCATGTAATTACTTTACTTTATTGCTAACCGTTAGCCATATTAGTAGAAGTAATAGTTGCCGAGACAACTTCATGAAGACACGATGATGGAGATCATGATGATGGAGGTCATGGTGTCATGCCGGTGAAAATGATGATTATGGCGCCCCGAAGATGGAGATCAAAAGGAGCAAAATGATATTGGCCATATCATATCACTATTTGATTGCATGTGATGTTTATCATGTTTTACATCTTATTTGCTTAGAACGACGGTAGCATAAATAAGACAATCCCTCGCAATAATTTCAAGAAAGTGTTCCCCCTAACTGTGCACTGTTGCTAAGGTCCGTTTTTCCGAAGCACCACGTGATGATTGGGTGTGATAGGTTCTAACGTTCGCATACAACGGGTGTAAGCCAGATTTACACACGGAATACACTTAGGTTGACTTCACGAGCCTAGCATGTATAGACATGGCCTCGGAACACGGAAGACCGAAAGGTCGAACATGAGTCATATAGAAGATACAATCAACATGAAAATGTTCACCGATGATGACTAGTCCATCTCAAGTGATGATCGGACACGGCCTAGTTGACTCGGATCATGTATCACTTAGATGACTAGAGGGATGTCTATCTGAGTGGGAGTTCATTAAATAATTTGATTTGATGAACTTAATTATCATGAACATAGTCTAAAATCTTTGCAATATGTCTTGTAGATCAAATGGCCCATGCTAATGTTGCCCTCAACTTCAACGCGTTCCTAGAGAAAACCAAACTGAAAGACGATGGCAGCAACTACACGGACTGGGTCTGTAACCTGAGGATTATCCTCATAGCTGCCAGGAAAGCATATGTCCTTGATGCACCACTAGGTGAAATACATGTTTTCCCAACAGAACAAGACGTTATGAACGCTTGGCAGACGCATAGTGATGATTACTCTCTGGTTCAGTGGGGCATGCTTTACAACTTAGAACCGGGGCTCCAAAAGCATTTTGAGCAACATAGAGCATATGAGATGTTCCAAGAGCTAAAAATGGTTTTCCAAGCTCATGCCCGGGTCGACAGATATGAAGTCTCTGACAAGTTCTACAGTTGTAAGATGGAGGAGAACAGTTCCGTCAGCGAGCACATACTCAAAATGTCTGGGTTGCACAACCGCTTGTCTCAGCTGGGAGTTAATCTCCCGGATGATGCGGTCGTTGACAGAATCCTTCAATCGCTCCCACCTAGCTACAAGAGCTTTGTGATGAACTTCAATATGCAGGGGATGGAAAAGATCATTCCTGAGGTATATTCAATGCTCAAATCAGCGGAGGTGGAAATCAAAAAGGAACATAAAGTATTGATGGTGAATAAAACCACTAGGTTCAAGAAAGGCGAGGGTAAAAAGAACTTCAAGAAGGACGGCAAGGGAGTTGCCGCACCCGGTAAGCAAGCTACCGGGAAGAAGCCAAAGAATGGACCCAAGCCTGAGACTGAGTGCTTTTATTGCAAGGGAAACGGTCACTGGAAGCGGAACTGCCCCAAATACTTAGCGGATAAGAAGGCCGGCAATGCCAAAGGTATATGTGATATACATGTTATTGATGTGTACCTAAGCAGCGCTCGTAGTAGCTCCTGGGTATTTGATACCGGTGTAGTTGCTCATATTTGTAACTCAAAACAGGAACTGCGGAATAAACGGAGACTGGCGAAGGACAAGGTGACGATGCGCGTCGGGAATGGTTCCAAGGTCGATGTGATCGCTGTCGGCACGCTACCTCTACATTTACCTACGGGATTAGTTTTGAACCTCAATAATTGTTATTTAGTACCAGCTTTGAGCATGAACATTGTATCTGGATCTCGTTTAATGTGAGATGGCTACTCATTTAAATCTGAGAATAATGGTTGTTCTATTTATATGAGAGACATGTTTTATGCTCATGCCCCGCTAGTCAATGGTTTATTCTTATTTAATCTTGAATGTGATTTTACACATATTCATAGTGTGAATGCCAAAAGATGTAAGGTTGATAATGATAGTCCCACATACTTGTGGCACTGCCGCCTTGGTCACATTGGTGTCAAACACATGAAGAAACTCCATGCAGATGGACTTTTGGAGTCTCTTGATTATGAATCATTTGACACGTGTGAACCATGCCTCATGGGAAAAATGTCCAAGACTCCGTTCTCCGGAACAATGGAGCGAGCAACCAACTTATTGGAAATCATACATACTGATGTGTGCGGTCCAATGAGTGTTGAGGCTCACGGTGGCTATCGTTATGTTCTCACCCTCACTGATGACATGAGTAGATATGGGTATGTCTAACTTAATGAAACACAAGTCTGAGACCTTTGAAAAGTTCAAGGAATTTCAGAGTGAGGTTGAGAATCAACGTGACAGGAAAATCAAGTTCTTACGATCAGATCATGGGGGAGAATATTTGAGTCACGAATTTGGCACACACTTAAGGAAATGCGGAATTGTTTCACAACTCACGCCACCTGGAACACCTCAGCGTAATGATGTGTCCGAACGTCGTAATCGCACTCTGTTAGATATGGTGCGATCTATGATGTCTCTTACCGATTTACCGCTTTCCTTTTGGGGCTATGCTTTAGAGACTGCCGCATTCACTTTAAATAGGGCTCCGTCGAAATCCGTTGAGACGACACCATATGAATTATGGTTTGGGAAGAAACCTAAGCTGTCGTTTCTAAAAGTTTGGGGATGCGATGCTTATGTCAAGAAACTTCAACCTGAAAAGCTCGAACCCAAATCGGAAAAATGCGTCTTCATAGGATACCCTAAAGAAACTATTGGGTATACCTTCTACCTCAGATCCGAACGCAAGATCTTTGTTGCCAAGAATGGATCCTTTCTAGAGAAAGAGTTTCTCTCGAAAGAAGTAAGTGGGAGGAAAGTAGAACTTGATGAAGTATTGCCTCTTGAACAGGAGAGTGGCGCAGCTCAAGAAAATGTTCCTGAGGTGCCTGCACCGACTAGAGAGGAAGTTAATGATGATGATCATGAAACTTCAGATCAAGTTGCTACTGAACTTCGTAGGTCCACAAGGACACGTGCCACACTAGAGTGGTACAGCAACCCTGTCCTAGAAATCATGTTGTCAGACAATGGTGAACCTTCGAACTATGAAGAAGCGATGGCGGGCCCAAATTCCGACAAATGGCTGGAAGCCATGAAATCCGAGATAGGATCCATGTATGAAAACGAAGTATGGACTTTGACTGACTTGCCCGATGATCGGCGAGCCATAGAAAATAAATGGATCTTTAAGAAGAACACAGACGCGGATGGTAATGTGACCATCTATAAGGCTCGGCTTGTCGCTAAGGGTTATCGACAAGTTCAAGGGGTTGACTACGATGAGACTTTCTCACCCGTAGCGAAGCTGAAGTCCGTCTGAATCATGTTAGCAATTGCCACATTCTATGATTATGAGATATGGCAAATGGACGTCAAAATGGCATTCCTTAATGGTTTCCTTAAGGAAGAATTGTATATGATGCAACCGGAAGGTTTTGTCGATCCTAAGAATGCTGACAAGGTGTGCAAGCTCCAACACTCAATCTATGGGCTGGTGCAAGCATTTCAGAGTTGGAACATTCATTTTGATGAGATGATCAAAGCGTTTGGGTTTACACAGACTTATGGAGAAGCCTGTGTTTACCAGAAAGTGAGTGGGAGCACTGTAGCATTTCTCATATTATATGTGGATGACATGCTATTGATGGGAAATGATATAGAATTCTTGGAAAGCATAAAGGCCTACTTGAACAAGTGTTTTTCAATGAAGGATCTTGGAGAAGCTGCTTATATATTAGGCATCAAGATCTATAGAGATAGATCGAGACGCCTCATTGGTCTTTCACAAAGTACGTACCTTGACAAGGTATTGAAGAAGTTCAATATCGATCAGTCCAAGAAGGGGTTCTTTCCTGTATTGCAAGGTGTGAGATTGAGCATGGCTCAATGCCCGACCACGACAGAAGATAGAGAAAAGATGAGTGTTGTCCCCTATGCCTCGGCCATAGGGTCTATTATGTATGCCATGCTGTGTACCAGACCTGATGTAAAGCTTGCGGTGAGTTTGGTAGGAAGTTACCAAAGTAATCTCGGCATGGAACACTGGACAGCGGTCAAGAATATCCTGAAGTACCTGAAGAGGACTAAGGATATGTTTCTCATTTATGGAGGTGACAAAGAGCTCATCGTAAAGGGTTACGTCGATGCTTGCTTCAACACAGATCTGGATGACTCTAAGTCACAAACCGGATACGTGTATATTTTGAATGGTGGGGCAGTCAGCTGGTGCAGTTGCAAGCAAAGCGTCGTGGCAGGATCTACATGTGAAGCGGAGTACATTGCAGCCTCGGAGGTAGCACAAGAAGCAACCTGGATGAAGGAGTTCATTACCGACCTAGGAGTTATTCCCAATGCGTCGGGCCCGATGACTCTCTTCTGTGACAACACTAGAGCTATTGCCCTTGCCAAGGAGCCCAGGTTTCACAGGAAGACCAGGCATATCAACCGTCGCTTCAACTCCATTCGTGAAAATTTTCAAAATGGAGACATAGATATTTGTTAAGTGCATACGGACCTGAATGTCGCAGATCCGTTGACTAAGCCTCTTCCTCGAGCCAAACATGATCAACACCAGAACTCTAAGGGTGTTCGATTCATCACAATGTAACTAGATTATTGACTCTAGTGCAAGTGGGAGACTGCGGGAAATATGCCCTAGAGGCAATAATAAAATGGTTATTATTATATTTCCTTGTTCATGATAATTGTCTATTGTTCATGCTATAATTGTGTTATCCCGAAACGGTAATACATGTGTGAATACATAGACCACAACATGTCCCTAGTGAGCCTCTAGTTGACTAGCTCGTTATTCAATAGATGGTTACGGTTTCCTGACCATGGACATTGGATGTCATTGATAACGGGATCACATCATTAGGAAAATGATGTGATGGACAAGACCCAATCCTAAGCATAGCGCAAGATTGTGTAGTTCGTCTGCTAAAGCTTTTCTAATGTCAAGTATCTTTTCCTTAGACCATGAGATTGTGAAACTCCCGGATACTGTAGGAATACTTTGGGTGTGCGAAACGTCACAACGTAACTAGGTGACCATAAAGGTGCACTACGGGTATCTCTGAAAGTGTCTCTTGGGTTGGCACGAATCGAGACTGGGATTTGTCACTCCGTATGACGGAGAGGTATCTCTGGGCCCACTCGGTAAGACATCATCGTAATGAGCTCAATGTGACTAAGGGTTGGTCACGGGATGATGTGTTACGGAACGAGTAAAGTGACTTGCCGGTAACGAGATTGAACGAGGTATTGGGATACCGATGATCGAATCTCGGGCAAGTAACGTACCGATTGACAAAGGGAATTGTATACGGGATTGCTTGAATCCTCGACATCGTGTTTCATCCGATGAGATCATCGTGGAACATGTGGGAGCCAACATGGGTATCCAGATCCCGCTGTTGGTTATTGGCCGCAGAGTTGTCTCGGTCATGTCTGCATGGTTCCCGAACCCGTAGGGTCTACACACTTAAGGTTCGATGACGCTAGGGTTATTAGGAAGACTTATATGTGATTACCGGATGTTGTTCGGAGTCCTGGATGAGATCCCGGACGTCACAAGGAGTTCCGAAATGGTTCGGAGGTGAAGATTTATATGTGGGAAGTTGTCATACGGTCACCGGAAAAGTTTGGTGGCATATCGGTATTATACCGGGGCCACCGGAGGGGTTCCGGGGGTCCACCGGGAGGGGCCACCTCTCTTAGAGGGCCTCATGGGTCATAGAGGAAAGGGAACCAGCCCTTGGAGGACTGGGCGCATCCCCTCCTTGGGCCCATGCGCCTAGGGTTGGGGGGAAACCCTAGAGGGGGCGCCCCCCCTTGGTTGGGGGGCAAGCCCCTCCCCTTGGCCGCCGCCCCCCCTCTAGATCTCATCTAGAGGGGGAAGTCCCCCTTCCCCCTTCCCCTATAAATAGAGGGGTAAGGGGAGGGCTTCACACCACATCAAAGGCGCAGCCCCTCCCCTCCCCAACACTTCTCCTCCTCCGTTAAGAGCTTGGCGAAGCCCTGCCGGAGTACTGCCGCTCTACCACCACCACGCCGTCGTGCTGCTGTTGGGGCTCTCTTCCTCAACATCTCCCTCCTCCTTGATGGATCAAGGCGTGGGAGACGTCTCTGCTCCGTACGTGTGTTGAACGCGGAGGTGTCATCCGTTCGGCGCTAGGATCATCGGTGATTTGGATCACGACGAGTACAACTCCATCAACCCCGTTCTCTTGAACGCTTTCGCTCGCGATCAACAAGGGTATGTAGATGCACTCATCCCCCTCTCATTGCTAGATGACTCCATAGATTGATCTTGGTGATGCGTAGAAAATTTTAAATTTCTGCTACGATCCCCAACACGAACGTCTACAGAACATGTACCGTCGACCCTCGAAGACCTGTGGACGTCAGGTTCCTTGTTTTGACCCTAAACACCTACGAAGTGTGAACATCTACGAAGCGAGAACGACTACTTCCACTAACGCCGTCGCGAGAACGCCTATTTCCCTCTACGAACTTGATCCGTTCCGATAATGCACGCTTCGAAAGGTATAACCCCGAGACGACTACCCGTGAACGAATGCATGTGTTGTATGAGATGCATGTTTGGATGTTGTATGCTCCCAAGAATGTTAGTTGTTTTCCCTCGCTTGTCACTGTCGTCGACCCGTGGGAACCCGATATCCGGGAGCACCCCATCTTCTTGCATGACACACTCGCACCCACTTCCTTTTGCACCGGTATCCCCGTGAGCTACCGGATCATTGAAATGTTGTCGCGACATCATTTCTGTTTCGTCGCCGTGCCACCCCTTTCTTTCTACCACGGTGACACAAATGCTCTCATCATGCTCATGTCAAATTTTAATAAAAATTGCATAAAACTTGCACATGTCATCCGCATCATGATAACAACATCAAGAATGTTTAAAATTGTTGTTTGCATTAAATTGCTAAATGCTTATGGGGATTTACCGGAATTGTTGTTTGATGTTTCCAACCTCATTTAAAATGCCTAACTGTGTATTTTATTTATGATTCACCTCTTGCCATGTTAATCAACATTTAATATTGTTGGGTACTTAAACAAGAGAGAACTAAATAAGTCATGTGGTGTTCCGTCAATATGCAACTCGTTGCATATTGAGCTCCACTTAACTTGTAGTTTTGCTTGTGCACTTTGCCATGCCATGCTCCTTTAAACCAGACATGCATCATACTTGGTTGTGCATCATGCCATGTTGTTTATGTGGTGGTTGTTTACCATGTTGTTTACTTCTTTCCGGTGTGCTTATTCGGGTTGGTTCCGTTAACATCACGTTTGTGAGGATTCGTTCGACTCCATCCGTTTGTCTTCTTCATGGACTCCTTCTTCTTCCTTGCGGGATCTCAGGCAAGATGACCATACCCTCGAAATCACTTCTATCTTTGCTTGCTAGTTGCTCGCTCTATTGCTATGCCGCGATACCTACCACTTGCTATATCATGGCTCCCATATTGCCATGTCAAACCTCTAACCAACCTTGTCCTAGCAAACCGTTGTTTGGCTATGTTACCGCTTTGCTCAACCCCTCTTATAGCGTTGCTAGTTGCAGGTGAAGATGAAGTTTGTTCCATGTTTGGAATATGGATTTGTCGGGATATCACAATATCTCTTATTTTAATTAATGCATCTATATACTTGGTAAAGGAAGGAAGGCTCGGCCTTATGCCTGGTGTTTTGTTCCACTCTTGCCGCCCTAGTTTCCATCATACCGGTGTTATGTTCCTTGATTTTGTGTTCCTTATGTGGTCGGGTTATAATGGGAACCCCTTGACAATTTTCTTTGAACAAAACTCCTCCAGCAAGGCCCAACCTTGGTTTTACCATTTGCACTAACAACAAATCACCTTCCCTTGGGTTCTGCAGACTCAAGGGTCATCTTTATTTTAACCCCCCGGGATAGTGCTCCTCTGACTGTTGGTCCAAACTAGAGCACCGTGTAGGGCCATCCCTTGGCAACTTGGGTTATGTCGGCTCCTGTACGCTTAGCTTATCCGGTGCGCCCTTAGAACGAGATATGTGCAACTCCTATCGGGATTTGTCGGCACAGCGGGTGGTCTTGCAGGTCTTGTTTTACCATTGTTGAAATGTCTTGTAACCGGGATTCTGAGTCTGATCGGGTCTTCCTAGGAGAAGGAATATCATTCGTTGACCGTGAGAGCTTGTGATGGGCTTAGTTGGGACACCCCTACAGGGTTTTGAACTTTTGAAAGCCGTGCCCGCGGTTATGGGCAGATGGGAATTTGTTAATGTCTAGTTGTAGAGAACTTGACACTTAACTTAATTAAAATGCATCAACCGCGTGTGTATCCATGATGGTCTCTTCTCGGCGGAGTCCGGGAAGTGAACACGGCGTTGGAGTTATGCTTGAACATAAGTAGTTTCAGGATCACTTCTAGTTCACGGCCGTCCTTTGCTTCTCTTCTCCCTCTCATTTGCGTAAGTTAGCCACCATATATACTAGTGCTTGCTGCAGCTCCACCTCACTACCCTTTCCTACCCATAAGCTTAAATAGTCTTGATTGCGAGGGTGTGAGATTGCTGAGTCACCGTGACTCACAGTTTACTTCCAAAACCAGTTTGCAGGTGCCGATGATATCGTGCAGGTGACGCAACCGAGCTCAAGGAGGAGCTCGATGAAGATCGTGTTCGTTGTGTTATTTGTTTTCTAGTTGATCAGTAATGGAGCCCAGTCGGGGCGATCGGGGATCTTTTGCATTAGGGGTGGTCTTCTTTTATTTGGTTCCATAGTCGGACCATGATTGTATTCTGGATGATGTAATGCTATATTCATGTATTGTGTGAAGTGGCGATTGTAAGCCAATTCTTTATCCCTTTCTTATTCAGTACATGGGATGTGTAAAGATTACCCCTCTTGCGACATGCCTACTATGCGGTTATGCCTCTAAGGCGTGCTCCGACACGTGGCAGATATAACCGCATCATGGGTGTTACAAGTTGGTAATCAGAGCCTTTCCCGACTTTGGAGCCCCCTGCTTGATCGAATTGCTAGCGTTGTTGAGTCTAGAAAAAATGTTTTTGAGTCTTTTAGGATTATATATATCGGAGAGTAGGATTCTTTTTACTCCTCAGTCCCTTCGTCGCTCTGGTGAGGCATCCTGACGTAGAGTTTTGACTCTTCTCTTCTCAAATTTCACTAAAAAAAATTAGGATCACGCGGGTATCTTGGAATCGTTCCGATGGTTTTGTGACGAGAACATTGTTCTTGGTGCCTCCTGACATTTAGGGGTTGTGGCAATGTCCCGGGGAGTTGAGCTCCGAGGTGTTGTCGTCACAATTTTATCGTTGCAGTTCTGGAATACCTGAGTTTCACCGACATAGAAAATCTCTTTTATGCAGTTGTTGGTGAGATAACCTCGATGCCACCTAGTACTGGGGCGGGAGTTCGGGAGTATTGCCATAACTCGTATAACAGATGCTTTTCGAAGGTTGAGGTAAATGATTTCCGAAGGTTTCTTGGTTATGTGTTGAAGGATGGATACAGCTGGATGTAGGATTTATTAGTTTGGGTGAGATATTATGCTTCCCCTGTATCCCCAACACCTGATTGCATAACTAGAAAGTTTCGGGAGTTTATAAGTGGGAATTCAAGTAGCTCTTATGATATCTTTCCGACAGATGTATGGTATGAAATTGGGGGTTCGACGTCTTGTGGTCCGCCTATCCACGGTTGGTTTTACAGCGGTCTCACTGTGTCTTAAAGAGTCCTTGGCTATGTTGACTCGGGGACACTTCGTATGTCATGTGCACTGCCTTGTACATGATGGTGTTGTACGATCGAGCCCGTGTGGGCCCCACCACGAAAACTTTGGACGAAATCTCTATCATATGTTTGTTCTGGCTTATTCTGCAAGCCAATCCTTTGTTTTTGTTTTCAGTTGTGGTATTCGAGTTGCTTCGAAGTCAAATGTTGATTACATACCTTGCCTAAGTGGTGTTCTCATATTTCTATGTGAATACTAATCCTTCTTGATCATCGAGGTTGTCATGTCAATTCTTTCCAACCGGCGTGTTTCTCGTCAAGTGGATCCGATCATTTTCAACATCTGCAAGTCTTCTCAATGTTATTTGTTTTATTCGTCCCAAGTTGTCTTTGTTTTCCCGCCCTCCCAACCTTTTTCTTCAATGACTCATATATCTTAATCAAGTATCCATTTTATTCATGTGAAGTCTCTCCATTCTTTTTCTTCAATGTTCTTATCCGGTGATTCTCAGGAAGATACTAACGGAACTTCAAATGCTCTTACCAAGCCGGTGCACCTCTTAATCGTTCATCTCTCTATTAATATCCGAAGTGCTAAAGATATCTCGAAGATTCATGTTTACACTCTGTATTCGTTTAAGCTCTTTCGAGATTGTTATCTCATTCAAGCCATTTAATTCAATCGGCGCATGCTCTCTTTTAAATCATTCAACGGTGTATCTTTTGAGTGGGCCCTAACCCACACGCCTTTTCCCAGGATCTTACCTGACTCTTCTAATTTTTCCCGGAGCTATCCTCAAATTATTTTCGAAGTTTGACGTAAGAATGTATTATCATCAGTCATATGTGTTTCTCCAAGATCTTTCAAATTCTTCTCATCGTTGGCTCAACATTTCTATTCTTCATTCCGGAGTGCCTCAATAATTCATGGTGGTGTTTCTCATCATCATTCTCTGCATTTGAACACTGAAGAAGAGTTTTCCTTCATATCTTGCTCCATTCTCTTCAAGATTCATGGTTCTAGCTTTATGACATCTTCTCATAATTGTTTTGATTGTGAGAATTCTTTTCACCCATCTGGAGCATTTCAGGAGTCTTTTCAGTTTGATTCTCCGGAGCCCATCATCTCAGAATTATTCATTCAGCTTTCAGCTATTGTTCTCCAAATCTTACCGATGCATCATTCAAGTTTTCTCTAATCAGTTCATGATCTCTTTGTTCACTTGTATCTAAATTCTCTCAAGCATCTTCATTTATTTGCTAATTCTTCCCGGTGTTTCCTTACCTTTTCTCCGTTTATTTACAATTCTTACGATGGTTCGGTTCGAGATTCTTCTTCCTTCGTTTATCATATCAATGTATTCGTTGTTTTCAATCCTACCAGTGGTCCATTGAGTTTGCTCTATATCTATATTAATCCTTTTTCAACAAGAATAAGTGGTATGCCAAATCCATTGTTTGTCATCAATTTTTTCTCATTTCCCCCCCTCAAGATCTTAAAAGCCCCGTATCTTTCGTTTTGTTAGGTTTTTGGGATTTTGAAGATGCTGAACATAGTTCCCCAGTTCAATTTGGGTGTAACTTTTTGAGTAGATGATTTTTCATATAAAAAACTTTTTAATCCGAGTTCATATACAAAAGTTATGCCCATTTTACAAATTCCACAGAGATTTTTGCAAATAAAGTCGAAATTCATATTTGTAAATTTTCCAAACAAGTAGACCACATATCACATGGGAAACTTATTTTATTTTATTTTTTTGACATTTCCATCATTTTCTTTTAGTTTTTTAAAACTGAAAAGGCGGTCCACGGGGAGGGGGGGTGGGTGCATTCAGTGGAATTTTTGGGCCAAGTTAGTAATGGCGCACCGTGGGAGTGGTGCGCCATTACTAGTTTTGAAAAAAAATTGTTTTTTTTGCAAAACACTTAGTAATGGCGCACCAGTGGAACTAGTAATGGCGCATTGTCCACTGGTGCACCATTACTAACAAATTTTTATTTTTTTTTCAAAACTACTAATGGCGCACGGTGGGTGTGGTGCGCCATTACTATGTCAACTAGTAATGGCGCACTATCCCACGGTGCGCTATTAGTAACATTTTTTTTTATTTTTTTCCAAAACTACTAATGGCGCACCACACACCAGGTATATAGCAATGGCGCACCACATACAGGTGCGCCATTAGTGTCCATATTATCTATACCCATTTTCCTAGTAGTGCCGAGTGATGATGTGGAGGATGTCTCCGTCTGATAAGTTGTTCTGGTGTCCGCGGATTTCGTGGGATTCGAATTTTGGGAAGCACGCCGAACGAGGGAGGTGGCGGCAATCGGGACGGATTAGGCAGGTCGCCTCGATCCCCGTGCCACCTTTTTTGCCATGTATCGCGCACGCGACTGTTGCGGGATTTGATAAGATCGTCCGTGCCTACAAGTCAGTCACTCGGAAGTGTCCTTATAAAAGGCACCGGACCGGGCTTTTGAATAGTGCGCCCTCATTCTCCTTCTTCCTCAGATTTCTCTGCTGCACCTGCTTCCACTCTCGGCGTCGTAGCCCCGCTCGGAATCGATTCGCTGCCATGGGGAAGGAGAAGACGGTGGCGTTGGAGCGTGCAAAGAAGGCAACGGCGAAGGCGAAAGGAAAGAGGACCAGCCGGGGTGGATCCTCGTCAAGGTCCGGCCTACCACCGGGCTAGATCCAGGGCGACTAGATCCGCTCGACGATCAGCCAAGACGACATCGACGATCTGGTTGAGGGGGGACTGATCCCCCACGAATCGGCGCGGCTCCCAGGGAATGAGACTGAGCCGCGGCCGAAGGAGGATGAGTGCGTTCTCCTCACCAATCATATCGGCCGCGGGTTTTCTTTGCCTCCCCACCCTTTCTTTCGTAGTTTTTTGGACTTCTTCGGGGCTCAACTCCACCACTTTACTCCAAACACCATCGTGTACCTTGCTGCCTTCGTGTCAATGTGCGAGAATTTCTTGGGTTGCCGACCGCACTGGGGTCTCTTCAAGCACATATTCACATGTCGCTCCCAGACGGTCAAGAAGGACAACCCGAGTGACGAGAGGACGCACGTGATACAGATGTGCGGGGGCCTTGGAATTCAAATGAGGAACAAGAGCACCTTCCCAGCTATGATCCTTCCCGACTCGGTCCGGGGCTGGCAGTCGACCTGGTTTTACTGCAAGGATCAGCCGACCCCGGGTCAGTCGACTGGACTTCCCCCCTTTTCCCTAGCTCGAGTGGAGAAGCCCTCCTCCTTGAGGGTGATCCCGGAGGAGAAGGCGTAGGTGAAGGTGTTGGTCGAGCGGGTCGTCCAACTTGTCCACGACGGAGTGACTGGTATGGACCTACTGGAGGTCTTTCTTAGTCGACGCATCCAACCACTCGAAGCCCGTGACCATCCGATGTGGATGTACTCGGGACTCGAGGATTCCACTCGGATCCACCCGGAGGACGTCAGTGAGGACACGGTGGAGAAGTGACTGAGAGGAATCACCGGCAACAAAGATAATCCCCGGGGGTCCAGGAGGGTGATTCCATTCGACCATTTGCGCCAGCCGGAACAGGTATGATTCTGCATTGTCGAGTGTCTTCTTGATTCACTATGTAACATCTTGTTGACGGTCGACTGTATTTCTTTTGTTCATTGTCTTTTTAGGCTCTTATTGATATGTACTCGATGCCCAATGGAGTGCAGGAGCAAAATGTCGAGGAAGGGGCGAGCGGGGGCGAGAGTGGGGAGTGGCACTCGGATGCAGAGGAGGACGAGGAGAGCGACGACTCGAGTGATGAAGAAGAGGTCAACTCACCGCCTTGCAGAGAGAGAAGGTCCAAGCACGCTCACGACCCGGCGAGCACCCCTGACCTGGCGGCCGCATCGACTGGGCAATCTTTGAAGCGCCCTCGGACGTCTTCTCCGGTGCCAACTGAGAGGGTATCGAAACAACTCAAGACTGCGCCGCCTCTCGCGCCGAAAGCATTGAAGGCCACCTCCTCCAAACCACCGAAGGCTTTGCCCAGGATCAAAGTGACCATCCCCACCATCTCCGGGTAATCATCTGACCCGATCTTTTGGTCGACTCGAGCAACAGAACATAACTGACTGAATGTTGACATTTGAAGTGCTGCTACATCTGGAACTTCTTCCAACCAATACTGAGACGAGGAAATGGAAGACGCGGTTACCTCCAACCCAGGTAAAACTCTCATGATCTTGTTCTTGATTATTTGGTCGATTAAATTCTGGCGATTCACTTGGGGTCGACTGATTTATTTGCAGCCCCACCCAACGTCATCGATCTTCCGGATGATGGTGAAGATGTGGCCCCTAGGCCCAGAAAGAACAAAAAGTAGCAGCTGGCAAGATGTCTCAGCAGGGACCAATGACAACACCAACCGTCCGGCAATCTGAAGACGCAGGTGGGGCCTCTGTAACTTTCGCTGTCCCATTATCGAGTGAGCGCCCTGCGTCGTCGATTGTACCGGTGTTTCCTTCAATCGTCCAACCTCATGCTCCGGAGCTCCAAGCTGCCACACCTAGGTCGTCTGCCCCCTTCTTTACCAACTACCATGTTCGAGAAAACCAGTCGGATACGGCTGCGGAGGCCATCCGTCAGGCTAATGTGATGATGGAGCGGATGAAGACGGTGCACGAGAACAGCCAGGCTGCTTACAATGCCAGCGCGACTCTTTGGGCCAATGTCCAGGTAAGTAGACTTTCGACTGACCTTGTTCTATTAGGATATGCTACCTGAAATATTTTCTGTGTCGAATCTGTACACCCACTGGGTGTTTTGTTGTCTCTAGCACTTGCGCTCTTCCACTCGGCCTGGGCGAGTGGGATCTGAACCTGTGGGGGCACACTAAGTGCACCCACTGCGTGTAGTCCCCGAGACCGTAGTCGACCGCGGGCGGTCGACTGGGATCTAAGTACTATTTACTTTCTTTTCTTCCAGTCGACCCGGGCGAACCGGTCGAGTGGGATCTGAACCAGTGGGGGCACGTCAAGTGCACCCACTGGGTGTAATCCCCGAGACCACGGTCGACTGCTGACAGTCGGTCGGGGTCTGAATAGTTCCCCTTTATTTTTTCTTTTTTTAACTCGACCCGGGCGGAGCGATCGAGCGGGGTCTGAATCAGTGGGGGCACGCCAAGTGCACCCACTGGGTGTAGTCCCTGAGACCGTAGTCGACTGCGGGCAGTCGACTCGGGTTTGAGTAAACTTTTAAATTTTATTCACTCGGAAGTAAATAATCTTTGATCTTGTCGATTGACACGTCTTTTACCTTCTGCAGAAATCTTGTACTCTCATTTCTAAGTTTGCCGAATTTGAGGAAAAGCAGACGCAACTCAACCTCGACTTGGAGCTGGCCCAACAAAAGTTGAGGAAAGCTCAAGCTGAAGCTGCTGGTGTGGAAGGTAACTGCATGTCGACTGTTCACGTCAATCGTCTTTTAAGATATTTCTTCAATCTCTTGTTTGATCCGATTGCTTGTTTTGCAGAGAAAATGAGGTTGGCTCTGGAGAAGAAGGACTTGGACCTTGCAGCTGCGCAGAAGGAAGCTCAAGATAAGACTGCCCTCGTAGACCAGAGGTTGGCTTCAGTCAGAGTGTTGGAAGGAGAAGTAAACAAGCTGAAGTCCTCTCTCAATGAGTCCAACCGAGAGGTAACTCATCTGAAGAAGGATAAGATTGCTCTGAATGAGAAGCTGGAGTCCGCGGTCCGTAAGAGAAATGACACGGAAGCCTATCTGAGAACTCTTGCCAAGAAGCTCAATCTTATGCTGGAAGGTACTCCTTTTAATCCGACTGCTTTACTGCTTGCAAGTTAATCCTGTCCAGTCGACTCACTAGCTCTTTGACTACAGAATTTTTCCAAAACTTTGACGAGGAAATTGGATGGATCGAGACGGGTTTAGACCCTATCGTTTCTCCGGTCGGCGACGAGGCTGCCATGAATGTGCTTCGACTAGAATCCCGTGTCGCCAGCGTCACAAGTTACCTCGCTCGTGTGAAGGTGGCTGAGGGAGTCCTGGATTAGGGGGTGTCCGGATAGCCGGACTATACCTTCGGCCGGACTCCTGGACTATGAAGATACAAGATTGAAGACTTCGTCCTGTGTCCGGAAGGGACTTTCCTTGGCGTGGAAGGCAAGCTTGGCGATACGGATATGTAGATCTCCTACCATTGTAACTCACTCTGTGTAACCCTAGCCCTCTCCGGTGTCTATATAAACCGGAGGGTTTTAGTCCGTAGGACGAACAACAATCATACCATAGGCTAGCTTCTAGGGTTTAGCCTCCTTGATCTCGTGGTAGATCTACTCTTGTACTACCCATATCATCAATATTAATCAAGCAGAAGCAGGGTTTTACCTCCATCGAGAGGGCCCGAACCTAGGTAAAACATCGTGTCCCTTGTCTCCTGTTACCATCCGCCTAGACGCACAGATCGGGACCCCCTACCCGAGATCCGCCAGTTTTGACACCGACATTGGTGCTTTCATTGAGAGTTCCTCTGTGTCGTCACTTTTAGGCCCGATGGCTTCTCCGATCATTAACAGCGATGCGATCCAGGGTGAGACCTTTCTCCCCGGACAGATCTTCGTATTTGGCGGCTTTGCACTGCGGGCCAATTCGCTTGGCCATCTAGAGCAGATCGAAAGCTACGCCCCTGGCCATCAGGTCAGATTTGGAAGTTTGAGCTACACGGCCAACCTCTACGGAGACTTGATCTTCGACGGATTCAAGCCGCATCCGAGCGCGCCGCACTGTCATGATGGGCATGATCTAGCTCTGCCGCCGAACAGTGCCCTGGAGGCCGCACCCACATCAGCCCCGACCCTTAATTCGGAGCCAACTGTGCCAGTCGAGGATGGGTGGTTGGACACCGCCTCGGGGGCTGCAATCTCTACGGCGATCAACCGAACACCAGCCCTATTCTCTACGAATCCCGTGACTCCAAGGAGCTGGACTCCTCTCCAGACTCCGAGCCCTCCGCGCCCCTACCGATCGAACCCGATTGGGTGCCGATCATGGAGTTCACCGCCGCGGACATCTTTCAGCACTCGCCCTTCGGCGATATTCTGAATTCACTAAAGTCTCTCTCTTTATCAGGAGAGCCCTGGCCGGACTATGGTCAGCAAGGTCGGGATGCGGATGATGAAGAAATTCAAAGCCCACCCACCACCCACTTCGTAGCCATTGTCGATGATTTAACGGACATGCTCGACTTCGACTCCGAAGACATCGACGGTATGGACGCCGATGCAGGAGACGATCAAGAACCAGCGCCTATAGGGCACTGGAAAGCAACCTCGTCGTATGATATATACATGGTGGACACCCCAAAAGAAGGCAATGGCGATGGAACAGCGGAGGATGACCCCTCCAAGAAGCAGCCTAAGCGCCGGCGTCAGCGGCGCTGCTCTAAATCCCGCCAAAGCAAACATGGTGATTCCAGCACGGGAGATAATAACACCTCGAACAGTGCCGAAGAAAACCACCTCCAGCAAGATTCAGCACAGGAGGATGGAGAAGCCAACCCTCATGAGAGAGCGGCAGACAGAGAGGTCGAGGACAATAATTATATGCCTCCCTCCGAAGACGAGGCAAGCCTCGATGACGACGAATTTGTCGTGCCGGAGGATCTCGTTGAACAAGAGCGTTTCAAACGCAGGCTTATGGCCACGGCGAGCAGCCTCAAGAAAAAACAGCAACAACTTAGAGCTGATCAAGATTTCCTAGCCGACAGATGGACTGAAGTCCTTGCGGCCGAAGAGTATGAACTCGAACGCCCCTCCAAGAGCTACCCAAAGCGCAGGTTGCTACCCCGATTAGAGGAGGAAGCACCTAAACCTACATCACCAGCGCATGATGTGGCCGACCGGCCACCCCGTGGCCGCGATAGAGAGGCCTCTCGGCCCTCCACTCAAGCCGCACCCCAGCGCCGCTCAAAAAATACCAAGGCACGGGAAAATGCGCCAGACCTGCGAGATATATTGGAGGACAAGGCAAGGCAAACAAGATCAATCTACGGATCATGTGGGCGCCCCATGACACGAGACGGTAATCGTCACTCCGGATACAGTAAATCCGGCCGGGCCGAACACAGTAGACAAAGCTCGTTTGAGCTGTGTCGTGATATAGCCCAATACAGAGGCGCCGCACACCCACTATGCTTCACAGATGAAGTAATGGATCATCAAATCCCCGAGGGTTTCAAACCCGTGAACATCGAATCATACGATGGCACAACAGATCCTGCGGTATGGATCTAGGACTATGTCCTTCATATCCACATGGCCCGCGGTGATGACCTACACGCCATCAAATACCTCCCACTCAAGCTTAAAGGACCAGCTCGGCATAGGCTTAGCAGCTTGCCAGCAGAATCAATTGGTTGTTGGGAGGACCTGGAAACCGCATTCCTCGACAATTTCCAGGGCACTTATGTGCGACCACCAGACGCGGATGACCTCAGCCACATAATTCAGCCGCCAGAGGAATCGGCCAGACAATTCTGGACACGGTTCCTAACCAAGAAAAATCAAATCATCGACTGTCCGGACGTAGAGGCCCTAGCAGCCTTCAAGCATAACATCCGCGACGAGTGGCTTGCACGGCACCTAGGACAGGAAAAGACGAAATCTATGGCAGCCCTCATGACACTTATGACCCGCTTTTGCACGGGAGAAGACCACTGGCTAGCTCGCAGCAATAACATGACCAAGAGCCCTGGTAATTTGGATACCAAGGACAGCAGTGGCAGGTCGCGTCGCAACAAGCAAAAGCGCCGCATTAACGGCGACAATGCTGAGGATACGGCAATTAATGCCGGATTCAGAGGCTCTAAACCCGGTCAGCGGAAAAAGCCATTCAAAAGAAATACTCCGGGCCCGTCCAGTTTGGACCGAATACTCGACCTCTCATGCCAGATACATGGCACCCCCGAAAAACCAGCCAATCACACCAACAGGGATTGTTGGGTGTTCAAGCAGGCAGGCAAGTTAAATGTTGAAAGCAGAGACAAGGGGCTGCATAGTGATGACGAGGAGGAGCCCCAGCCGCCAAACAACAGTGGACAGAAAGGTTTTCCCCCACAAGTACAGACGGTGAACACGATATACGCAACCCACGTCCCCAAGAGGGAGCGGAAGTGTGCGCTAAGGGACGTATATGCGATGGAGCCAGTCGCCCCAAAGTTCAACCCATGGTCTTCCTGCCCGATCACTTTTGATCGAAGGGACCACCCCACTAGCATCCGTCATGGCTGATTCTCCACATTGGTTCTAGACCCAATTATTGACGGATTTCACCTCACTAGAGTCCTTATGGACGGCGGCAGCAGCCTGAACCTGCTTTACCAGGATACAGTGCGGAAAATGGGCATCGATCCCTCGAGGATTAAACCCACTAAAACGACCTTTAAAGGCGTCATACCAGGTGTAGAGGCCAACTGTACAGGCTCAGTTACACTTGAAGTGGTCTTCGGATCTCCGGATAATTTTTGAAGCGAGGAGTTAATCTTCGACATAGTCCCGTTCCGCAGTGGCTATCACGCACTGCTCGGGCGAACCGCATTTGCCAAGTTCAATGCGGTGCCGCACTATGCATACCTCAAGCTCAAGATGCCAGGCCCTCGAGGAGTCATCATGGTCAATGGAAACACCGAACGCTCTCTCCGAATGGAGGAGCATACCGCGGCTATCGCAGCGGAAGTACAAAGCAGCCTCTCAAGGCAATTCTCCAGTACGGCCATTAAACGTCTAGACACCGTCAAGCGCGCCCGGAGTAATCTACAACAAGACCGCCTGGCATGTTCCGAGCAAGCGTAGCAATGCGGCACCAACCCCAGCCATCGCGAACTTGCGAAACCAGTGTTGCGCGTACATAACTATGCTCTGGAAATACCATGGGCATAGGGGGAGGGGCACCATCACGGTACGCCCAAAACGCGGCTTAAACCGCACTAGGGGCTGCCGATTTCTTAATTTTCTCTTATTTTTAGGACTCCATTCTTCGGAAGGCTTGTCCGGCAGTACAATTGCCGCACAAACGATACAACCAGGGAAGCAGAAAGCTACGCCGCACTATGGAACTCTAAGGTGGTCTCTATAACGAGCAGTATACCTCTTTCACATACCATTCCGCAGCTCGCCCCTGGAAAGGACATGTTAAATAGTCCCATCTTTTGCTTATTGCACTATTTGTATCATTCTGCTTTGATCGCAGCTTTTTTAAATAAACAATGCATAGCTTCCGTCTATTATTGCATTACTCTTTTTTACGAATATATGTTCATTAATGACATGTTGTGTAACGCCCCGAGACCGATGCGCCAGGTGTCTTCCGGTTATTCGCTGTTGTTGCCTTGCCTTTCACTTGTGTGTTGCATCTTGCCATGTCAACATCCACATTGCATCTGCATGTTTTCAAAACTTGCATCCGTCCCAGTTTCCTCGCTCCTTCTGTTGTCCGTTCTGAACCCAGACACACTTGCACGCGCCCGCGGCATGTCCGAAATATTATTTTATAAGTGGCCGGAAAATGTTCTCAGAATGGGATGAAAGTTGGCGTGTCGTCTTATTATAGTGTAGATAGACTGCCTGTCAAGTTTCATCGCATTCGGAGTTCGTTTGACGCCCCAACAATTAACTATAGCAACAGTATAGTCGGTCAGACGTTGGACGTTTTCGGTCTTCGGAAACAGTCACCGGGCATTCTCTCTTCTCTTTTCTCAGCCTGAGGCCTTCTGCACAGTCCACTACCTACCGCCAGGCCCTACCTAACCTCTCTCGTCAGCCTGCAACCCTCCTCGCGCGCGCGCCCGAAAGTTGTCCCGAACCCGACCCAGGAAGTCGTCATCATTGGGTCCGGATCATCCCCAAACATCTACAAAACGTCACCGTTTTGTTTTTTGGACTCCCTAGCTATTTTATTTGCATTCATCTGATTGCGATTGGAGGGACGAGTTAGCCTCTACCATAATCCCTTTGCAATATAAATAGTGGGCAACTCTAGAAATTAGGGATCTTGTCCCATCCTCCTCCGCCGCCAGCCCACTATCTCCTCCTCCTTGGGATCCCCTCCCGATCCAAACCACCAACCGAAGCCATCACTTTCCTCCTCGTTTTCCAGATCGGGCCAACCACAACCAGCCAATTCCATCGATCCAACCCATCAATCATGGAAGCCCCGCAGCCAACCACCTTCCCTGATACAACCATCGATCCAGCCCCGTCGAGCTCCTCTGCCCGGCCCCGTCGTCATCCCGCAGCACCTCCCCTCCCTGTCGTCTCTACCTTCCTTGGCCACGCCGACCGGAGCACCAGGTCTTGCTGCAGCTCCTCGTCGCCGTCCGGCAGGTAACTGGACCAGGCCGCCCCTCTGCTCCCCTTCCTCCTTCCTGTTTCCTTCTCCTCCTCTCTCTCAACTCCCTTTCCATCTCTCTACCAGGTACGAACAGGAGAAGCACCAACCTCGCCGGAGTCTTCTCCTCGCCGCTGCCTTCACCAAGTCCCCGCGCCGCCGGAGCCCTGCTTTGCGCCATCTTCCCATTGACTGCGAGCTTGCGCTCGAGCTTTGCCTCTGCGAGCATCGTCTGCGTTGCCCCTCGCCTTCCCCGCTCGGGCGCCCGCGTGCGTTGACCACTCTTGTGCCTCTGCCACCCTGACGTGTTCCTGAAGCCATGGCGCCCTACTTGAGTCGAGCTGCCGCATCCACCGATGCAGTTCCGCCGCACTATGCCATTCGTCGCCCCACTGCCATCTCCGGCCTGTCCCCGCCGTGTCCGCGTCGTCGCCTCCCCACCATGGCCGCCCGAACTTGAAGCCCCATCTCTGCGTTGCTCCACGCCTCGCCTCTGTCAACAATCACAAGAGATCATCGTGGCCCCGGAGCTCCTCTGTTGCCATCCCCGGCATGCCTCGGTCCACCGGGATTCCATTCCCATCCTCCTCCGTGCCGGATACGGCAAGCACCGGCCGGATCTTGCGCCACCGCAAGCCCAGCTGCCGCCGCGCTTGTCCCCTGTTCGTTTTCTTCAGAAACGCGCGGCGCACCCGCAGTCAGCGCCTTCGCTGCGCCCGCGCTGACCCGAGCCGCTGCGTCGGCCTGCCTCCCCTCCAGCGCTGAGGCCCAGGCCTCTCCAGCCAGATCCGCCAGCCCAGCCGGCCCATCTTCTCCTCTGGGCCCGATGTGAGCAGCCCGAGCTCCCCTGCACTGTTGGGCCGCCTAAGATTCGGCCCGGGTCTTGTATTTTTTCCGCTTAGCGATTTTTCCATTTATCCAGGAGACTGCCAGTTTACAGTTTAGTCCCTAGTCTTCATGCATTTTATAACTCATGATCTATGCATCATATGTATAAACTCCAAATATGAAAAATGCTTAGATTTGCATCTACATTCATAATATTCAACTTTCATGCATGTTTGAAATGTTTAAAATGTTGTTTGGTTATATTTGCTCCTATGCCATGCTAAAATGATTTATTCCATAACTAAATAACTGTAGCTCGGATTTTAACAAACTTTATATGTAAATGGGGTGGCAAATGCCTAGTTTAACATGATCCACTCATCTAGCACGTTTAACAACTCTAAAATTATGTTTACAGCAGAACAGTACCAAACCTAATATATGCATATGGGGATTTACTAGAATTGTTGTTCATTGCTTCCGGCCTCATTTAAACTTGACTAGATAGGTAGTTTTGCTGTGCTTCACCCCTTGCCATGTTAATCAACATTTAATATTGTTGGGTACATAAACGAGAACGAACTAAATAACTCGTCGTGGTGTTTCGTCAATATGCAACTCGTTGCATATTGAACTCCACTTAATTTGTAGGATTGTTTGTGCACTTTGCCATGCCATGCCATGTATCATTAAACCAGACATGCATCATACTTGTTTGCGCATCGTGCCATGCTTATGTGATGTTTGTTTACTATGTTGTTTGCTTTCTTTCTGGTGTACTTCTTCTCGGTAATCCAGTAACGTTGCGTTTGTGAGGATCCGGTGGCTACGCCCGTTTGTCTTCTTCATGGACTTGTTCTTCTTCCTTGCGAGATCTCAGGCAAGATGACCATACCCTCGAAATCACTTCTATCTTTGCTTGCTAGTTGCTCGCTCTTTTGCTATGCCTATGATGCGATACCTACCACTTGATTATCATGCCTCCCATATTGTTAAGCCAAGCCTCTAACCCACCTTGTCCTAGCAAACCGTTGTTTGGCTTTGTTACCGCTTTGCTCAGCCCTTCTTATAGCGTTGTTAGTTGTAGGTGAAGATTGGAGCTTGTTCCATGTTTGGAACATGGATATTTTGTTGGGATATCACAATATCTCTTATTTAATTAATGCATCTATATACTTGGTAAAGGGTGGAAGGCTCGACCTTATGTCTGGTGTTTTGTTCCACTCTTGCCGCTCTAGTTTCCGTCATATCGGTGTTATGTTCCCGGATTTTGCGTTCCTCACGTGGTTGGGTTATAATGGGAACCCCTTGATAGTTCACCTTGAATAAACTCCTCCAGCAAGGCCCAACATTGGTTTTACCATTTTCCACCTAGCCTTTTCTTTGCCTTGAGTCGGCCGGCTCAAGGGTCATCTTTATTTAAACCCCCGGGCCAGTGCTCCTCTGAGTGTTGGTCCAACCTGTCAGCTGCCGGTGGCCACCAGAGGCAACTCTGGGCTGGCCTACCGGAACCTTGGACAATCCGGTGTGCCCTGAGAAAGAGATATGTGCAGCTCCTATCGGGATTTGTCGGCACATTCGGGTGGCTTTGCTGGTCTTGTTTTACCATTGTCGAAATGTCTTGTAACCGGGATTCCGAGCCTGATCGGGTCTTCACGCTCGAAGGAATATCCTTCGTTGACCGTGAGAGCTTGTGATGGGCTAAGTTGGGACACCCCTGCGGGGATTTGAACTTTTGAAAGCCGTGCCCGTGGTTATGGGCAGATGGGAATTTGTTAATGTCCGATTGTAGAAAACCTGAAGTTGATCTTAATTAAAACACATCAACCGCGTGTGTAACCGTGATGGTCTCTTCTCGGTGGGGTTCGGGAAGTGAACACAGTGTTCGAGTAATTTTTTACGTAAGTAGTCTTGGATCACTTCTTGATCATAGTTTCTCGACCGTGCTTTGCCTTCTCTTCTTGCTCTCATTTGCGTATGTTAGCCACCATATATGCTAGTCGCTTGCTGTAGCTCCACCTCGTACCTTTACCTTACCCATAAGCTTAAATAGTCTTGATCGCGAGGGTGTGAGATTGCTGAGTCCCTGTGACTCACAGATACTTCCAAAACCAGCTTGCCGTTGCCGTTGAACCGAGCAGGTGAAGCAACCAAGCTCAAGGAGGAGCTCGATGAAGATCTTGTCCTTTGTGTTGTTCGTTCTAGTTGATTAGTAGTGGAGCCCAGTTGGGGTCGATCAGGGATCTGTGTACCATTTGGGGTAGTATTCTTTTATTTTGGCTCCGTAGTCGGGCCTTGATTGTAACTGGTTGATGTAATGATTTATTCATGTAATTGTGTGAAGTGGCGATTGTAAGCCAACTATGTATCTCTTTCCCTTATGTATTACATGGGTTGTTTGCGAAGATTACCTCACTTGCGACATTGCTTTCAATTCGGTTATGCCTCTAAGTCGTGCTTCGACACATGGGAGATATAGCCGCGTCGAGGGCGTGACAAGTTGGTAATCAGAGCCTTCCCCGACCTTAGGAGCCCCCTGCATTATTGAGTCTAGAAATTGTTTTGAGTCATTTAGGAATTATATATATCGGAGAGTTAGGAATTCTTTTTTACTCCTCAGTCCCTTCGTCGCTCTGGTGAGGCATCCTGACGTAGAGTTTTGACTCTTCTCTTCTCAAATTTCACTAAAAATATTTAGGATCACGCGGGTATCTTGGAATCATTCCGATCGATTTGTGACGAGAACATTGTTCTTGGTGCCTCCTGACATTTAGGGGTTGTGGCAGTGTCCCGGCGAGTTGAGCTCCAAGGTGTTGTCGTCACAATTTTATCATTGAAGTTCTGGAATACCTGAGTTTAGTTTTGTCGACATCGAAAATCTCTTTTATGCAGTTGTTGGTGAGATAACCTCGACGCCACCCAGTACTGGGGTGGGAGTTCGGGAGTATTGCCATAACTCGTATAACGGATGCTTTTCGAAGGTTGAGGTAAACGATTTCCGAAGGTTTCTTGGTCATGTGTTGAAGAATGGATACAGCTGGATGTAGGATTTGTTAGTTTGGGTGAGATTTTATGCTTCCCCTGTATCCCCAACACCTGATTGCATAACCGGAAAATTTTGGGAGTTTATAAGTGGGAATTCAAGTAGCTCTTAGGATTTCTTTCCGACAGATGTATGATATGAAATTGGGGTTCAACGTCTAGTGGTCCGCCTATCCACGGTTGGTTTTACAGTGGTCTCGTTGTGTCTTAAAGAGTCCTTGGCTATGCCGACTCGGGGACGCTTCGTATGTCATGTGCACTGCCTTGTACATGATGGTGTTGTATGATTGAGCCCCTGTAGGCCCCACCATGAAAACTTCGGACGAAATCTCTATCATATGTTTGTTCCGGTTTATTTTGCAAGCCAATCCTTTGTTTTGTTTTTCAGTTGTGGTATTCGAGTTGCTTCGAAGTCAAATGTTGATTCCATAACATTCCCTAAGCGGTGTTCTCATACATCTATGTGAATGCTAGTTCCTTCTTGATCATCGAGATTGTCATCTAAATTTCTTCTCTACTGGCTTGCTCCTCTTCTAATGGATCCGATCATGTTAACATTCGCGAGATCAATTCTCAATTCTTTGCAACGGTGTTCATTTCATCCGTTCCAAGTGTCTTTGTTTTTCCCACCCTCCCTCCCTTTTTCTTTAAGGACTCAGATTTCTTTTTTGAGTATCCATTTTATTGATGGAAGTCTCTCCATTCTTTTTCCTTCATGTTCTTATCCGGTGATTCTCACGAAGATCCTAAAAGACCCTCAAATTCATCATTATTCATTCTCTTTCTTCTCCGGTGGAACCAATTCAAGCTTTGTTGATCATATCATTTTCCACGTTTCAAATACCATCTCATACCGGCGCACCTCTTAATCATTCACCTCCCGCTATAAATTTGTTTCGGAGTGCCAAAGATAGCTCAAAAGATTCATGTTTCCATTCTGCAGTCGTTCAAGATCTTTCGAGGATGTTATCTCATTCAAGTCATTTAATTCAACCGGTGCATTCTCTCTTTTAAATCATTTCAACGGTGTATCTTTTGAGTGGGCCCTAACCCACAGGTCTTTTCCAGGATCTTACCTGACTCTTCTAATTTTCCGGAGTTATCCTAAATTCTTTTCAAAGTTTGACGTAAGAATGAGTTATCATTAGTCTAATGCTTTTCTCCAAGATCTGTCAAATTCTTATCACCGTTGGCTCAACCTTTAAATTTGTCATTCCGGAGTATCTCAACAATTCATGGTCGTGTTTCTCGTCGTCATTCTCAGATTTTGAAGACCGAAGAAGAGTTTTTCCTCCATAACTTATCCGTTCTCTCAAAGATTCGTCATTCTAGCTTGTTGCCATCCTCTCATAGTTGTTTTTGGATTGTGGGAATTCTTTTCACCTATCCGGAGCAGTTCAAGAGCCTTCTCAGTTTGATTATCCGGAGTCCATCATCTCAAAATTACTCATTCTCAGCTTTCAGATCTTGTTCTCCAATCTTACCGCTGCATCACTCAAATATTCTCTATTAAGTTCGTGATCTATTCGTCCTCTTGTATCTAAATTCTCTCAAGTATCTTCGTTCATTTCATAATTCTTCCCGGTGTTCCTTTATCTTCCCTTCAGTCATTTTAATTCTTAAGGTGGTTTGTGCAAGATTCCTCTTCTTTCGTTATCATATCAATTCATTCGCTGTTTCGATTCCACCGGTGTTTCGTTGAAGACCTTATCAACTTGGCACGATATCTATCTTAATCCTTTCTTCGAGAATAAGTAGTATGCCAATTCCATTGTTTTTCATCAATTTAAATTGGTGAAGGATAGACATAACGTAATCCTTATTCTTGTTCATCCAAGTGATAAATTCCCTATTCCGGAGGTTCGTCAAATTCTCGATTCAAGTTGTCTTCTGGAGCTCAAAGTTATTTCAACTATTTCACCGTGAAGATCCATCTAATCATTGCAAGGATTCACCTTGTGTTTCCAACTTCTCTCTCCTTTCGTTTGATCATTCCTTTGTTTACCGGAGTTCTTCATGCAGGTTCTACATGGTGGTTCATCAGGGATTTAATTCCTTCTCGAAGTGTTCATCAATTTTTTTTTCTTAGGAGCTCAAGTTTCTTCACCTTACAATCCGGAGTGCAATTCTTTCTTTCGTATCATTGGAGGTGGTATTATGTCATTCTTGATAATTTGAGTTCATGTTTCGTGATTCACATGTTGTTAAGAATGAGGTATTTAAAATCCATCAACCTCTCCGTTGGAGTTATCTTGTGTCATGTTTCACCTAAAGCCTTCCCTAAGGTTTGTTGCTATTATGGTGCTTATTAATGACTCAAGTTCTTTTATCTTCCCGGTAAAATAAGTTTCTCATCTCCTTGTTGATATCAATCGAGTCTATCGTTTCCGTTAGTGGCAGATTTTCACCTCTTGGTTTTGAGACGTTTTTCCATAAGCCCACTACAAGCTTACTCTTTTCGTTGTTGGTTTTCCAACAACTCCGTTCGACCTTTCTCCTAAGGATGCCTTTTCAAACTCTTTTGCGATAGAAGTTGGCTTTTCTTCTCCATTCTTTTATTTCTATGATCTAGCTTCTATTTCTCTCTTCCGGAGGCATTGCGATGTTGTTCTTTTCACCCATCTTTTCGTTTTGTCAAAGATCATGTTCTTTTCATGCTTATCCAGTTAACCGTAGTGTTGTACCCTTTGGCTCAAGTTCTTTTCATCTTATCAAGTCTTGCTTAACTTCTTAACCGGAGTGGTTTCAATATATATCTTGCCCTTCAACCTCAAGGTTTTTTCGCAATGTTCTTTGTTCCTCTTTTCTAACGGAGTGTTTTCGACTTTGTTCACCTTCGTGGTATTCTTTTCTCGAAATTGTTCAACCTCACAAGGTTCTTTGGTCTCACTCGTTTGTCAAAGAAGCAACTTAGTTTTACCTCTCCTCTTTCTCTTTCGTTGTCCCTCCGGTGCCATTCTAGATCTTTGGACGAGATCCTCTCGTAGTGGTGGAGTGTTGTAACGCCCCGAGACCGATGCGCCAGGTGTCTTCCGGTTATTCGCTGTTGTTGCCTTGCCTTTCGCTTGTGTGTTGCATCTTTCCATGTCATCATCCGCATTGCATCTGCATGTTTTCAAAACTTGCATCCGTCCCGGTCTCCTCGCTCCTTCCGTTGTCCGTTCTGAGCCCAGACACACTTGCACGCGCCCGCAGCATGTCCAAAATATTATTTTATAAGTGGCCGGAAAATGTTCTCAGAATGGGATGAAAGTTGGCGTGTGGTCTTATTATAGTGTAGATAGACCGCCTGTCAAGTTTCATCGCATTTGGAGTTCGTTTGACGCCCCAACAATTAACCATAGCGACAGTATAGTCGGTCAGACGTCGGACGTTTTCGGTCTCCGGAAACAGTCACCGGGCCTTGTCTCTTCTCTTTTCTCAGCCTGAGGCCTTCGGCACAGTCCACTACCTACCGCCAGGCCCTACCTAACCTCTCTCGTCAGCCCGCGACCCTCCTCGCGCGCGCGCCCGAAAGTTGTCCCGAACCCGACCCGGGAAGTCGTCATCATTGGGTTCGGATCATCCCCAAACATCTACAAAACATCACCGTTTTGTTTTTTGGACTCCCTAGCTATTTTCTTTGCGTTCGTCCGATTGCGATCGGAGGGATGAGTTAGCCTCTACCATAATCCCTTTGCAATATAAATAGTGGGCAACCCTAGAAATTAGGGATCTTGTCCCATCCTCCTCCGCCGCCAGCCCACTATCTCCTCCTCCTTGGGATCCCCTCCCGATCCAAACCACCAACCGAAGCCGTCACTTTCCTCCTCGTTTTCCAGATCGGGCCAACCACAACCAGCGAATTCCATCGATCCAACCCATCAATCATCGAAGCCCCGCAGCCAACCACCTTCCCTAATACAACCATCGATCCAGCCCCGTCGAGCTCCTCTGCTCGGCCCCGTCGTCGTCCCGCAGCACCTCCCCTCCCTGTCGTCTCTGCCTTCCTTGGCCACGCTGACCGGAGCACCAGGTCTTGCTGCAGCTCCTCATCACTGTCCGGCAGGTAACCGGACCAGGCCGCCCCTCTGCTCCCCTTCCTCCTTCCCGTTTCCTTCTCCTCCTCTCTCTCAACTCCCTCTCCATCTCTGTACCAGGTACGAACAGGAGAAGCACCAACCTCGCCGGAGTCTTCTCCTCGCCGCTGCCTTCGCCAAGTCCCCGCGCCGCCGGAGCCCTGCTTTGCGCCATCTTCCCGTTGACTGCGAGCTCGCGCTCGAGCTTTGCCTCTGCGAGCATCGTCTGCATTGCCCCTCGCCTTCCTCGCTCGCCCGTCCGCGTGCGTTGACCACTCTTGTGCCTCTGCCGCCCTGACGTGTTCCTGGAGCCATGGCGCCCTACTTGAGTCGAGCTGCCGCATCCACCGATGCAGTTCCGCCGCACTATGCCGTTCGTCGCCCCGCTGCCATCTCCGGCCTGTCCCCGCCGGGTCCGCGTCGTCGCCTCCCCACCATGGCCGCCCGAACCTGAAGCCCCATCTCTGCCTCGCTCCACGCCTCGCCCCTGTCAGCAATCACAAGAGATCGTCGTGGCCCCGGAGCTCCTCTGTTGCCATCCCCGGCCTGCCTCGGTCCACCGGGATTCCATTCCCATCCTCCTCCGCGCCGGATACGGCAAGCACCGGCCGGACCTTGCGCCGCCGCAAGCCCAGCTGCCGCCGCGCTTGTCCCCTGTTCGTTTTCTTCAGAAACGTGCAGCACACCCACAGTTAGCGCCTTCGCTGCACCCACGTTGACCCGAGCCGCTGCGTCGGCCTACCTCCCCTCCAGCGCTGAGGCCCAGGCCTCTCCAGCCAGATCCGCCAGCCCAGCCGGCCCATCTTCTCCTATGGGCCCGATGTGAGCAGCCCGAGCTCCTCTGCACTGTTGGGCTGCCTAAGATTCGGCCCGGGTCTTGTAGTTTTTCCGCTTAGCGATTTTTCCATTTATCCAGGAGACTGCCAGTTTACAGTTTAGTCCCTAGTCTTCATGAATTTTATAACTCATGATCTATGCATCATATGTATAAACTCCAAATATGAAAAATGCTTAGATTTGCATCTAGATTCATAATATTGAACTTTCATGCATGTTTGAAATGTTTAAAATGTTGTTTGGTTATATTTGCTCCTATGCCATGCTAAAATGATTTATTCCATAACTAAATAACCGTAGCTCGGATTTTAACAAACTTTATATGTAAATGGGGTGGAAAATGCCTAGTTTAACATGATGCACTCATCTAGCATGTTTAACAACTCTAAAATTTTGTTTAGGGCAGAACAGTACCAAACCTAATATATGCATATGGGGATTTACCAGAATTGTTGTTCGTTGCTTCCGGCCTCATTTAAACTTGACTAGATAGGTAGTTTTGCTGTGCTTCACCCCTTGCCATGTTAATCAACATTTAATATTGTTGGGTACATAAATGAGAACGAACTAAATAACTCATCGTGGTGTTTCGTCAATATGCAACTCATTGCATATTGAACTCCACTTAATTTGTAGGATTGTTTGTGCACTTTCCCATGCCATGCCATGTATCATTAAACCAGACATGCATCATACTTGTTTGCGCATCGTGCCATGCTTATGTGATGTTTGTTTACTATGTTGTTTGCTTTCTTTCCGGTGTACTTCTTCTCGGTAATCCAGTAACGTTGCGTTTGTGAGGATCCGGTGGCTACGCCCGTTTGTCTTCTTCATGGACTCGTTCTTCTTCCTTGCGGGATCTCAGGCAAGATGACCATACCCTCGAAATCACTTCTATCTTTGCTTGCTAGTTGCTCGCTCTTTTGCTATGCCTATGATGCGATACCTACCACTTGATTATCATGCCTCCCATATTGTTAAGACAAGCCTCTAACCCACCTTATCCTAGCAAACCGTTGTTTGGCTTTGTTACCGCTTTGCTCAGCCCTTCTTATAGCGTTGTTAGTTGTAGGTGAAGATTGGAGCTTGTTCCATGTTTGGAACATGGATATTTTGTTGGGATATCACAATATCTCTTATTTAATTAATGCATCTATATACTTGGTAAAGGGTGGAAGGCTCGACCTTATGCCTGGTGTTTTGTTCCACTCTTGCCGCTCTAGTTTCCGTCATATCAGTGTTATGTTCCCGGATTTTGCGTTCCTCACGTGGTTGGGTTATAATGGGAACCCCTTGATAGTTCGCCTTGAATAAACTCCTCCAGCAAGGCCAAACATTGGTTTTACCATTTTCCACCTAGCCTTTTCTTTCCCTTGAGTCGGCCGGCTCAAGGGTCATCTTTATTTAAACCCCCGGGCCAGTGCTCCTCTGAGTGTTGGTCCAACCTGTCAGCTGCCGGTGGCCACCAGAGGCAACTCTGGGCTGGCCTACCGGAACCTTGGACAATCCGGTGTGCCCTGAGAAAGAGATATGTGCAGCTCCTATCGGGATTTGTCGGCACATTCGGGTGGCTTTGCTGGTCTTGTTTTACCATTGTCGAAATATCTTGTAACCGGGAATCCGAGCCTGATCGGGTCTTCACGCTAGAAGGAATATCCTTCGTTGACCGTGAGAGCTTGTGATGGGCTAAGTTGGGACACCCCTGCGGGGATTTGAACTTTCGAAAGCCGTGCCCGTGGTTATGGGCAGATGGGAATTTGTTAATGTCCGATTGTAGAAAACCTAAAGTTGATCTTAATTAAAACACATCAACCGCGTGTGTAACCGTGATGGTCTCTTCTCGGCGGGGTTCGGGAAGTGAACACGGTGTTCGAGTAATTTTTTACGTAAGTAGTCTTGGATCACTTCTTGATCATAGTTTCTCGACCGTGCTTTGCCTTCTCTTCTCGCTCTCATTTGCGTATGTTAGCCACCATATATGCTAGTCGCTTGCTGCAGCTCCACCTCATACCTTTACCTTACCCATAAGCTTAAATAGTCTTGATCGTGAGGGTGTGAGATTGTTGAGTCCCCGTGACTCACAGATACTTCCCAAACCAGCTTGCCGGTGCCGTTGAACCGAGCAGGTGACGCAACCAAGCTCAAGGAGGAGCTTAATGAAGATCTTGTCCTTCGTGTTGTTCGTTCTAGTTGATCAGTAGTGGAGCCCAGTTGGGGTCGATCGGGGATCTGTGTAGCATTTGGGGTAGTATTCTTTTATTTTGGCTCCGTAGTCGGGCCTTGATTGTAGCTGGTTGATGTAATGCATTATTCATGTAATTGTTTGAAGTGGCGATTGTAAGCCAACTATGTATCTCTTTCCCTTATGTATTACAAGGGTTGTTTGTGAAGATTACCTCACTTGCGACATTGCTTTCAATGCGGTTATGCCTCTAAGTCGTGCTTCGACACGTGGGAGATATAGCCGCGTCGAGGGCGTGACAAGTTGGTAATCAGAGCCTTCCCCGACCTTAGGAGCCCCCTGCATTATTGAGTCTAGAAATTGTTTTGAGTCATTTAGGAATTATATATATCGGATAGTTAGGAATTATTTTTTACTCCTCAGTCCCTTCGTCGCTCTGGTGAGGCATCCTGACGTAGAGTTTTGACTCTTCTCTTCTCAAATTTCACTAAAAAAATTTAGGATCACGCGGGTATCTTGGAATCATTCCGGTCGATTTGTGACGAGAACATTGTTCTTGGTGCCTCCTGACATTTAGGGGTTGTGGCAGTGTCCCGGGGAGTTGAGCTCCGAGGTGTTGTCGTCACAATTTTATCGTTGCAGTTCTGGAATACCTGAGTTTAGTTTCGTCGACATCGAAAATCTCTTTTATGCAGTTGTTGGTGAGATAACCTCGACGCCACCCAGTACTGGGGCGGGAGTTCGGGAGTATTGCCATAACTCGTATAACGAATGCTTTTCGAAGGTTGAGGTAAACGATTTCTGAAGGTTTCTTGGTTATGTGTTGAAGAATGGATACAGCTGGATGTAGGATTTGTTAGTTTGGGTGAGATTTTATGCTTCCCCTGTATCCCCAACACCTGATTGCATAACCGGAAAATTTCGGGAGTTTATAAGTGGGAATTCAAGTAGCTCTTAGGATTTCTTTCCGACAGATGTATGATATGAAATTGGGGTTCAACGTCTAGTGGTCCGCCTATCCACGGTTGGTTTTACTGTGGTCTCGTTGTGTCTTAAAGAGTCCTTGGCTATGCCGACTCGGGGACGCTTCGTATGTCATGTGCACTGCCTTGTACATGATGGTGCTGTATGATCGAGCCCGTGTAGGCCCCACCACGAAAACTTCGGACGAAATCTCTATCATATGTTTGTTCTGGTTTATTTTGCAAGCCAATCCTTTGTTTTGTTTTTTAGTTGTGGTATTCGAGTTGCTTCGAAGTCAAATGTTGATTCCATAACATTCCCTAAGCAGTGTTCTCATATATCTATGTGAATGCTAGTTCCTTCTGGATCATCGAGATTGTGATCTAAATTTCTTCTCTACTGGCTTGCTCCTCTTCTAGTGGATCCGATCATGTTAACATTCGCGAGATCAATTCTCAATTCTTTGCAACGGTGTTCGTTTCATCCGTTACAAGTGTCTTTGTTTTTCCCACCCTCCCTCCCTTTTTCTTTAAGGACTCAGATTTCTTTTTCGAGTATCCATTTTATTGATGGAAGTCTCTCCATTCTTTTTTCCTTCACGTTCTTATCCGGTGATTCTCATGAAGATCCTAACAGAGCCTCAAGTTCATCATTATTCATTCTCTTTCTTCTCCGGTGGAACCAATTCAAGCTTTGTTGATCATATCATTTTCCTCATTTCAAATACCATCTCATACCGGCGCACCTCTTAATCATTCACCTCCCGCTATAAATTTGTTCCGGAGTGCCGAAGATAGCTCAAAAGATTCGTGTTTCCACTCTGCAGTCGTTCAAGATCTTTCGACGATGTTATCTCATTCAAGTCATTTAATTCAACCGGTGCATTCTCTCTTTTAAATCATTTCAACGGTGTATCTTTTGAGTGGGCCCTAACCCACAGGTCTTTTCCAGGATCTTACCCGACTCTTCTAATTTTCCGGAGTTATCCTAAATTCTTTTCAAAGTTTGACGTATGAATAAGTTATCATCAGTCTAATGCTTTTCTCTAAGATCCGTCAAATTCTTATCACCGTTGGCTCAACCTTTAAATTCGTCATTCCGGAGTATCTCAACAATTCATGGTCGTGTTTCTCGTCGTCATTCTCAGATTTTGAAGACCAAAGAAGAGTTTTTCCTCCATAACTTATCCGTTCTCTCAAAGATTCGTCATTCTAGCTTGTTGCCATCCTCTCATAGTTGTTTTTGGATTGTGAGAATTCTTTTCATCTATCTGGAGCAGTTCAAGAGCCTTCTCAGTTTGATTATCCGGAGTCCATCATCTCAAAATTACTCATTCTCAGCTTTCAGATCTCGTTCTCCAATCTTACCGCTGCATCACTCAAATATTCTCTATTAAGTTCGTGATCTATTCGTCCTCTTGTATCTAAATTCTCTCAAGTATCTTCGTTCATTTCATAATTCTTCCCGGTGTTCCTTTATCTTCCCTTCGGTCATTTTAATTCTTACGGTGGTTCGTGCAAGATTCCTCTTCTTTCGTTATCATATCAATTCATTCGCTGTTTCGATTCCACCGGTGTTTCATTGAAGACCTTATCAAGTTGGCACGATATCTATCTTAATCCTTTCTTCGACAATAAGTAGTATGCCAAATCCGTTGTTTGTCATCAATTTAAATTGGTGAAGGATACACATAACGTAATCCTTATTCTTGTTCATCCAAGTGATAAATTCCCTATTCCGGAGGTTCATCAAATTCTCGATTCAAGTTGTCTTACGGAGCTCAAAGTTATTTCAATTATTTCACCGCGAAGATCCATCTAATCATTGCAAGGATTCACCTTGTGTTTCCAACTTCTCTCTCCTTTCGTTTGATCATTCCTTTGTTTACCGGAGTTCTTCATGCAGGTTCTACATGGTGGTTCATCAGGGATTTAATTCCTTCTCGAAGTGTTCATCAATTTTTTTCTTAGGAGCTCAAGTTTCTTCACCTTACAATCCGGAGTGCAATTCTTTCTTTCGTATCATTGGAGGTGGTATTATGTCATTCTTGATAATTTGAGTTCATGTTTCGTGATTCACATGTTGTTAAGAATGAGGTATTTAAAATCCATCAACCTCTCCGTTGGAGTTATCTTGTGTCATGTTTCACCTAAAGCCTTCCCTAAGGTTTGTTGCTATTATGGTGCTTATTAATGACTCAAGTTCTTTTATCTTCCCGGTAAAATAAGTTTCTCATCTCCTTGTTGATATCAGTCGAGTCTATCGTTTCCGTTAGTGGCAGATTTTCACCTCTTGGTTTTGAGACGTTTTTCCATAAGCCCACTACAAGCTTACTCTTTTCGTTGTTGGTTTTCCAACAACTCCGTTCGACCTTTCTCCTAAGGATGCCTTTTCAAACTCTTTTGCGATAGAAGTTGGCTTTTCTTCTCCATTCTTTTATTTCTATGATCTAGCTTCTATTTCTCTCTTCCGGAGGCATTGCGGTGTTGTTCTTTTCACCCATCTTTTCGTTTTGTCAAAGATCATGTTCTTTTCATGCTTATCCAGTTAACCGTAGTGTTGTACCCTTTGGCTCAAGTTCTTTTCATCTTATCAAGTCTTGCTTAACTTCTTAACCGGAGTGGTTTCAATATATATCTTGCCCTTCAACCTCAAGGTTTTTTCGCAATGTTCTTTGTTCCTCTTTTCTAACGGAGTGTTTTCGACTTTGTTCACCTTCATGGTATTCTTTTCTCGAAATTGTTCAACCTCACAAGGTTCTTTGGTCTCACTTGTTTGTCAAAGAAGCAACTTAGTTTTACCTCTCCTCTTTCTCTTCCGTTGTCCCTCCGGTGCCATTCTAGATCTCGGGACGAGATCCTCTCGTAGTGGTGGAGTGTTGTAACGCCCCGAGACCGATGCGCCAGGTGTCTTCCGGTTATTCGATGTTGTTGCCTTGCCTTTCGCTTGTGTGTTGCATCTTGCCATGTCATCATCCGCATTGCATCTGCATGTTTTCAAAACTTGCATCCGTCCCGGTCTCCTCGCTCCTTCCGCTGTCCATTCTGAGCCTAGACACACTTGCACGCGCCCGCGGCATGTCCGAAATATTATTTTATAAGTGGCCGGAAAATGTTCTCAGAATGGGATGAAAGTTGGCGTGTGGTCTTATTATAGTGTAGATAGACCTCCTGTCAAGTTTCATCGCCTTCGGAGTTCGTTTGACTCCCTAGCTATTTTATTTGCGTTCGTCCGATTGCGATCGGAGGGACGAGTTAGCCTCTACCATAATCCCTTTGCAATATAAATAGTGGGCAACCCTAGAAATTAGGGATCTTGTCCCATCCTCCTCCGCCGCCAGCCCACTATCTCCTCCTCCTTGGGATGCCCTCCCGATCCAAACCACCAACCGAAGCCGTCACTTTCCTCCTCGTTTTCCAGATCGAGCCAACCACAACCAGCCAATTCCATCGATCCAACCCATCAATCATGGAAGCCCCGCAGCCAACCACCTTCCCTGATACAACCATCGATCCAGCCCCGTCGAGCTCCTCTGCTCGGCCCCGTCGTCGTCCTGCAGCACCTCCCCTCCCTGTCGTCTCTGCCTTCCTTGGCCACACTGACTGGAGCACCAGGTCTTGCTGCAGCTCCTTGTCGCCGTCCGGCAGGTAACCGGACCAGGCCGCCCCTCTGCTCCCCTTCCTCCTTCCCGTTTCCTTCTCCTCCTCTCTCTCAACTCCCTCTCCGTCTCTGTACCAGGTACGAACAGGAGAAGCACCAACCTCGCCGGAGTCTTCTCCTCGCCGCTGCCTTCGCCAAGTCCCCGCGCTGCCGGAGCCCTGCTTTGCGCCATCTTCCCGTTGACTGCGAGCTCGCGCTCGAGCTTTGCCTCTGCGAGCATCGTCTGTGTTGCCCCTCACCTTCCCCGCTCGCCCGTCCACATGCGTCGACCACTCCTACGCCTCTGCCGCCCTGACGTGTTCCTGGAGCCATGGCGCCCTGCTTGAGTCGAGCTGCCGCATCCACCGATGCAGTTCCGCTGTACTATGCCCGTTCGTCGCCCCGCTGCCATCTCCGTCCTGTCCCCGCCGGGTCCGCGTCGTCGCCTCCCCACCATGGCCGCCCGAACCTATAGCCCCATCTCTGCCTCGCTCCACGCCTCGCCTCTGTTAGCAATCACAAGAGATCGTTGTGGCCCCGGAGCTCCTCTATTGCCATCCCCGACCTGCCTCGGTCTACCGGGATTCCATTCCCGTCCTCCTCCGCGCCGGATACGGCAAGCACCGGCCGGATCTTGCACCGCCGCAAGCCCAGCTGCCGCCGCGCCTGTCCCCTGTTACTTTTCTTTAGAAACGCGCGGCGCACCCGCAGTCAGCGCTTTCGCTGCGCCCGCGTTGACCCGAGCCGCTGCGTCGGCCTGCCTCCCCTCCAGCACTGAGGCCCAGGCCTCTCCAGCCAGATCTGCCAGCCCAGCTGGCCCATCTTCTCCTCTGGGACCGATGTGAGCAGCCCGAGCTCCCCTGCACTGTTGGGCCGCCTAAGATTCGGCCCGGGTCTTGTATTTTTTCTGCTTAGCGATTTTTCCATTTATCCAGGAGACTGCCAGTTTACAGTTTAGTCCCTAGTCTTCATGCATTTTATAACTCATGATCTATGCATCATATGTATAAACTCCAAATATGAAAAATGCTTAGATTTGCATCTAGATTCATAATATTCAACTTTCATGCATGTTTGAAATGTTTAAAATGTTGTTTGGTTATATTTGCTACTATGTCATGCTAAAATGATTTATTCCATAACTAAATAACCGTAGCTCGGATTTTAACAAACTTTATATGTAAATGGGGTGGAAAAATGCCTAGTTTAACATGATGCACTCATCTAGCATGTTTAACAACTCTAAAATTATGTTTAGGGCAGAACAGCACCAAACCTAATATATGCATATGGGGATTTACCGGAATTGTTGTTCGTTGCTTCCGGCCTCATTTAAACTTGACTAGATAGGTAGTTTTGCTGTGCTTCACCCCTTGCCATGTTAATCAACATTTAATATTGTTGGGTACATAAACGAGAACGAACTAAATAACTCGTCGTGGTGTTTCGTCAATATGCAAGTCGTTGCATATTGAACTACACTTAATTTGTAGGATTGTTTGTGCACTTTGCCATGCCATGCCATGTATCATTAAACCGGACATGCATAATACTTGTTTGCGCATCGTGCCATGCTTATGTGATGTTTGTTTACTATGTTGTTTGCTTTCTTTCCGGTGTACTTCTTCTCGGTAATCCGGTAACATTGCGTTTGTGAGGATCCGTTGGCTACGCCCGTTTGTCTTCTTCATGGACTCGTTCTTCTTCCTTGCGGGATCTCAGGCAAGATGACCATACCCTCGAAATCACTTCTATCTTTGCTTGCTAGTTGCTCGCTCTTTTGATATGCCTATGCTGTGATACCTACCGCTTTCTTATCATGCCTCCCATATTGTTAAGCCAAGCCTCTAACGCACCTTGTCCTAGCAAACCATTGTTTGGCTATGTTACCGCTTTGCTCAGCCCTTCTTATAGCGTTGTTAGTTGCAGGTGAAGATTGGAGCTTGTTCCATGTTTGGAACATGGATATTTTGTTGGGATGTCACAATATCTCTTATTTAATTAATGCATCTATATACTTGGTAAAGGGTGGAAGGCTTGGCCTTATGCCTGGTGTTTTGTTCCACTCTTGCCGCCCTAGTTTCCGTCATATCGGTGTTATGTTCCCGGATTTTGCGTTCCTCACGCGGTTGGGTTATAATGGGAACCCCTTGACAGTTCGCCTTGAATAAACTCCTCCAGCAAGGCCCAACATTGGTTTTACCATTTGCCACCTAGCCTTTTCTTTCCCTTGAGTCGACCGGCTCAAGGGTCATCTTTATTTAAACCCCCGGGCCAGTGCTCCTCTGAGTGCTGGTCCAACCTGTCAGCTGCCGGTGGCCACCAGGGGCAACTCTGGGCTGGCCTACCGGAACCTTGGACAATCCGGTGTGCCCTGAGAAAGAGATATGTGCAGCTCCTATCGGGATTTGTCGGCACATTCGGGTGGCTTTGCTGGTCTTGTTTTACCATTATCGAAATGTCTTGTAACCGGGATTTCGAGCCTAATCGGGTCTTCCCGCTAGAAGGAATATCCTTCGTTGACCATGAGAGCTTGTGATGGGCTAAGTTGGGACACCCCTGCGGGGATTTGAACTTTCGAAAGCCGTGCCCGCGGTTATGGGCAGATGGGAATTTGTTAATGTCCGATTGTAGAAAACCTGGAGTTGATCTTATTTAAACACATCAACCACATGTGTAACCGTGATGGTCTCTTCTCGGCGGGATTCGAGAAGTGAACACGGTGTTCGAGTAATGTTTGACGTAAGTAGTCTTGGATCACTTCTTGATCATAGTTTCTCGACCGTGCTTTGCCTTCTCTTCTCGCTCTCATTTGCGTATGTTAGCCACCATATATGCTAGTCGCTTGCTGCAGCTCCACCTCATACCTTTACCTTACCCATAAGCTTAAATAGTCTTGATCGCGAGGGTGTGAGATTCCTGAGTCCCCGTGACTCACAGATACTTCCAAAACCAGCTTGCCGGTGCCGTTGAACCGAGCAGGTGACGCAACCAAGCTCAAGGAGGAGCTCGATGAAGATATTGTCCTTCGTGTTGTTCGTTCTAGTTGATCAGTAGTGGAGCCCAGTTGGGGTCGATCGGGGATCTGTGTAGCATTTGGGGTTGTATTCTTTTATTTTGGCTCCGTAGTCGGGCCTTGATTGTAACTGGTTGATGTAATGCTTTATTCATGTAATTGTGTGAAGTGGCGATTGTAAGCCAACTATGTATCTCTTTCCCTTATGTATTACATGGGTTGTTTGCGAAGATTACCTCACTTGCGACATTGCTTTCAATGCGGTTATGACTCTAAGTCGTGCTTTGACACGTGGGAGATATAGCCGCATCGAGGGCGTGACATGTTGCACCCGTACACTTTGGTACGACCAATACGCCAGGAGCTTAAGTACCCCACAATACGGTGTGAGAAGTCCGAACACTTTCACAAGTGCGGCACCCCGAACTTATAGCATTATATGCATCGGCTCCGAATCATGTCTTGGGTCAATAGTTGGGTTTGCCCGGCTCCTATGTTTTGGTACCTTATGTTCCGTTATATCGGCTAAGGTAGCACTAGGAGAACTACTGCGATTTTGCCCCAGTTGAGTTGGGCTAAGCACCTCAGTAGAGAAAGCTAAAACTGACCGTCATGATGAGGCGAGAGTTGGTCGCTGTTCGAGAGGTTTTCGAGTCCCTAAAGACTTATGCCGCTTAGAGAGAGGAGTCGGCTTTGTCCGGCCTAGGCATGGATAGCGCCCCGAACTCGGTCTTCCGAACACTAGGGGTGAGGGAGTCCTAGATTAGGGGGTGTTCGGATGACCGGACTATACCTTCAGCCGGACTCCTGGACTATGAAGATACAAGATTGAAGACTTCGTCCCGTGTCCGGAAGGGACTTTCCTTGGCGTGGAAGGCAAGCTTGGCGATGCGGATATGTAGATCTCCTACCATTGTAACCGACTTTGTGTAACCCTAACCCTCTCCGGTGTCTATATAAGTCGGAGGGTTTTAGTCCGTAGGACAACATACACAACAACAATCATACCATAGGCTAGCTTCTAGGGTTTATCCTCTCCGATCTCGTGGTAGATCTACTCTTGTACTACCCGTATCATCAATTTAATCAAGCAAGACGTAGGGTTTTACCTCCATCGAGAGGGCCCGAACCTGGGTAAAACTTCGTGTTCCTTGCCTCATGTTACCATCCGGCCTAGACGCACAGTTCGGGACCCCCTACCCGAGATCCGCCGGTTTTGACACCGACATTGGTGATTTCATTGAGAGTTCCTGTGTGTCGTCGCCATCAGGAAGGATGCCTCGCCCCGTCTTTAAAGACGTCACCGTTGCTAAGGGAGCTTTGGCTGTCGGCCAAACCCTCCGGCTAGGTGGTTTTCTTATGACCACCTGTTCGACTTCTGCGCCGATGATGACCTCTCGAGCCATCGAAAACAATCTTCATGTCAGCTCAGAACTCGCCGAGCAGTTAGATCCAATGGAGCTCTCCTCCATAAACGAGCTCTTGGATCGCTTCGCCGCCCTGGGGGTCGCTACGGATTACGACCAGATTGGGCCTAAACCCGATCTGAGAGAGATTAACTCTCCCCAAGTCACCCATCATGTTGCCGTGGTAGAGGGACAGTGCGGTGACCCTTCATCTATCTTAAGGACTCGCTACGTCCGGATTCCCGATCCCTCCAAGCCGGATACCCGCGGAGGGGAGGATATCGCTCAAGACCTGAACTTAGAGTCAGGCGACGGGCTGGATTCATTGGATAACATCCAGGAATCCAAATTTTTGAGTTCGGAAATTCCTCGGCCTCTGAGCCTTAGATGGGGTGAGGCTTCGGATTTAATTCCACCCACCCACCCCAACATAAGAGATCTATCCAAAATCCGGCAAGAGCCCGATGAAACAGTACATCATTACTGGGTCAGATTCCTCCTGGTTAAGAATAGGCTAAGGGACTGCCACGAGGAAGACGCAATCTCAATCTTCTGCAATAATTGCATGGACAAGGGAATACTCAACGCCATAAGTTGCTGTGATATTACACGCTTCGCTGACTTGGCGTCCATTGTACGAAAGTACTGTGCGATGGAAAGCGCCTGGAAAACCGAAATAAAATTTTGGGACAATCCGGCCCTGAATACAAACCCAGTCCGAAATAAAAGGGTGCATCATCACCAGACACCCGGGTCCAGCACTAAAAAGCAAAAACCCCCTACAGGGCATGGAACCGTACTGGAAGGATGGCTCAATGGACCCTGTAAAATTCACAGTACAGAGGACGCCACACAAACCCACAGCCTTAGAGCATGTTGGATACTCCGGCAGGTGGCCAAAATTGGCGAAAATCTCCTAATTCCGGAGGCCATAGAAAGCCACCCCAGAGACACCAATACGGTATTAACATTCTTCGAGACTTTCGCATCAAATAATATGCGAAAAAGGACACTCCGCAGCCTTGCCGAAGTCTACCAAGTAGCAACAATAAACCCATGGAGTGACATGGCTATTACCTTTAACGCCAGTGATGAACCTAAATTCCGAACAGCCCGAGCACCAACCGCATTGGTCCTCAGTCCAATAGTGTACGGCTTTTGTCTTACCAAGGTACTCATGGACGGCGGCAGCGGATTGAACCTCATTTATGAGGAAACCCTTCAAAAAATGGAAATAGACTGGAACCGCATTGAGCAAAGCAGCACAACCTTTAGAGGAATAATCCCCAGTCGGGAAGCGTGTTGTACAGGAAAAATCATACTAGATGTGGTGTTTGGCACGCCGGATAATTATAGGTCCGAAGAGGTCACGTTCCATGTGGCTCCGTTCAGCAGCGGTTATCATGCTCTGCTAGGGCGGGAAGCGTTTACAATCTTCCAAGCAATACCCCATTATGGGTACATGAAGCTCAAGATGCCCGGGCCTAACGGGATCATCACTCTTGCTAGTGATCAGGACATAGCACTCCGCGCTGAAAACAAGATAGCCGCACTGGCCCTCGAGGCACTATCCGAAGCCCTAGCGGCTGAGGAACTGACTGCGCTGCGCTCTACGGTGAATAGGGATGATGTGGTACTCGACAAAAGATCCAAGTCCACCTCCTTTAAACCAGCGGACGAAATAGTCAAATTCCAAGTCCATCCAATGGACCCTAATAAAACAGCTTCCATCGGGGCACAGTTAAACCCTAATGTAGACGCCGCACTACGAGAGTTCCTACGAGAGAACTGGGACATTTTCGCCTGGCACCCTTCAGACATGCCAGGAATCCCACGCAGGCTGGCCGAGCACAGCTTAAATATCCAAACAGGATTAAAACCTATCAAACAGGCTCTTCGGAATTTTTCCGAACCTAAGAGACAGGCCATGGGAGAGGAGCTAGCAAAGCTATTGGAGGCCGGATTCATCAAAGATATAAAACATCTGGACTGGCTAGCAAACCTGGTGATGGTACCAAAGAAGGACAAATCCTGACGCCTATGTGTTGATTTTAAAGACCTTAACAAGGCTTGACCAAAGGATCCCTTCCCCCTCCCCCGCATCGATCAAATTATCGACGCTACCGCAGGACACGATTCATTGTGTTTCCTCGACGCATATTCCGGCTACCATCAAATCAAGATGGCAGAACCAGACCAAGCCGCAACGGCATTTATCACACCATATGGCCCATTCTGCTTCAACACGATGCCCTTCGGGCTCAAAAACGCCGGCGCAACATATCAGCGCATGATTCAGACATGTTTGGCAAACCAGATCGGCAAAATAGTGGAGGCATATGTAGATGATGTGGTCGTCAAAACAAGACATGTAGAATCTCTAGTAAATGACTTGAGGCTCACATTTGATAACCTCCGAACATACGACATCAAGCTCAACCCGGAAAAATGCGTTTTCGGCGTTCCAGCCGGAAAGCTCTTGGGCTTCATTGTATCCGGTAGAGGAATTGAAGCAAATCCAGCCAAGATCCGAGCTCTGTCGCAACTGGATATCCCAAAGGACCTCAAACAAATACAAAAGTTAACCGGATGTGTGGCGGCTCTAAGCCGCTTTATCTCCCGCTTGGGAGAACAGGCCCTACCCCTTTACCACCTCCTTCGGCGCACCGAACACTTCGAATGGACGGATGCAGCCACGGCCGGACTCGACGAAATAAAAGCCATACTGGCAACAAACCCAGTCCTGGCCGCGCCAAACATTGGCGAACCAATGCTATTATACATTGCAGCAACACATCAGGTTGTAAGTGCAGTACTCGTCGTCGAACGAGAAACGGACGGACACAAATTCCCCCTTCAAAAGCCGGTCTATTATGTGTCCACTGTCCTCACTCCCTGCAAATCTGGTACCCGCATTATCAAAATATTGCGTACGCAGTATTCATGGCATCCCGGAAGCTACGACACTACTTTCAAGAGTGTTCAATAACAGTAGCCTCGGAAGTACCACTTAACGATATTATAAACAACCGTGATGCAACGGGCCGGATTGCAAAATGGGCCATTGAGCTCCTCCTATTCTACATAACAAATAAGCCACGGTGAGCCATCAAGTCGCAAGTCTTGGCCGACTTCGTCGCAGAATGGACGGAGGCCGAACTCCCTAAAGAGTAGGGCACATATTCAAATTGGATCATGCATTTCGACGGATCCAAGATGTTGGCCGGACTGGGGGCTGGCGTCGTTTTGATGTCCCCCACAGGAGACACAGTTCAATACGTACTCCAGATTATGTACACGGACTCCAACAATGCAGCCGAATATGAGGCCCTTTTACATGGTCTCCGGATGGCAGTATCCATGGGCATTCAACGCCTAGAGGTGCGCGGGGACTCGAACCTCGCAATATCCCAAATAAATGGAGACTTCGATGCCAAGGATCCAAAAATGTCAGCTTACCGCAACGCCGTCCTAAAAATGCCAGCTCGGTTCGAAGGGCTTGAATTCCACCATGTAGCCCGGGAAAATAATCAGGCGGCAGATGTCCTGGCACGCATCGGCGCAAAACGCGATGTAGTCCCCCCCAACATCTTCTTGGAAAGGTTGTTCAAGCCATCCGTAGTATGGGAAGGGGAGCCAAACAATAACAGCCCGGACCCAACCGCACTGCCCGACACCAAACATTCCGACACAATCGGAGGCTCTGCCAATGAAATAACACCTTCAGCCCACGTAATAATGGCCGTTATCGCCCTGTGGATGGAACCATTCCTCGCCTACCTTACTAGGCAGGAACTCCCCGAGGACCAAAATGAGGCACGCTGCATAGTGCGGTGATCCAAAGCTTACAAAGTCCACGAGGGAGAGCTTTATAAGAAAAGCACTACCGGAGTCCTTCAAAGGTGCATCTCCGAAGAGGAAGGGCGGAACCTCCTGGCTGAAATTCATGCCGGACTCGGCGGTCATCACGCGGCAGCTCGGTCCCTTGTAAGCAAGGCCTTCTGTACAGGCTTTTATTGGCCGACGGCCCGGGCAGACACCCAGGACTTAGTCCAACGATGCACCGATTGCCAGCTCTTTGCAAACCAAAGCCATATGCCACCCACCGCCCTCCAAACTATCCCCATCACTTGGCCCTTCGTGGTCTGGGGGCTTGACATGCTTGAACCCCTTAAAGGCGGCACCCACAAGCAAAAATACTTACTGGTCATGGTGGATAAGTTCACCAAATGGATAGAAGCCAAGCCTGTTAAGACGGCCGAATCCGGACCGGTGATAAACTTTATATCCGGGGTTGTACACCATTATGGCATCCCCCACAGCATCATCACGGATAATGGCACGAACTTTACGGCCGACGAGGTAAAACTCTGGTGCAAAAACATGGGCATCAAGCTCGATTATGCTTCTGTCTATCACCCACAAACTAACGGCCAGGTCGAACATGCAAATGTTCTTATCATGAGCGGCATCAAACCCAGATTAGTGCGGTCCCTCAAGGAATCTAACACGCACTGGGTAGAGGAGCTCGACTCCGTACTCTGGGGGCTGCGGACCATGCCGAATCGCACCACCAGATACACACCATTCTTTATGGTGTACGGCGCAGAGGCAGTTTTGCCTTGCGACATAATTCATGACTCACCACGAGTGCGCATGTACGAAGAAAGAGAAGCCAAGCTCGATCGGCAGGACAGCTTGGACGCATTGGAGGAGGAGCGTGACGTGGCAAAAGCCCATTCCGCATTCTATCAACAGCAGGCTCGAAGATACCAAAGCAGATAAGTACGGGCCAAAAATTACAATGTTGGCGAATTAGTTCTACGCCTGCCGGACAAGAAAAAGGACAAACTCAAGCCCAAGTGGAAGGTCCCTTCATAATTGACCAAGTCCTGACTGGTGGAGCGTACCGCCTGCGAGATGCATCGGATAACCGACTCGAGCCGAACCCATGGAACGCAGCCCGTCTCCGAAGATTCTATGCCTAGCGCCGGACACTGTGTTCGTCTCCTTCCTTTGTCCATTTTTTATATACTTTCTGTCTTAGATTTCTCTCCTTCTCTCCTTCCTTCTCTTATAGCCCTTTAAACGCTCATCCAAGTGACGTGCTATTCCGCACTCATTAAACCTGGGGGCTTCTTTAAACAGAAGCTTATTTATACGGGCTTCATGCCCAACACATGTGTTACGCTTCCGCATGTACCTTTTATTCACCATTATATGCATCGATATGACTTAAGTTTTGGCCAAGCTGGGTTGCCTGGCTCCTGTGCTTACCCCTACGTTCTCGATTATTCGGCTAGGTGGTAAAGGGAGCACCTCTGCGATTGTTACTGCCAGATCAGCCGGATGTGTACCTCAGACTGGGTGAAGCCGAAAGCTAGCATTCTTAAGGGAATATTCGATCGGTGAACTAAAGATGATCTTTCCTTTTTATTTATGCGCCCCCAGATGTTTTTTCCTGCGTTCTTTTTCGCAGCATGGACATGCACTTTAGGGCATGCCTCCCAGGGAAAGGAACCCCTAACGGAACTATTCTCCCTGGAAGATGTTTCTTACTAACCATGTAATATAACATAACTAGTCGGGCACTTGTCTGTTCACGCACTAATGACCCCTATGCCTGGTCTCCATGCATTCCCCGGATTCCTATATAACCGCATGGGAATTCGGACACACTCCGGACCGTCAGGTCCCGAGGCTGAAGCGAAAAGGTCGGCCATGACAAACGATCTACAATCAGACTAGAAGGCATTATAAATGTCAATTAAATTACATAGTCATTCTGACTGATTGTATTCCTCTTCAATACCATCTAACAGGCTGTCTAATTTACAGTCCTGCTGGGAATACTTTGCGGCCAACTCTACTTGGCCGTATACTAAGCTTACAGGGATCTCCTTCCCATCGGGCCCCATAGGACCGACCTCGGCCATGTGGTTGGGGTCAGCCTTTGTGTACCGCGTCTTCACCATGGCCCAGTCCTCCCTAGCGCCTTGACGGCAGGCCGATATCTTCCACAATTGGAAGCGCCGCCGTGCTCCCTTTAGCTTCTCCGCAAGCTCTCCAAGACCTTCGGGCATAGAGATGGATGGCCACAAGGCCTGGGCGACACCTTGCATCGCCTGCCGAACTCGCTCGAGCAGTTGCGAGAGCTCGAGAAGAAGGTCACCCGTAGAACCGGGTGTCGGTGTCAAAACCGGCGGATCTCGGGTAGGGGGTCTCGAACTGTGCGTCTAGGCTGGATGGTAATAGGAGGCGAGGGACACGAAGTTTTACCCAGGTTCGGGCCCTCTCGATGGAGGTAAAACCCTACATCATGCTTGATTAATATTGATGATATTGGTAGTACAAGAGTAGATCTACCACGAGATCGGAGAGGCTAAACCCTAGAAGCTAGCCTATGGTATGATTGTTGTTGTGTATGTTGTCCTACGGACTAAAACCCTCCGGTTTATATAGACACCGGAGAGGGTTAGGGTTACACAAGTCGGTTACAATGGTAGGAGATCTGCATATCCGTATCGCCAAGCTTGCCTTCCACGCCAAGGAAAGTCCCTTCCGGACACGGGACGAAGTCTTCAATCTTGTATCTTCATAGTCCAGGAGTCCGGCTGAAGGTATAGTCCGGCCATCCGAACACCCCCTAATCCAGGACTCCCTCAGTAGCCCCTGAACCAGGCTTCAATGACGACGAGTCCGGCGCGCAGATTGTCTTCGGCATTGCAAGGCGGGTTCCTCCTCCAAGTACTTCATAGAAGATTTTGAACACAAAGATAGTGTCCGGCTCTGCAAAATAAGTTTCCACATATTGCCATAGAGAGAATAATATTTACACCAAATCTAATCTGCTGACGTATTCCGTAGCATGACACACCACGGCCAAGCCTTTATCCGAGTCGTTTCATTATCCCACCTCAGCGCGTCATGCGAGGCGGTTTCCTTGGCACGTCTTGTTAAAGCAGAGATCGTGTCCCCTTATTTCGGGATTCTCATCAATACGGGCGTGGGTAACCCAACCGCTTCTAGGACTCCTAGATTATAGGCAAGTCCAAACGGACACGGAGAGGACGCTTGATATTCACCCTCTTTATAAAGGGGACAAGGCTTTTATTTTCCCTCCCATGCTCAATCGAATCCTTCCCCCACCTCAAGCTCAAACGCCCAAAGTTCAGGTCAGGTGCTCCGAACCTTCAGTCATGTCCGGATCTAGCCTTCAAGGCCGATGGGTGCCTTCCTCCATCACGGAAGAAGACATCAAAAAGTTGAGGGAGGCCAGATATCTGACCGCCGAGATTTTGCATCGGCTGCCTCCCCGAGGGCAGGCCGTCCCCACCCCTGAACCCAACGAGAACGTCGTGTTCATCTCCCACTTCCTCCAAGGTCTAGGCCTTGCTCTGGATCCTTTCGTCAGGGGTTTGATGTTTTATTACGGGCTAGACTTCCATGATCTAGCTCCGGACTCCTTTCTTCATATCACGACATTTGTCGTCGTGTGCGAGGCCTTCCTCTAGGTTACCCCTCACTTTGGCCTATGGCTCAAGACCTTTGAAGTGAAGCTGAAGATGATCGAGGGGCAACATGCAGCATGTGGAGGCGCCTCAATACGCAAGATGACGGGAGCTCCGTGGCCCAAAGGTTCCATCCCAGAGGTGTTTGAATTGTGGCAACAGGAGTGGTTCTACATCACGGCCCTTAGAAGTGCCAAGTGGGCGGCCGCCCCTGTTTTCTGCTCGGGCCCTCCACCACAAATGATGTCATGGATCAGTAGAGGTCTGAGCTGGGGTCCAGCCAAGGACGTGCCTATACTGCAAAGCCGCATTCGAGATCTCTTCAATGGAGATTTCAGTTTGGTTGCGGTAATACAAGTTATGCTGGTTCGTCAAGTCCAGCCTTGCAAACGTCGGCCTCTTTGCTTGTGGGAGTTCAATCCCGAGGGACCGCGTGTCATTCAAAATTTTCTCGGCCTGACGCACGAGGAGATGTACAAGTCATTCTTCGGACCTCAGGTGGAGTGTCCGGAAATCACCGAGGACGTGGGCCTGAGTAGTAACCGCGCCGCCGAACAGGTAAGGCATCTTCCGGCCGAACATACTATCCTTCCCTTGTTACGAAGTTATTTCTGAGAGTTTGCTTTTTGACCAGGACTGGCTAACAAAGGCGAAGTTGATTCGGTGTTCGGCCCCCCTCCCTGAGGTTTTGGAAAATCCGGTATTGGAAAAGATGCTCCAGACTGCACCTTGCCCGGAGCCCTTGAAGGAAGATACAGTGGAGGATAATACGGGTGGACGCGGGCCCCCAACGCTGCCCATTCTAACCGAGGGAGCGAGCGTCTTCGACCAGAAGAGGAAAAGGACTGCGCCCGGGGATTCAGAAGCCGAAGCTTCCAAACGGGAGAAGAAGTCTCCCACAGAGGGTCCTACCTTGGGCAGCGCTGCTGTCGCACAAAGTCCGCGGGGGGATCAATTCTCCCGCGAGTCGTAAGTGACCCGAAATACTTTAATAGTACAGATATGCCATCTTTTTCTTCTGAGAAATAACCACCGCATATATTTTTGCAGCTCGAGCCTTAGCCCCTCTCAAATGAGCTCGTCTTCGGGGGATCTTCTTCCAGAGATGATGGAGAGCGAAACGCCTCCTCCGGACTCCTCCGCTCCGGAAGCGGGCAACCTTGAAGTGTCATCGCGGAGGGCCTCTCTGAGTCCGGTGAGGCCAGAAGATAATCCCATTGACCCCCGAAGCTCCTAGTGTCCGGCTCCTGAAGAGAGCGGACAAAAGAGTCTGGCACCGTCTAGTGTGCGATCGGATGTTCTGAGGGAGTTGGTGGGGCGAGCGGCCATCTCAGATGAACACCGTGTGCTGATGAATACGATGATGGAGAGAATATCGTCCACCGAAAGCGGATTGCATGAAGCTTTTATGAGTCTACTGACAGGCTTTGAGGTACGTAAAAGAATGATAGTCCTGCACATGCTAGGTGTGCCCTGTGTAGATAGTAGCCCCTGAGACTCTGGTTGTCGTCGGAAACGACGACGAACAGAGAATCACATTCCCAGGTAATAACCATACTGCCTCTTTGTGCAGGTGATGGAAGCTCCGGTGGCTAGCCGGACTAGCGAGTTTGCCTATTTAGAACGGCAGTTGGATGCGGCAGACGCCGACATCGAGCTTGTTAACAAAAGGCTTGACGAGGCACAGGGTAAGTGTCATTATCTGGTAAACGCCACATGGGAAGAGCAGCATGATGCTAGTATCTTTAATATGTTGTGACTACAGATGGAGCTGCCACTTTTGAAGCCCTGCGGGCAGAACTTGCCCGAGCCAAGGAACAGGCGAGGTTGGGTAATGCGGCTGCTTTGAAGGCGGCCGAAGAGTTGCAAGCCGAGAAGGCCGCGCATGGCGAGAGCTGAGACAAGATGGACAAGATGGCCATAGAATTAAAAGCCGCCGCCGACCGTTGCCGGGTTCTTGAAAAGGAAAACCAAGCGAAGGCATCGGAGCTTGAGAAGGCTGTTGCGACGAAAAAAGACCTCTGCTCTGCTATGAGGGCAAAGAAGGAGGAGCTGCAGGAAGCCAGGGATATTGTAGCTGGGAAATCCTTTATGTTGCGGAGGAAGTTCGGAGATACACGGTATGCACCTCTGGATCGGCTGTGAAGTTCGAAGGATGTGTATATGGATTTGGCGGCGAGCGCTGCTGATGTGGCCAAGTACTTCCAGGGTCAGACGGACTGTGAAGTAGACCAGCTGTTTTGGAGACAATTCCATTCTCCCGAGCGTCCACTTTCATTGACTGACCAATTAGCCGAATGGGCCGAACTAAATAGGTTGTCCGGACTCTCCATGAGGTCTGTTGTGGATCAGCTATGGCCGGAAAGTTCAAAACCGAACAGCTATTTCATCTTGGTGCAGCAGTTCCTTCACGTGGTGCTGCACATTAATGCGATGAAGAGGTCGGCATGCATAGAGGGCGCACAGATGGCCTTTGCCCGTGTTAAGGCATACTGGGCGGAGATGGATGCTACCACTGTTGCAGCGCGGGATTCGGCCATAGGTCGAAGGGTTGCTGAGCACTACTTTGAAGAAGTTCTTGAGGGTGCTCGTTTGATAGAGACCCAGTGCTCAAAAAATATTATGTTTGAGTGATATGTAATCTCATTGTAAGCGAAATGCTTTTTATAAATGTTTATAAGGCTATTTTTATACTTTTTCCTGAATGTAATATGATGCCTCCTGGGCGGCCGTTTATATATACATGTGTATAACCTGAAAGATTGCAGTCGTCGGCTTCAACCCTCACGCATATAATGCGGAGGTGCTCGCAAAAACACGCGTTCACACTTAACCCAACGTCTTGGTCCTATTAAGGAGGTGATAGCGGAGCGAGCGAGGCAACCGGACTATAATGCTTTAGCACTTTCACTTAGCCATAGGAGTTTGATAGTGGGGCTACTAGATAGCCCCTGGTGGCTCCGCACTCTCCCGATCCGGGGTGCGTACATGCCTGGCCGGAAAACGGCCCTTCGTTAAGGCGGAGGAATTCTAACATTCCACAGGTCATCGAGTGGTTGACCAGTCTCACGCTATATCATGACAGTCAGTTTTCGGCTTTCTCTACTGAGGTGCTCGTCCGGATGAACCAGGGCACAATCACAGTAGTTCTCCTGGTGCTACCTTAGCCGGTAAAGCGGAACGTAAGGCACCAAAACACAGGAGCCAGGCAAACCCAACATTTGACCAAAGACAATGATTCGGAGCTGATGCATATAGGGCCAAACTCGCGACGCCGAACACTCCCTAAGGTATTCGGTCTTTGTGGTATAAACCGGGCCTAAATAATGGCCTTTGTAAGAAGCCCCTTGTGTCCAGGTACGTGCATTGTTCTGGCGTGGCCACATGCCAAGATGTCAGCATCCTTCTCAACGGTGGATATGTATCAACAAGAGACAGTAAAAAAGGTTTACGCAGGGTCTTAATCTAAAAAGAATCCTTGGAGCGGGTCCCTGCTGCACGTCTGCGCCTGTGTCTCCGTTGTGCCGTATCCTGGACGGGTGTAGCACGATGATCGTCTGTAAAAGAGAGGAAGTTAAGTGAAAAAGTTGTCATGCAAAAAGATAGTTTTTAAAGAAACCATGTATAATTCAAGATGATAAGAAATTGCCACTTGTCTGCGCGTGTTGAGCCCCTTGTATTGACAAATAGGGGTGTGACCATTTATTCGGTATAAGTAGCGGCGCCGACTCGATTAGTTGTGTCTGAGGTCTTGACGACCTATTGGATGCTTTCGCTTGTCCGGGCGCCTTTAGTGTGCGGCTGCCAAGGCAGCCTCACTCTCTTCGGCGCGCAGAGATCGCTTGATATTTCCGTGCACTGTAATGATGCCACGTGGACCGGGCATCTTGAGTGTGAGGGAGGCGTAGTGTGGTATTGAATTAAAGCGAGCGAAAGCTTCACGTCCGAGCAGTGCTTGATAGCCACTTTGAAATGGAGCGATGTGGAAAGTTAAATGCTCGCGACGGAAGTTATCGGGGGAGCCGAATATAACTTGTAGTAGGAGGGAGCCCATACAATGAGCCCCTGGGCCGGGCGTTACTCCTTTAAAGGTAGTATTGCTATGGTGAATTTGTGTTGGGTCTAACCCCATCCCACGGATTGTATCCTGATATATTAGGTTTAGGCTACTGCCGCCGTCCATCAAGACTCTTGTGAAGTGATATCCGCCAATTACTGGGTCTAATACCAGGGCAGCCCATCCTGCGTGTTGGATACTTGTTGAGTAATCGCGATGGTCGAAAGTGATCGGTTGAGATGACCAGTGGCAGGACTTTGTGGTGACAGGCACTTGGGTATATTTTCCTGGGAGTGCCACGTTGTTTTTTCCCTTGATTACGTATAACACGTTTATTGTTTTGACTTCTGGTGGAAATTTCTTTTGTTCCCCCGCGTCTTGCTTGGGGGGCTCGTCCTCGTCTTCACTTGGTGTATCCTCCCCCTTGTGTACGACGTTGAGCTTGTCGGACTGCTTGAAGACCCAACATTCTCTGTGGGTATGATTAGCAGGTTTACCAGGGGTACTATGAATCTGGCATACTTGGTCCAGAATTTTGTTGAGGCTAGACAATTCATCCTTGGTGCCTTTAGGGGGCGGCTTTTGACCAGGCCAAGAGCTTTTGAATCCGGCATTTACTGCCGTGCCCTTCGTGTTGTCTTCTTTATTATGGCGTTTGTTATTGTTGTTGCGCCGTGATTTCCCGTTTCCATCTCTAACTTCAGATGTACTGGGGTCGCTGGTGCTGCATCTGGCTAGCCAACTATCCTCACCCGCGCAAAAGCAGGTCATGAGGTTTGTTAATGCGGCCATCGTTCTCGACTTATTTTGGCCGAGGTGTCTGGCGAGCCATTCGTCACAGACGCTATGCCTGAAAGCTGCCAAGGCTTCGGCGTCCGGACAGTCGACAATCTGATTCTTTTTAGTAAGTAACATGTTCCAAAGCTTTCGGGCTGACTCTCCGGGCTATTGAGTTATATGACTCAAATCATCCGCATCCGGAGGTCGGACATAAGTCCCTTGAAAATTTGTCCGAAAGGCGTCTTCGAGCTCTTCCCAACTTCCAATGGAGCTTTCGGGGAGGCCTTTGAGCCAGTGACAAGCTGGCCCTTTGAGCTTGAGGGGTAAGTACTTGATGGCGTGGACATCGTCTCCTCGAGCCATATGGATGTGAAGGATGTAGTCCTCAATCCAGACCCCAGGGTCTGTTGTTCCGTCGTATGCCTCTATGTTTACGGGCTTGAATCCCTCTAGAAATTCATGGTCCAGCACCTCATCGGTGAAACATAGGGGGTGTGCGGCACCCCTGTAGCTGGGTGTACCACGTTGTTCAGATGTTTGTTGTGTTGCATTGTATGCTAGGGCGCGCTTGCATGGTCCATAGATGGATCTTGTGGCGCCATCCTTTGGGTGCGAGCCCTCGCATGGGTCGCATGTTGTATTGTGAGCGGCGTTGTATGCCGCTCTGTGTTGGTAGAAGGGTCGTCTATCCAACCAGATGGCTGCTTTGATATTTGGTTGTGGGGGTTCTAAGGCCTCCTCATCGAATTCGGGTAGCAGCTTCCGCTTTGGGTAGCTCTTGGAGGGGCAATTGTCGCTGTACCTTGCTGCAGTGTTGAGTATTTTACTCCATCTGATTTGGAGTGTGTCTTGCGCGGCCTTGAGCCTTTGCTTCTGCTTTTTTAGACTCATCCCGGTGGCAACAAGCCTTTTACGGGCAGTCTGCTGCTCCGGGTGTCTGTCCGGCGTTATGTCGTCTGGACCATTATCCTTGATAGGATTTGTTTGTTCGGCTTGATTATCCGGATTGCCGTTGTCCGGCAGCGGTTCGCCCTGCTCTAGCGTTGGGTCTGTGTGATTGCTATTTTTGTCGAGGCGGGATTTGGGGCGGCGCTTGCGTCGCCGCTTTGACTGCTTTTCGAGGGAACAAGCCTTCGGTGCATCCTTCCGCTCCTCGTCGTCTTTTGGTGTGTCCACCATGTATACGTCATATGACGAGGTGGCGTTCCAGGGCCTAATAGGCGCTGGTTCTTCATCGTCTCCTTCATCGGCGTCCATACCGTCGATGTCTTCGGAGTCAAAGTCGAGCATGTCGGTTAAATCGTCGATAGTGGCTACAAAGTGGGTGGTGGGAGGGCTTTGAATTTCTTCGTCGTCCGCATCCCAATCTCGCTGACCGTAGTCCGGCCAGGGCTCTCCTGGTAAAGAGAGAGACTTCGGTGTCTTTAGGATATTGCCGAAAGGCGAGTGCTGAAAGATGTCCGCGGCAGTAAACTCCATGATCGGCGCCCAATCGGATTCGATCGGTAGGGGCGCGGAGGTTTCGGAGTCCGGAGAGGAGTCCGGCTCCTTGGAGTCACGAGTCTCGCAGAGTACGGGGCTGGTGTTCGGCTCAATCGTCGTTGGGATCGCAACCCCCGAGGTGGGGTCCAACCGCCCATCCTCAATCGGCGCAGTTGGCTCTGAATTAAGGGTCGAAGCTGATGCGGGTGCGGCCTCTAGGGCACTGTTCGGCGGCAGAGCTAGATCATGCTCGTCGGGACAGTGCGGTGCGATCGGCAGTGGCTCGAATCCGTCGAAGATCAAGTCCCCGCGGATGTCAGCCGTGTAGTTTAAACTTCCAAATCTGACCTGACGGCCAGGGGCGTAGCTTTCGATCTGCTCCATACGGCCAAGTGAATTGGCCCGCAGTGAGAAGCCGCCAAAAACAAAGATCTGTCCGGGGAGGAAGGTCTCACCCTGGACTGCATCGCTATTGATGATCATAGGAGCCATCGAGCCTGACGGCGACGACACAGAGGAACTCTCAATTAAAGCACCAATGTTGGTGTCAAAACCGGCGGATCTCGGGTAGGGGGTCCCGAACTGTGCGTCTAGGCCGGATGGTAACAGGAGGCAAGGGACACGAAGTTTTACCCAGGTTCGGGCCCTCTCGATGGAGGTAAAACCCTATGTCCTGCTTGATTAATATTGATGATATGGGTAGTACAAGAGTAGATCTACCACGAGATCAGAGAGGCTAAACCCTAGAAGCTAGCCTATGGTATGATTGTTGTTGTGTATGTTGTCCTAGGGACTAAAACCCTCCGGTTTATATAGACACCGGAGAGGGTTAGGGTTACACAAAGTCGGTTACAATGATAGGAGATCTGCATATCCGTATCGCCAAGCTTGCCTTCCACGCCAAGGAAAGTCCTTTCCGGACACGGGACGAAGTCTTGAATCTTGTATCTTCATAGTCCAGGAGTCCGGCTGAAGGTATAGTCCGGCTACGTGAACACCCCCTAATCCAGGACTCCCTCAGTCGACTTCCTCGCCGAACTTTCTTTCAAAGGTTCGTTCAAGCACTTACTAAATATGATGTTCCGAAGCCGCTGATTCTCCTTCACAGAGTCTGACAGTTGGGCACGAACATCTTTCAGCTTGACGCCCAGCTTGGTGTTGGCATCTTAGAGATCGTTCTTCTCCCGCCTCACCTTTGTCAGCACCTTCTCACCAGCCTTTAGCTGGCGTAGGAGGTGTTGCCTTTCCGGATTCAATCCGGCGCCATCTACAATTTCATTTGTCAGATTCGCACCCATGTCGTGCTTCGCAAAATACTTATCTTTCGAAGTGTATATTACCAGAGGGGGTCTCCTTGGGCTCCCCTGTTGCGGCTAGTGCGGCCTCAAGTTGGGCTTTGCACTCTTCCAGCTCCTTGGATAGTAGGGAATTCTTTTCTGTAAGAACCTGCATAACAAATGATCCTTAAATCAGTTATTCTAACCGTTTCAAGTCTCGGGGGCTACTGGTATATATATATAATTACCAAAATTTTCTTACCCGTATGTCTTTTACATATTGCTCCGTGGCTCTGGCTAGACCATTTTGAGCGGCACGGAGGTACGCGTCTCCTGAGTTGAAGGCATCTAACGCCCCTTGGGAGAAACAAGCATCGTGAAGAATTGTCCGGCGATGCATGTGGTTCATGCCACTCTCCAACTCAGAGTTGGTGGCAGACAACCCGTCCACATCCTCTGTCGGAGGAGTGTCTAGCGCGCGCCTTGCGTTCGCCTCCGCCTCCGGACCAGGCTTTGGAGCCTGGCTGGTGGAGGCGCGATTGGCGGCCTCTCCGAATATAGTCCGGCGAGGTCTCTTTGTCCTGAAGAGAGCACGAGTGTCAATGTGCCTCGAAGGTATAACACCTGGGATAAGGGGGCGCGCCATACCTTTGTGCTGACGCCTCGGTCCGGACTGCACTTCTTTTCTGCCCACGGGGCCCTGCGGCCCCTCGTTGGCTTGTCACCGCAGGTTCGGCCTTCCGCCTCAAAAACCTCCCCTGCAAAGTTCAATTGTAATCAGGAAACTGAAAACACGAGGGGGAGGACACCTATTCGGGGTACTGGGACTTCGATCTTAGTTACCTGGGAGGCCGGGATTAGCCCTGGGTAATCAGCCGTAATGGCCACCAAGGCGTTGTCCTTTATCAATTGATGGAACACTCCATCAATCAGCTCCACAGATATGTCTGGATCCTCTTGAGAGGCCGGGTCGAGGGACCGTCCTGGGTCCTCAGGTTGTGGAGGAGGGCTGCTTATTTCCTTAATAGCCCGGCGTAGTTCCTGCGTTGAAGTTGTCAGACTAAATATTTAACAATGGGAATACAAAACGGATGGGCAAGTAAATGTGACCGCTTACCCAGCTTGGGGGATTGTGCATAGAGAATCCACCCTGTGGGTTGATGTGGAGAAATTCCTCCTCTTCTCCCTTATACAAAGTGGACAAGAACTTTAGTAGAGCGGCAGCTGAATCCGGCCCCTTACGGACGTAGCGGGTGGCGTCGTCCTCCCCGTTGAAGTCCCACATGGGGTGGCTTCTATAATGAAGCGGCTGCACCCCCCGCATGATGCATTCGGCCATAACTCCGATCATGGTCAGTCCGGAATGGGCTAACAATCTTATTCGGCCCATCAGGTAAATGATGTCCCTGTCACTTTCCCTCTGAGGGCTCCGTGGACGCCAGCTTAGGCGCTTCTTTAAGGGAGCACTGTCGAACTCAGGGAGGCCAATCCGAACAGGATCCGGTAGAGGGACATCCTCTATATAAAACCATTCCGGAGGCCAGCCTTCGGACGCCTTCTTTGGAGTTCCGGATAGATATCCGGTCCCGGTGATGCGCCACACTTCGGCTCCGCCCACTTGATACATTGACCCCTCCTTAGAGCAAGGCACAAGGCAGAATAACCTTTTCCATAGCCCGAAATGAGCCTCGATACCCAAAAACAGCTTGCAGAGGGCTACGAAGCCCGCGATATGCAATACGGAGGCAGGAGTGAGATTGTGTAGCTGGAGGCCGTAGAACTCCAGCAGCCCCCGGAGAAATGGATGGATTGGAAACCCGAGCCCCCTTCTTAAATAAGGGATGAGGCATACCCGCTCTCCTTTGGAGGGATTAGGGGCACTCTCTGCTTGCTTTCCGCCGTTATAGAAGGCAAGACCGGCTCGAACCGGGATCATATAGGCCGGGGGGAGAAATCCCTTGGTCTGGAGTATCACTAGCTCACTATGCAGGACGAAGCATCTCTCCCAATATCCAGGCTGAGGGCTGGAAGGGCGAAAGGAGGAGTTGTGATGGCTGGCCATGGTGGAATAGACCTTTGTCGGATGCACTCTGATGAACACTTGCGAAGGGGAGAAGGTGTGGTTTGGATCTAAATCCTCGTCCCCTTAAATGGGCGGCTCATTTACGCGGCTAGGGTTGTGAATGTAAAAACACTCAGACTTTTCATATTCGTTTGACACGTGGGAGACGACCATTATTGGGTGTAGAAGCCGAGGAGCGCAACATTTACAAGAAGCCGGACTTTATTCAATAGGTACGCGGAATTTGGAGGAGAACCCGCCTTGCAATGCCGAAGACAATCTGCGCGCCGGACTCATCGTCATTGAAGCCTGGTTCGGGGGCTACTGAGGGAGTCCTGGATTAGGGGGTGTCCGGATGACCAGACTATACCTTTAGCCAGACTCCTGGACTATGAAGATACAAGATTGAAGACTTCGTCCCGTGTCCGGAAGGGACTTTCCTTGGCGTGGAAGGCAAGCTTGGCGATGCGGATATGTAGATGTCCTACCATTGTAACCGACTTTGTGTGACCCTAACCCTCTCCAGTGTCTATATAAGCCGGAGGGTTTTAGTCCATAGGACAACATACACAACAACAATCATACCATAGGCTAGCTTCTAGGGTTTAGCCTCTCCGATCTCGTGGTAGATCTACTCTTGTACTACCCATATCATCAATATTAATCAAGCAGGACGTAGGGTTTTACCTCCATCGAGAGGGCCTGAACCTGGGTAAAACTTCGTGTTCATTGCCTCTTGTTACCATCCGGCCTAGACGCACAGTTCGGGACCCCCTACCCGAGATCCGCCGGTTTTGACACCGACAAGGGGCTTCGCCGAAATTTAAAATTATAGAATTCTATGGCTAAGTGAGAGTGTTCAAGCATTATAGTCTGATTGCCTTGTTCGTTGTGTTGAGCGCCTCCCTCGAAGGACCCAAGAATGGGAAAAAGAGCGCTCATGTTTATCCCGAACACCCCGGCACTCGTGGCATGGGGGCAGAAGCCGACAACTCGCCATCTCTCAAATTTGATAAACGGCCGCACAGAAGGTAATATTTTAAATTCAAATGCGTTGCTTAGCGCATATGAACAAGTTTTCAGCATACAGGATAACAAATGCGAGTTTACTCAAAAATTACATCTTTGGAGCATTCATCCGCTATAAGGCGGGCACCCTTCAGGAAACCCTCATAATACGCTTCCGGGACGCGGTGCTCCTTGCCCGGCGGCGGCCCGTCCTTCACCAGCTTCTCCGCATCCATCTTGCCCCAGTGCACTTTAGCACGGGCAAGCGCCCTACGGGCACTTTCGATGCAGACGAAGCGCTTGATTACTTCAAGCCGTGGATAGGCATCCACCAGCCGCCTCACCAGCCCGAAGTAGCTCCCAGGCAGAGCCTCTCCAGGCCAAAGCCAAACTATGAGGCCCTTTATGGCCTGTTTGGCCACCTTGTGGAGCTCGACCATTTGCTTCAGTTGGTCGCTCAAAGGCACCAGGTGTCCGGCCTCAGCATACTGAGACCAGAACACCTTCTCCATTGAGCTCCCCTCCTCGGATCGGTAGTAGGCGGCGGCGTCAGACGCACTGCGGGGCAAATCTGTGAATGCTCCTGGAGAGCTCTGGACTCGGGTAAGTAACATGTAATTCACTTTCACGTGATTGCTTTGCATAATGAATGCCTTACCCGCCGCTATCTTCTTCATCGCTTCAATTTCTTGGAGGGCTTTCTGGGCTTCGGCCTTGGCAGACTTCGCGCTTTCGAGGGCTGCCTCAAGCTCGGACACTTGCGTCTTTGAGTCAAGCTCCAAACTCTCATGTTTTTTCATGAGAGCCTGGAGCTCTTTCTACACCTCCTCCACCCGCGCCTCCTGCTTCCCTCTCTCTGTGCGCTCCGTGGCCGCTCTGTTTTCGGCCTCGGACAGCGCTTTCTTAAGGTTTTCCACCTCGGTCGTGGCCCCTATAATAGCACGTTGAACCTGTCATTTTTTGCAACCACATCTTCTCTATATACTTGCGCAAGGTATTACTTACCTTCCTTCTCCTCGAGTTGCCTCTTGGCATGGCCGAGCTTGTTCTCGGACCACGCGAGGTTTTGCTTCAGCGTATCCACCTCCGCAGTCAGTGCGGCGGAGGCCAGCAGCGAAGCCTGCATACGCATATTGGCTTGATTATGTTAGACTCCTGTGAATGTTATTAGATCCTCTATTCTGCTTTTCTTTCCGAACGCCGAACAGAGCATCAGGGGCTACTGTCTATGCGGTAATATTTTTACATATTCTTTGCTTACCTCAAAGCCTGTTAGAAGGCCGGCACAGGCTTCAGTCAGTCCGCTCTTGGCGGACTGAACCTTCTGGATCACCGCACTCATAATAGTGCGGTGCTCCTCGTCGATGGAGGCGCCGTTAAGCACCTCCAGCAAATTGTCCGGTGCCTCCGGTTGGACGGAGGTCGCCGGCTCGGTAGGCTCACTCCTCTTGGAAGGAGGCTGCCTACCGGAGTCCGGAATCGTTGAAGGTTCCGGCGTAGTGTCCGGCTCAAGGCTGGACTTGGAGCCCTTGGGGGTTCTATCCCCTTTGTGCCTGGAGTCCGGAAGGTCGCCTTGCGGTGCCTCCAGGACCACCTCCTCCTGGCTTGGGACCTGTTGGGACAGCACCTCGGCATCGTCCGTAGGGTGGGGGGAGGTAGCGGGCGGAAGTGAATTCATGTCCGATGAATCCAGGGAGCCGCTCGACGACTCGTCGAGCCCGGCCTTGGGCGGACTGCATAGTCATATTCGGCGTAAGGAGGAGCTGTGCAAGAAAGGAACACTATGAATTGCTCTGGTGTCCGAATACTTATGATCTCGCCAGGGGCTTGGCCCTGTGTGGCCACTCCTCTTCGCCGTCGTCGGCGTTGGTGGAGAAGTCCGAAGGAAGGGTCTTACCCTTCTTGGACCCTTCAGCTCCCCAGTTGGGGCGACCTTCCTTTTCTTCCCTCCCTCCGCTGGAGAGGGAGAGGTCTCTTCTTCCTCCTCCTCGTCTTCACGGGAGGAGTGCGCCTTGGAGTCGTCGGATGATAAATCTGACACCTCCAGGCGCCGGGCACTCTTTCGAGTCCCCATGGACGTCTTCTTGGCCTTCTTCTCTGGCACCACATAGGGTGCCGGAACCAGCAGCTTCGCCAAGCGAGCGTCCGCTGGGCCTTCGGGCAAAGGAGCCGGACAGTTGATCTGTCCGGACGTCTCCTGCCAATCCTGTCAAAGGTAAGGGTTCCCGCATGGAGTCAAACTATGAAAAACTAATACCCTGTAAAAGGTAAAAATAGCTTACCGCACTAGCGTGACGCTGCGAGCTGAATCCGCGATCCTCGGTAGTGGATGCGGGGGCCTCGGCCCCCTTGAAAAGCACCTTCCAGGCATCTTTGTATGTCGTGTCGAAGAGCCTGCTCAGAGTTCGGTGCTGCGCCAGGTCAAACTCCCACAGGTTGAAAGCCCGTTGTTGACACGGGAGGATCCATCGGATGAGCATAACCTGGACTACATTGACAAGTTTGAGCTTCTTGTCCACCAGGGTTTGGACGCATGTTTGGAGTCCGGTCAGCTCTCCTTTTTTACCCCACGACAGGCCCGTCTCTTTCCAGGAGGTGATCCGCGTAGGGGGTCCGGATCGGAACTCGGGGGCTGCGACCCATTCAGGGTCGCGCGGCTCGGTGATGTAAAACCACCCCAATTGCCACCCCTTTAGGGACTCCACGAAGGAGCCCTCGAGCCATAGGACGTTGGGAATCTTGCCCACCATGGCACCTCCGCACTCTGCCTGGGTGCCGTGCACCACCTTCGGCTTGACATTGAAATTCTTGAGCCATAGGCCGAAATGGGGGCGGATGCAGAGGAAAGCCTCGCACACGACGATAAACGCCGAGATGTTGAGGACAAAGTTCGGGGCCAGATCATGGAAATCCAGGCCATAGTAGAACATGAGCCCCCGGACAAATGGGTGGAGAGGGAAGCCCAGTCCGCGGAGGAAATGGGGGAGGAACACCACCCTCTCATGGGGCCTAGGGGTGGGGATGAGCTGCCCCTCTTCGGGAAGCCGGTGCGCAATGTCGTTAGACAAGTATCCGGCCTTCCTCGGTTTTTTGATGTGTCCCTCCGTGACGGAGGAGACCATCCCTTACCTCCCGCTCCGGACATGGCTGGAGAAGGTTGAGGTGGGGTGTGCGGACTTGGGCGCTAGAGCTCGAGTGCGCGGAAATGGATAGGCAAAGGAGGAAGAAGGCGTAGATGAAAAGGTGGATCCTTATCCCCTTATATGGGCGAATGCGACTATGCGTCCCCACCAGCCTGGTAAAACTCGCTTATATCCCAAGCGCTGTAATCAATGGCGCGGTTGGGTTACCCATGCCCGTATTGATGAGAATCCCGGAATAAGGGGACACGATCTCTGCTTTGACAAGACGTGCCGATGAAACCGCCTCGCTAAACGCGCTGAGGTGGGACAGTAAAACAAATCGAATAAAGACTTGTCCGTGGTGTGATGTCATGCTACGGAATACGTCAGCAGATTAGATTTGTGTAAATATTATTCTCTCTATGGCAATATGTGGAAACTTATTTTGCAGAGCCGGACACAACCTTTGTGTTCAAAATATTCTATGAAGTACTTGGAGGAGGAACCTGCCTTGCAATGCCGAGGACAATCTGCATGCCGGACTCGTCGTCATTGAAGCCTGGTTCAGGGGCTACTGAGGGAGTCCTGGATTAGGGGGTGTCCGGATAGCTGGACTATACCTTCAGCCGGACTCCTGGACTATGAAGATACAAGATTGAAGACTTCATCCCGTGTCCGGAAGGGACTTTCCTTGGCGTGGAAGGCAAGCTTGGCGATACGGATATGTAGATCTCCTACCATTGTAACCGACTCTGTGTAACCCTAGCCCTCTCCGGTGTCTATATAAACCGGAGGGTTTTAGTCCGTAGGATGAACAACAATCATACCATAGGCTAGCTTCTAGGGTTTAGCCTCCTTGATCTCGTGGTAGATCTACTCTTGTACTACCCATATCATCAATATTAATCAAGCAGGAGTAGGGTTTTACCTCCATCGAGAGGGCCTGAACCTGGGTAAAACATCGTGTCCCTTGTCTCCTGTTACCATCCGCCTAGACACACAGATCGGGACCCCCTACCCGAGATCCGCCGGTTTTGACACCGACAGTGGCAGTTTCACAGATCGACTCATCACTCTGGCCAGGGGGACGCTTCAAAATGACCTCGAATCTCTGATGACTCGGCTCAACGAGATTCCTGGTCGAGTGGAAGAAGTCCTCTGCCCGGTGTGGTGCTGACGTGGCGTTGTCCTTGGTAAGGGTCCACTGCAAGGAAGCTCATCAAGACAAGCTGGTCCCGATCAAGGTCGCCAACACCAAAAGGCATGACTTCCAGTCCTTTATGGAGACTTTCATCGCTGCTACCACTCGAATCGCAGATGGAATCGACTTGGACGAATTCATCGAACCCGCCAGCCCTCCTCCTGCCGAGTGAACAAACTATGAGATTTAAACCTGTCTTAAATTTGCCTCGGAATGCTGAGTGGTTGCTGTAACCATTAAACTCCTTCGGGCCTGATGCTGGAATACTTTTGATTTGTCACATGGAACTTTAGGATTTATCCGAACTGCTTTTGAGTATGCTTGCGATTGCTTTTGGAATCTGCTCCCTATTTGGAATGACCTTCGTGTTTGAGATGCAGCCTTGAAATGGAGACTTCAATCGAACTGCGCCTTGTCGTCCTTGCGGACAAGGATGGAGCGCACGTTGTATCTGTGGCATAGCTTGAAGAAGAAGGTTGAAGTCGACCTGCGCCTCGTCGTCCTTGCAGACAAGGATGGAGAGCATGTTGTATTTGTGGCGTAGCTCAGAGAAGAGGGCCGCAGTTGACCTGCACCTCGTCGCCCTTGCGGGTAGGGATGGAGCGTACGTTGTACTTGTGGTGCAGCTCCGAAGGAGAAGGTTGCAGTCGACCTGTGCCTCGTCGTCCTTGCGGACAAGGATGGAGCGTATGTTGTATTTGTGGCATAGCTCGAAGAAGAAGGTTGAAGTCGACCTGCACCTCGTCGTCCTTGTGGACAAGGATGGAGCGCATGTTGTATTTGTGGCGTAGCTCGGAGAAGAGGGCCGTGGTCGACCTGCACCTCGTCACCCTTGCGGGTAGGGATGGAGCGTACGTTGTACTTGTGGTGCAGCTCCAAAGGAGAAGGTTGTAGTTCACCTGCACCTCGTCGTCCTTGCGGACAAGGATGGAGAGTACGTTGTATTTGTGGCGTAGCTCGAAGAAGAAGGTTGAAGTCAACCTGCGCCTCATCGTCCTTGCGGACAAGGATGGAGCGCACGTTGTATTTGTGGCATAGCTCGGAGAAGAAGGTTGAAGTCGACCTGCGCCTCATCGTCCTTGCAGACAAGGATGAAGCGCATGTTGTATTTGTGGCGTAGCTCGGAGAAGAGGGTCGCGGTCGACCTGCACCTCGTCGCCCTTGCGGGTAGGGATGGAGCGTACGTTGTACTTGTGGTGCAGCTCCAAAGGAGAAGGTTGTAGTCGACCTGCACCTCGTCGTCCTTGCGGACAAGGATGGAGCGTACATTGTATTTGTGGCGTAGCTCGAAGAAGAAGGTTGAAGTTGACCTGCGCCTCGTCGTCCTTGCGGACAAGGATGGAGTGCATGTTGTATTTGTGGCATAGCTCGAAGAAGAGGGCTGCGGTCGACCTGCACCTCGTCGCCCTTGCGGGTAGGGATGGAGCGTACGTTGTACTTGTGGTGCAGCTCCGAAGAAGAAGGTTGCAGTCGACCTGTGCCTCGTCGTCCTTGTGGACAAGGATGGAGCGTACGTTGTGTTTGTGGCGTAGCTCGAAGAAGAAGGTTGAAGTTGACCTGCACCTCATCGTCCTTGCAGACAAGGATGGAGCGCATGTTGTATTTATGGCGTAGCTCAGAGAAGAGGGCCGCGGTCGACCTGCACCTCGTCGCCCTTGCGGGTAGGGATGGAGCGTACGTTGTACTTGTGGTGCAGCTCCAAAGGAGAAGGTTGTAGTTCACCTGCACCTCGTCGTCCTTGCGGACAAGGATGGAGCATACGTTGTATTTGTGGCGTAGCTCGAAGAAGAAGGTTGAAGTCAACCTGCCCCTCATCGTCCTTGCGGACAAGGATGGAGCGCACGTTGTATTTGTGGCATAGCTCGAAGAAGAGGGCCGCAGTCGACCTGCACCTCGTCGCCCTTGCGGGTAGGGATGGAGCGTACGTTGTACTTGTGGTGCAGCTCCAAAGGAGAAGGTTGTAGTCGACCTGCACATCGTCGTCCTTGCGGACAAGGATGGAGAGTACGTTGTATTTGTGGCGTAGCTCGAAGAAGAAGGTTGAAGTCAACCTGCGCCTCATCGTCCTTGCGGACAAGGATGGAGCGCACGTTGTATTTGTGGCATAGCTCGGAGAAGAAGGTTGAAGTCGACCTGCGCCTCATCGTCCTTGCAGACAAGGATGAAGCGCATGTTGTATTTGTGGCATAGCTCGGAGAAGAGGGTCGCGGTCGACCTGCACCTCGTCGCCCTTGCGGGTAGGGATGGGGCGTACGTTGTACTTGTGGTGCAGCTCCAAAGGAGAAGGTTGTAGTCGACCTGCACCTCGTCGTCCTTGCGGACAAGGATGGAGCGTACGTTGTATTTGTGGCGTAGCTCGAAGAAGAAGGTTGAAGTTGACCTGCGCCTCGTCGTCCTTGCGGACAAGGATGGAGTGCATGTTGTATTTGTGGCATAGCTCGAAGAAGAGGGCTGCGGTCGACCTGCACCTCGTCGCCCTTGCGGGTAGGGATGGAGCGTACGTTGTACTTGTGGTGCAGCTCCGAAGAAGAAGGTTGCAGTCGACCTGTGCCTCGTCGTCCTTGTGGACAAGGATGGAGCGTATGTTGTGTTTGTGGCGTAGCTCGAAGAAGAAGGTTGAAGTTGACCTGCACCTCATCGTCCTTGCAGACAAGGATGGAGCGCATGTTGTATTTGTGGCGTAGCTCAGAGAAGAGGGCCGCGGTCGACCTGCACCTCGTCGCCCTTGCGGGTAGGGATGGAGCGTACATTGTACTTGTGGTGCAGCTCCAAAGGAGAAGGTTGTAGTTCACCTGCACCTCGTCGTCCTTGCGGACAAGGATGGAGCATACGTTGTATTTGTGGCGTAGCTCGAAGAAGAAGGTTGAAGTCAACCTGCCCCTCGTCGTCCTTGCGGACAAGGATGGAGCGCATGTTGTATTTGTGGCGTAGCTCGAAGAAGAGGGCCGCAGTCGACCTGCACCTCGTCGCCCTTGCGGGTAGGGATGGAGCGTACGTTGTACTTGTGGTGCAGCTCCAAAGGAGAAGGTTGTAGTCGACCTGCACCTCGTCGTCCTTGCGGACAAGGATGGAGCGTACGTTGTATTTGTGGCGTAGCTCGAAGAAGAAGATTGAAGTCGACCTGCGCCTCCTCGTCCTTGCGGACAAGGATGGAGTGCATGTTGTATTTGTGGCGTAACTCGAAGAAGAGGGCCACGGTCGACCTGCACCTCGTCGCCCTTGCGGGTAGGGATGGAGCGTACGTTGTACTTGTGGTGCAGCTCTGAAGGAGAAGGTTGCAGTCGACCTGTGCCTCATCGTCCTTGTGGACAAGGATGGAGCGTACGTTGTATTTGTGGCGTAGCTCGAAGAAGAAGGTTGAAGTCGACCTGCACCTCATCGTCCTTGCAGACAAGGATGGAGCGCATGTTGTATTTGTGGCGTAGCTCAGAGAAGAGGGCCGCGGTCGACCTGCACCTCGTCGCCCTTGCGGGTAGGGATGGAGCGTACATTGTACTTATGGTGCAGCTCCAAAGGAGAAGGTTGTAGTTCACCTGCACCTCGTCGCCCTTGCGGGCAAGGATGGAGAGTACGTTGTATTTGTGGCGTAGCTCGAAGAAGAAGGTTGAAGTTAACCTGCGTCTCATTGTCCTTGCGGACAAGGATGGAGCGCACGTTGTATTTGTGGCGTAGCTCGGAGAAGAGGGCCGCAGTCGACCTGCACCTCGTCGCCCTTGCGGGTAGGGATGGAGCGTATGTTTTACTTGTGGTGCAGCTCCAAAGGAGAAGGTTGTAGTCGACCTGCACCTCGTCGTCCTTGCAGGTGAGGGCTGGACTGCAGCTAAGCCTCCGAGTGGGAGTATTGCTCACCACTCGGTAGAATTTACAAACTTAGGCAAGTACTGGGCTGCAGCTAAGCTGCTGAGTGGGAGGGTTGCTCACCACTCGATAGGATTTTACAAACTTAGGAGAGTACTGGACTGCAGCCAAGCCCCCGAGTGGGAGGATTGCTCACCACTCGATAGGATTTTACAAACTTAGGCGAGTACTGGACTGCAGCTAAGCCCCCGAGTGGGAGGATTGCTCACCACTTGGTAGGATTTTACAAACTTAGGCGAGTACTGGACTGCAACTAAGCCCCCGAGTGGGAGGATTGCTCACCACTCGGTAGGATTTTTTTAAACTTTGGCGAGTACTGGACTGCAGCTAAGCCCCCGAGTGGGAGGATTGCTCACCACTCGGTAGGATTTTACAAACTTAGGCGAGTACTGGACCGCAGCTAAGCCCCCGAGTGGGAGGGTTGCTCACCACTCGGTAGGATTTTACAAACTTAGGCGAGTACTGGACTGCAGCTAAGCCCTCGAGTGGGAGGATTGCTCACCACTCAATAGGATTTTTTAAACTTAGGCGAGTACTGGACTGCAGCTAAGCCCCCGAGTGGGAGGATTGCTCACCACTCGGTAGGATTTTACAAACTTAGGCGAGTACTGGACTGCAACTAAGCCCCCGAGTGGGAGGATTGCTCACCACTCGGTAGGATTTTTTTAAACTTTGGCGAGTACTGGACTGCAGCTAAGCCCCCGAGTGGGAGGATTGCTCACCACTCGGTAGGATTTTACAAACTTAGGCGAGTACTGGACTGCAGCTAAGCCCCCGAGTGGGAGGATTGCTCACCACTCGGTAGGATTTTTTAAAGGGATAATTAGATTTATGCCCCTAGTTGTGTCCCACTCGTCTGTTTTACCCCTAATTCCCAAAAGTCACCGGTTCTGTCCAAGTCACTTTGCTCCTCTTATGCTTTTGCCCTTTGATCGTTTGACCGTCAGTTTGAAAACTTCATAACTAATTCATACTGAATCAGAAAAATGCAAATAAGATACCAAAATGTTCAGAAAAACATCACCTATATGTCAGTGTCATTTGCATTCATGAAAAAAGTGTTGGAAAGTGCACATCCGAGTTTTAGCTCTTTTGATACCATCATGAATAGTGAACTCTAAAAAAATTCAAAAAAAATATGGTGGCAAAGAACAACAAATGTTCTAAGTGCTTGCCAAGTTTCATTAGGGAACGATATTCATGGAAGTCATGGCAAAAAATAATCTATTTTGGAGTGCTGATTGTTTTTTTTGCCGCGGCACCCACGAATGTTATTCCTTGATGAAACTTGGCAGGCACTTAAAACATTTGTCATTCTTTGCCACCAATTTTTTAAATGTTTTTGAATTTTTTAGATTTCACTATTCATGGTGCTAGCATAAGAGCTAAAACTTGGATGGGCACTTTCCAACACTTTTTTAATGAATGCAAATGACACTGACATATAGGTGATGTTTTTCTGAACATTTTGGTATCTTATTTGCATTTTTCTGATTTAGTATGAATTAGTTATGAAGTTTTCAAGCTGATGGTCAAATGGTCAAAGGGCAAAAGCATAATAGGAGCAAAGTGACTTGGACAGAACCAGTGACTTTTTGGAATTAGGGGTGAAACAGATGAGTGAGACACAACTAGGGGCATAAATCTAATTATCCCTTTTTTAAACTTAGGCGAGTACTGGACTGCAGCTAAGCCCCCGAGTGGGAGGGTTGCTCACCACTCGGTAGGATTTTACAAACTTAGGCGAGTACTGGACTGCAGCTAAGCCCCCGAGTGGGAGGATTGCTCACCACTCGGTAGGATTTTACAAACTTAGGAGAGTACTGGACCGCAGCTAAGCCCCCGAGTGGGAGGGTTGCTCACCACTCGGTAGGATTTTATAAACTTAGGCGAGTACTAGACCGCAGCTAAGCCCCCGAGTGGGAGGGTTGCTCACCACTCGGTAGGATTTTACAAACTTAGGCGAGTACTGGACTGCAGCTAAGCCCCCGAGTGGGAGGATTGCTCACCACTCGACAGGATTTTTTAAACTTAGGCGAGTACTGGACTGCAGCTAAGCCCCCGAGTGGGAGGGTTGCTCACCACTCGGTAGGATTTTACAAACTTAGGCGAGTACTGGACTGCAGCTAAGCCCCCGAGTGGGAGGATTGCTCACCACTTGGTAGGATTTTTTATACTTAGGCGAGTACTGGACTGCAGCTAAGCCCCCGAGTGGGAGGCTGGCTCACCACTCGGTAGGATTTTGAAAAATTTAGGCGAAACGGGTTCGCAGCTAAGCCCCCGAGTGAGAGGCTTGCTCACCACTCGGTAGGATTTTGAAAAACTTTGGCGAAACGGGTTCGCAGCTAAGCCCCCGAGTGAGAGGCTTGCTCACCACTCGGTAGGATTTTCTTTTGAACTTAGGCGAAATGGATTCGCAGCTAAGTCACCCACTGGGGGTTTTCAGATGTAATGTCGTGGTATTCTCACGGGGGGCTTGCGAGTCGACAGATGCCACAAGGGCTTAGTGTGAGGGTAAGACTGTTACTGATAGGACCGGGAGCGGGTATGCGAGTAGCACGTGATGGTTTACCGAGCTTCGGAGCTCTCCAGAGAGATAATACTCCTACTGCTGCATGTCTGAGTGTATCTGATATACCTAGTACAGAGTGCTCATGTAGCTGTATCTTTTGTCGGTGCCATAGGCGTCTGACTTTTTTTATGCGTGTGGCCGGATGAACATGCATGCTCTAGTGGCCGAATGGCTCGTGGCCGTGGGTGTGTGCGTGAGCATGTATGTGCCTGAGTCCATCCCTGGATGGATGGATGTGTGCCTTTATATAGGCATGGCTAGCTTACTTCCTAAGCTATGTAGTGGCATGGACAAGTGGGCATGGGGGTATGGTGTGGGTGTCATGCTTGTCTCCTGGGTCACTTCATGAATAGTGCTCAGGGACAAGTGACACTGTACATGATGGCGTCGTGGTACAGCTGTCTCGTCCGAGGTATGGCTGTCTCGTCGGTGTCTTGTCGGTGTCGGGTTGGGCTGCAGTCGTCAGCCGACTGGTTGGCGCGGTCGGCAGCCGGCTGGTCGGCTCAGTCGGCAGCCGGCAGCCGGCCGGGCAGAGCAGTCGGACGGGGAGCCGGCAGGAGCAGCCGGGCAGTCGGACTGAGGGGCTTTGCTAGCCCCGATGTCTTGAAATATTATCTTGCCGTCTTCGGGGTACCTGTGGTCAATTACTCCGTCAGTAGCCCCCAAGCCTTCGGGCAACTTGGCAAAGTTGGGCGGAGGTTTTTTGGCGAGTGTTCATGGAAATGATCATGAAAAAGACAAAGTTAGTACACGCAGATATATCAAATGTTTGCTTTTAGCATTGCAAGTTTTATGCAGAGGGTACCGACTCGGTTTCGTCCGAGCCCCTTAATCTTTTTCATGTTCCCTCCGCTTTTTGGCTTGTGCTCTCGCTCGCCGGACAGCCGCTCTGCGGTGTGTGGCTGAGAGTGGGTCGCGAAGTGGAGTGTACAGTACTTAGAGTCTGGGAGAAGATTCAACCGAGCAGATACTCATAAAGGAAACGGCTGGGTCACCCGAACCATTTTTCTTCCCGGACGTTTTTTGTGTGGGTGGCCTCCAGCGTTCACCCTTGCTAGCCGGACAGCCGCTCTGCGGTCTGTGACTAAGAGTGAGCCTTTGGTACCGCGCACGCTACTGAGCCGCCTGCGAGAACTAACATCTCAGGCCAAGCGGCCAGTCCCCGGGCCAACTCTGGCTGGCGTCGGGGCGAACAGTGATGGTGCTCGAAGGGGAGTCCTGGCCGGTCAGGCTTGACCAGCCAGGCGGCGAGGCATCTTGCAGCGCCCTTTTTTCTTCTTTTTCTCTTCTGCCGGCTGCTGGCAACCGGACAAAACTCTTCTCTTGTCTGCAATCTTCCATGGGGTTCGCTAGCGCACCCACTGGGTGTAGCCCCTGAGATTCGCGCCGACTGTTGAGCAGTCGGGCTGGATCTTCCGGCAACTACCTTGTCTTCTTCTTCGCGGGGGCGCGTTAGCGCACCCGCTGGGTGTAGCCCCCGAGATTCGGGCCGACTGTTGAGCAGTCGAGCCGGATCTCCCGGCAACTACTTTGTCTTCTTTTCTTTTTCTCGTCAGCCGGTTGTGGGCAGTTGGCCCTTGACATTTTAGCCGGACCTCGAGCAGCCGGCCCCATTTTTTCCCTCTAATGTAGCCGGCGCACTGCGTTGACCCAGACGGCCATTTTTTTTTATTTCTCGCGAGGAGCAGTTGGCTTGACTTTTCTACCCGACCCCGTTTCTTCTTTCGAGCAGCCGGGAAGCGGGCGCGAGGACCCGGCTTGCTTGGGCGACGGGAGTCGGCCATCCGGGTGCGGAGCGGAGGCGACAAGGTAGGCCGACTGCGGGGTGGCAGCCGGCACCAGGTCGCGCACGGGCGCGGGGGGTTGGCGGGGAGGCCGGACCCGGCGCGGGGAGTCGGCAGCCGGCAGGCACGGAGGCGACCCGGTGGAGATGGAGTTGCGGCACGGGACACGGCTTGGGCGGAGGCGGCAGGCAGGAGCCGGACGGGCACTTGGAGCCGGCCGCAGGGCAAGCGCACGGAGACGGCGAAGGTAAGGCTCGTGCAGTGAGCCGGACGGTGGGCACGCCGGTGGCATGCCAGGCCGAGCTGGAGTGGCCGGGCGCGACGCACGCGAGGAGCCGGACCCGGAGCCGTGGTGCAGGAGACCTGCTACGGGCGGAGGAGGCGGAGTAGCAGCATCACGGGGGCGCGCACGCGGAGGCCGGCACGGGGCTGCGGTAGAATGGAGGCCGCCCCAAGGCAGCGGCAGCTGGCGCGACCGGGTCCGGAGTCGGCGGGCCGCGGGGCAGGCGGCCAGACGAAGCCGCGGAGGGGCGAGGCGGTGGGAGCAGCCGGCGCGGGGCAGGGGAGCCCACAGCCGAAGCGGAGGCGCACATGCGGAGGTGCAGGGGCGCGCGCGTGGCGGAGCAGCTAGGTGGAGCTCGCGGGCGTCGGGAGCTGCAGCCTATAGGGCAGCAGCGTGGCAGCCTACGGCGGTGTGGGCGGACGGGCAGCCGCGCTGGTCGAGGAGCAGGCATTCGGCCAATGCTGGCGCTCGGGATGGAGGCGAGCGAACTAGCTCGAGGATGCAGCAGAAGCAGCTACGGCGAGGCGGCACTGCAATGGATTTTTGGAGTGCATGGGCAAGCGTCCGACTTGCATCTGACTTGGATTTCAGCCGACGCAAGACACAATGCGGAGGGGAACAGACGCGAGCGGCGCGTGGATGAACACGGCCGACCGAGGCAAGCCCCGCGCACGGCACGCGCGTGGACGGACGGCTGGCATTGCGGTGGTGACGAAGAGGGCGAGGCCGATGGCGAGGTCACGCCGCCCATCACGGCCATTCTGGGGGCATGTCGATGTCGAGCCCCCGACCGCTATCGGAGAGGCGGCGCGATGCCGCGATGATGAAGACGAAGAGGCCGATGGCGAGGACGCGCCGCCCCTCACGGCTGCTCTGAGGGTGTGTTGACGTCGGCCCCCGAGCGCTACCGGAGAGACGACGGCGACGCCGCGGTGATGACGAAAGTGGTCCCGCCTGGACTGCGAAACCAGCAGCAGTGTGGTAGCATAGTAGTAGTACCACCCCACGGTGGGCGCCAACTGTCGTGGTATTCTCACAGGGGGCTTGCGAGTCGACAGATGCCACAAGGGCTTAGTGTGAGGGTAAGACTGTTTCTGATAGGACCGGGAGCGGGTATGCGAGTAGCACACGATGGTTTACCCAGCTTCGGAGCTCTCCAGAGAGATAATACTCCTACTGCTGCATGTCTGAGTGTATCTGATATACCTAGTACAGAGTGCTCCTGGAGCTGTATCTTTTGTCGGTGCCATAGGCGTCTGACTTTGTTTATGCGTGTGGCCGGATGGACATGCATGCTCTAGTGGCCGAATGGCTCTTGGCCGTGGGTGTGTGCGTGAGCATGTGTGTGCCTGAGTCCATCCCTGGATGGATGGATGTGTGCCTTTATATAGGCATGGCTAGCTTACTTCCTAAGCTATGTAGTGGCATGGACAAGTGGGCATGGGGGTATGGTGTGGGTGTCATGCTTGTCTCCTGGGTCACTTCATGAATAGTGCCCAGGGACAAGTGACACTGTACATGATGGCGTCGTGGTATAGCTGTCTCGTCCGAGGTATGGTCGTCTCGTCGGTGTCTTGTCGGTGTCGGGTTGGGCTGCAGTCGGTAGCCGGCTGGTTGGCGCAGTCGGCAGCCGGCAGCCGGCCGGGCAGAGCAGTCGGACGGGGAGCCGGTAGGAGCAGCCGGGCAGTCGGACTAAGGGGCTTTGCTAGCCCTGATGTCTTGAAATATTGTCTTGCCGTCTTCGGGGTACCCGTGGTCAATTACTCCGTCATGTAAACAAAAGCAACAGCAATCGTGCCAGAGGACTGTATAGCTCTTGTCTTTGATAAACAAATTACAAAGGTATTTCTTATTACATTTTATTCAAACGAGTACTTAAGTATAAAAGGGGCGGAGCAGCTCTGCGTTCCAAGCACGTGGCTCATCCTTCTTATGCTCGACACTGTAAAGGTGGTATGCTCCATTGTGGAGCACTTTGGTGACAATGAAGGGACCTTCCCAAGCTGGGGCGAGCTTGTGTGGTTTCTGCTGATCCACTCGAAGAACCAAGTCTCCCTCTTGAAAGGCTCGAACCTTCACGTGTCTAGCATGGAATCGACGCAAGTCTTGTTGATAAATGGTCGACCAAATCAAGGCCATCTCTCTTTCCTCCTCTAGGAGGTCGACTGCATCTTGCCGAGCTTGGTCTGCTTCATCTTCAGAGAAGATCTCAACTCATGGTGCACTATGAAGCAAGTCACTCGGTAGAACAGCTTCAGCCCCATAGACCAAGAGGAATGGAGTTTGGCCCGTTGACCGATTAGGAGTTGTCCTCAATCCCCAGAGAACTGATGGAAGTTCATCAACCCAGGCGCCCGTTGCGTGCTTGAGATCTTGCATCAGTCAGGGTTTCAGTCCTTTGAGAATCAGGCCATTTGATCTTTCTGCTTGTCCATTCGATTGGGGATGGGCGACTGAAGCATAGTCGACTCGTGTGCCTTGTGAGGCGCAGAAGGTTCTGAACTCATCAGAATCGAAGTTCAATCCGTTGTCAGTGATGATGTTGTGCGGAACCCCATATCTGAAAACCAACTCTCTAATGAAGCTGACGGTAGTACTAGCTTCAAGATTCTTAATAGGCTTGGCTTTGATCCATTTGGTAAACTTATCGACTGCTACAAGCACATGAGTGAAGCCGCTCCTACCAGTCCTTAGTGGACCAACCATGTCCAATCCCCAAACAGCAAAGGGATGGTCTTCAGGGCTGATGCAGGTTTGTGCGACATATTGGAGTAGAACTGGCAGCCTTCACATCTGTCGACTATATCTTTCGCCATTCCATTTGCTCGTGGCCAATAAAATCCAGCTCGGTATGCTTTAGCCACAATGGTCCGAGAGGATGCATAGTGACCACAGGTCCCCGAATGGATGTCGTGGAGGATCACTCGGCCTTCTTCTGGTATTATGCATTTCTGGCTGACCCCAGTTGCACTTTCTCTGAACAGTTGACCCCTTATTACAGTAAAGGCCTTGGATCGACGGACGATTTGTCGAGCCTCTTCTTCATCCTCTGGGAGCTCTTTCCTAAGGATATATGCAATGTATGGCACTGTCCAGTCGGGAGTGATGATCAACACCTCCATGATTAAGTCGACCACGGCTGGGACCTCGACTTCAGTCGGATCTGTGGCACTCCTAGGCTGCGGGGGCTCTTCAGCGAAGGGATCTTCTTGAACTGAAGGTGCATGAATGTGCTCCAGGAACATGTTGCTGGGAATAGCTTCTCTCTTGGAGCCTATCTTTGCTAAATCATCTGCTGCTTGATTTTTCAGTCGGGGTACATGATGGAGCTCTAACCCCTCAAACTTCTTTTCCAACTTCCTTACCGTGTTGCAGTAACCAGTCATGGCTGGGCTTCTGACGTCCCACTCCTTCATCACTTGATTGACTACCAAATCTGAGTCGCCATAGACCATGAGGCGACGGACGCCGAGTGAAATGGCCATACGCAACCCATACAAGAGTGCTTCATATTCTGCTTCATTATTGGAGGAATCAAAGTGAATCTGGAGGACATATTTGAGCTTGTCTCCTAGGGGGGATACCAGTACCACCCCAGCACCGGAACCATTCAGCATCTTGGAACCATCAAAGAACATGGTCCAATGCTCCGAGTGAACTTGAGTCGGCAGTTGTTGTTCAATCCATTCGGCGAGGAAATCTGCTATTGCTTGGGACTTGATAGCTTTCTTTGCCTCGAACTTGATATCTAAGGGAAGGAGTTCAATTGCCCACTTTGCCACTCAACCAGTTGCATCTCTATTGTTCAGAATCTCTGATAATGGAGCGTCGCTGACGATTGTAATGGAGTGATTCAGAAAAGTAATGTGCAACCTTCTTCGTGGTCATATAAATCCCATAAACAAGCTTCTAATAATGTGGATATCTTTGCTTTGATGGAGTCAAAACTTCAGAGACATAGTATACTGGGCGCTGAACTTTGTAAGCTTTTCCTTCTTCTTCTCGTTCGACCATAAGTACTGTACTGACAAATTGTCCAGTGGCTGCAATGTAAAGCAGTAAAGGCTCTTTGCTGATTGGAGCAGCAAGCACCCGCTGGGTGGAATGCAGGGCATTGAGCTCTGCAAATGTTGCGTCAGCTTCAGGAGTCCACTCGAACTTATCTGACTTCTTCATCAGTCGGTAAAGAGGCAGTGCCTTTTCACCGAGGCGAGAAATGAATCGACTTAGGGCGGCCAAACAACCAGTAAGCTTCTGGACATCATGCACACGAACAGGGCGTTTCATCCGGAGTATGGCACCCACTTTCTCTGGGTTAGCATCGATCCCCCGTTCGGAAACGAGAAAACTGAGTAATTTTCGCCTGGAACTCCAAACGTGCACTGTGATGGATTAAGCTTGATATCATACCTTCTGAGGTTGGCAAAGGTTTCAGCAAGGTCACCCAGTAGGTCGGAACCTTTTCGTGACTTGACCACAATGTCATCCATGTATGCTTCCACATTCCGACTGATTTGAGTGAGCAAACACTTCTGGATCATCCTCATGAATGTGGCTCCGACATTCTTCAAACCGAATGGCATAGTGACATAACAGAAGCACCCAAATGGGGTGATGAAAGCTGTTTTTATCTCATCGGGTCCGTACAGACGGATCTGATGATACCCGGAATAAGCGCCCAAAAAGGACAAATGCTCACACCCCGCAGTCGAGTCGACTATTTGGTCGATGCGAGGGAGAGGAAAGTGATCTTTCAGGCAGGCCCGATTGATATGTTTGAAGTCGATGCACATGTGAAGTGAGTCGTCCTTCTTTGGGACCATGACAACATTAGCTAACCACCCGGAGTGGTAAATCTCTCGGATAAACTCAGCTGCTAAAAGTCGAGCCACTTCTTCACCGATTGCCTTCCTCTTCTGTATGGCGGACCGTCGAAGATGTTCTTTGACCGGTTTCACCTTTGGGTCGACTCGCAAACAATGCTCAGCCAGTCCCCTAGGAACACCTGGCATGTCAGAAGGTTTCCATGCAAAGATGTCCCAGTTCTCACGGAGGAACTAGATGAGCGCTTCTTCCTATTTAGAGTCGAGTGTTGTTGAAATGTGAGTCGGAGCAGCATTGGGATCCGTTGGATGAATATGAGTTGGCTTCATTTCACCAGTCGACTAGAATGCTGAATTAGTGGCAGGCTTCTTAGCTCGCAACAAATCACTCAGATCTGCATTTTTTTCATACTCCTGCAACTCCACTACTGCCATCTGTGCATCGGCGATCTTCGAGCCCTTCTGGAAGCACTCTTCTGCCTTCTTTCGACTGCCAGTGATAGTGATCACCCCTTTAGGACCAGGCATCTTCAATTTGAGGTACACGTAACATGGTCGAGCCACAAAATGTGCATAAGCTGGCCTGTCTAGAATAGCGTGATAAGCACTCAGGAAATCCACAACTTCAAATGTCAACTTTTCTTTGCGGAAATTCTTGAAATCACCGAACACTACATCGAGAGCGATCTGGCCGAGTGATGCAGCCTTCTTGCCAGGAATAACTCCATGGAAACTCATATTACTTTTGCTGAGTCTGGACATCGGAATGCCCATTCCTTTTAACGTCTCTGCATATAGTATATTCAGACCACTGCCACCATCCATCAGAACCTTAGTCAATCGAGTGCCTTCGACTACTGGGTCGACCACCAGTGCTTGCCTCCCAGGGGTGGCTATGTGCGCTGGGTGATCGGACTGGTCGAATGTAATGGCAGTCTGAGACCACTTCAAATAACTGGGTGTCACCGGAGCGACCATGTTCACTTCTCTGTTGATGACTTTCAGTCGACTCTTACTCTCAACGTCAGCGAAAATCATCAGAGTGGAATTGACGTGGGGGTAACCATCATCGTCCTCCTCCTCATCCTCAACTTTGTCTGCTTCCTTCTCCTTTTCCTTGGGTTGTTTCTCTCGGAATTGCTGGATTAGGAGTCGACACTGTCGAGTGGTATGCTTTGGGTAAATGAAATTACCCTCTTCATCTTTCTTGGTGTGAATGTGGCATGGTAAATCCAGCACATCATTTCCATCTTGATCTTTTACTTTCTTGGGGTTCCACGGTCCTTTGGGTTTCCCCTTGAACTTCCCTTGAGTTACGGCCAAGGCTTCTCCAGGAGCAGCTGGCTCGGCTTTGCGCTTTTGCTTCCGACTAGAGTTTCCCCCTCCAGTTTCGTGGGCGACTGTTTTGTGCTTGCCACTCCGGAGTCGGTTTTCTTCTTCACCATTGGCGTACTTGGTGGCAATCTCCATCATCCGAGTCAGAGTCATATCTCCTGTTCGACCGAATTTCAGATTCAACTCCCGATAGTTAACGCCTTCTTTGAAGGCACAAATTGCTTGGTGATCTGACACATTCTCCACTGTGTGGTGCAACGTGATCCATCTCTGAATATAATCTCTCAAAGTTTCATTCGGTTTCTGAACGCAACACTGTAGTTCTGTCAACCCTACTGGCCGCTTGCAAGTACCTTCAAATGTTCTGACAAATACTCGAGCAAGATCTTCCCAAGTATAAATACTACCAGGAGCTAACTGATTCAGCCACGCCCTGGTCGAGCCCTCTAGCATCAAAGGAAGGTGCTTCATGGCCACTTCATCGTTGCCGCCACCGATCTGTACAGCCACTCTGTAATCCTCAAGCCAAGTGTCAGGCTTGGACTCACCAGTGAACTTATGGACTCCAGTCGCCAACCTGAAGTTGGGAGGAATCACTACGGCCCTGATGGCTCTGCTAAAGCACTCTGGGCCTGAGACATGCATTCTGCTGCTGGTTGGAAAATCTCTGTTGAGGCCTTCTCTGTGAGCTCTGTTTCTGTCGACCAGAACTTGAACGAGAATAGATCTCGCATCAAAGCCCGGTTCCCTGGGGTCGACTGGAATCCTTCGCCCACCACTGTGAGGGCGTCTATCATCCTGCTGCCGAGGCACGTATGATCCACTCCTTGGGGGAGGTGTGGGAACTCGACGACGATCATCATGATCGAATCGGTGATCATACTGCTCACGGTTTCTATACTGATCTCGTCGGTCTCCACGTCCCTCATGCCTCGAAGGCGATCTTGGGCTGTGAGCCGACTGGATTGTGTCTGCAACCACGGATCTGCTGTGAATCCTATTCCGCGACTGAGATACTACTGTATTCTGCTCTCCCGTGGCTCGGAGCAAGGCCCGGATCTGCACCAAACCTCGACCAGCTTCTGACTGGGAAGGTTGAATTGACTCCGCTATTCGGGCCGTAGCTGCAAGATTCTGGATTGGAGTTCGGTATACCTGAGTCGGAGGTGGAAAAAGTTGACATCGACTGGATTCGGGAGCACACTGCCGAGCACGCTCGTTGAGTGTGCGCTGGAGGTTATCCAGTCGAGTGCGCTCAGCCAAGTTGGCCAGGCGCGCCTCCTCTAAGGCATGGGCCTCGAGGGTTTCTCCAACGATGGGAGTGTGAAGTGCATCCATGTTCCGGCGGCGAAGTTCCTCCCTCCTCTGCAAAGAGAGGGGTTCGGGTCGGTACTCTTCGTGGACACGCGACGAATCACCGCCACCATCGCCTCCGTCCTCGCGGGTGAAGCCAGGAGGACTACGTGGTCCATTGACCATCAAAACTTCCGCCGCAGGGTCGCTGCTGTCGCACTCGGATGCAGTCTCTACGGAGCCAGTCAAACAGGCCGTAGAGAGTTTCATCGGGCTCGATTGCCGCGACCTGGGGGTGGCTGATTGGCGAGCCACCGCATTCCTCACCCACCGCTGAAGCCTCGACTGACCGGAACGTTTGCCCCGGCGGGCTGCAGGGAGGGAGGTCGGCACGGGAGCCGACCGATACTGAGTCGATGGCTGCCGTAGGAGGACGCCACGGACGCACGCGCGAAAATGCGTTGCCCCGCGGACGGGGAGCGCCTCGACGTCGAGTGGCGCTTCCTGGAGCCAAGCGGAGTCGTCGGCGATGAATACGAGCGCACCAAGACGGATCTCGTGGCCCTTGGCCAAACCTCCGCCTGAAACCATGTTGATGGGGATCGGGAAAATCACAACTTCTCCAACTAGTCGCTAAGACACCTGCCCCACGGTGGGCGCCAACTGTCATGGTTCTAAGTCTGACAGTAGAATGGGGGGTAGGAATGTAGAGGCAAGATCCTAACTATGGAGGAGTTGTACACGCGAGTTTTATGAGTTCATGCCCTTCTCGGAGGAAGTAACAGCCCTACGTCTCGGAGCCCGGAGGCGGTCGACTGGATTATATGCGTGTGTGTTACAGAGGGTGCGAGCCCCTGTCCCTGAGGAGGGGGGTGGCTTATATAGAGTTCGCCAGACCCCTCCCGCCCTCAGTTACAAAGGGTTTAAGGTACATAAAGATGGGGACGTTACTGGTAACGCCTGCAATAAAGATACATAATGATCATTAAAGCTATGGCTTAATTCCCGACCGTTGCAGAGTAGAGTGGCTCTAGATCTTCTGGTAGTCGAGTGATTGTCCATACGGTCGAGTGTCTTCAAGACCGTCGAGTGGAACATAGCTTCATGATCGAGTGGATGATGATTTTTCTTCGAATGCTTCTGGTTCTTTTAGAGATGTCCTTGGGGAGGGTATCTTGGACATACCCATGACCCTACCCTAGGTACATAGCTTCATCAGGCACCTCATCATATTTGAGGCTTGCTCGGATACAACGACCACCTAATCCCTTGAAGAGCTTTAGTCAGATAACTTCTACCACTGATCCTACTCCCACTGCAAAACCAACCACCACCCCTACGTCTATGCTCTAGTGACCAAGGTTGGGAATTATCTAAAGTTACACTTTGAGCACCCTGAATTGTGCCATGAATAGAGAGTAGGGAGATGGCCAAAGAGGGATACGCGAGAGTGTGAAGTTTAGGGGGAATGATCACATGTGTGGTCACGCGTATCAAACGGAGTTCAAGCCCTGGGAGTAACGATTGTTAGAGTTGCCAAAACCCTAGGAGAGAGAAGAGAACTTCTACTTTGTGCATATGTAGAGCGACCAGAGTTGGTGCGACTTATAGACGATGCTTTGCTTCATATTGGGAGTACATTCAAAGATTTCTATGCATGTTCCGATTTATTAAGAGACATGTTGTTCTATGTTCAACACCTTCTATCCTCTTTGGCTCTTAGGATAGATCCAGCTTGCGGGATTTACAAAAGGAGAAAAGCAAGTTTACTCTGTTTTGACAAGGTAAAAATAATAACAATTAAATTCTCAAGGTTGCTTATTCCTTCACTTAGTTCATAAGTGTAAAGAATAATGGTGTATATGCATGATTCGGATATAATGTGTGATAGCGAACCAATCTGTGCTAGGGATGGTTAGGTGGACAGTGGTATCCCCAGCCCACCAGACTTCGTAAAATCTCAAGATGACATGCCGGCTCAGTCTCTCAAAGGTGCTCATAGGTGCAGGGTGTGCGTGTATGCGTTTATAGGGATGTGTGTATGCGCGTTTATATGAGCGCTTGCGTCCGTACTATGTTAAAAAAAGATATAGTGTGTGATAGTTGGTAAATATTATGTAAGCACTAGTCATTTTTTGAGAGCGTAGTTTAAAATAAGAAGTTGCATCCTCCGACATGGCTGTATTAGGGATTTGTAAGTTGCCACGAGAAAAATAAAAATAAAATACAGGATGGCAGATAAGAGAATTGAAGCCGTCAACTTGTGTTGCCGTTAAATATACAAACCAACAATACAAACGTATTCAACGAAGGCACAAGCAACTCGCTCCTTTTACAGATATATCATACATACGGACGAACTAGGAATCCAAGCCACAGTACGATAAGTTAACTAAAAACAGACAGAACATACAACTCAAGATCTATCACATCCATTATTATTCCATGATAGATAAGCTGCTTGGTGTCGGGAGTAAGATGACAACACTTGCACAAACAAAGTAAGGCAGAAGCTCTACCTCCCAAACATTATTTTCTCTACAGTGAGTAGTCCCATAATGCCGAGTATGATATTGACGCTATTAGATTTCTAGGCCTAGGTTGCAACAGAAGAAAGCTTAACATCCTCACCTGGAGCAATCCACTGTCTAGCTCGTCTTGGTGCAACCCCTAAAGTTGGTGTCCTTGGACTGATGGCCGCAGCTATTTCCAAGTCCTCCAAATAGCGATTGATGAAGCCCATGGTTGAAAGTGGACTCTGGAATTCATTGTCATGAATTGCACACCTTCTTGCCCATCATATAGACCACATGGTGATGAAGACTCGAGCTAAATCTTGCTGATTCGACGACTGGAACAACCAAAAGAGCCACAACCTCGCGTCCTCACTCTAGTTTGATAGTACATGCTCCAGTACTAATTCATCACTCAACGCCCAAACACAACGAGCCATGCGGCACTCGAAAAGGGAGTGGCACCATGTATCTCCATGCCACAATTGAATCAAAAGAAAGAAAAATGGTACGAAACATGCCCAGCTCAGCCCACGCAGGGGAGAAACGCAAACGTATTATTTTTCGTTGCTCCATAATTGAAGCGAAAAAAGAAAAAAAATGTGTGGAATAGGCCCAGCTTGGCCCACACAGGGAAGAAACGGAAATGGGGCGCGGCCTACGCGAGAGGAAGATAATGGATGAAACTATCTCACAGATGGACGAAAATATGTTCCTAAAATTAGAGGGAAGAAACCTTCCTCCCTTTAATATTAAACTAGTAAAAGGGCCTATGCGTTGCAATCGGAGAAAAAAATCATAATCTCCGATGGCTATGACCACATTTTGTTCACATCTCATCGCATGATTTTCAAAATTTGTTCACAAATGCAAGAATATGTCCCATTTTCAAATTTTATTCACAAATTGAAGCAATGTTCACATTTTCCAAAAAATATCATGGTCGTAAATAAACTTAGAAATTCAAAGAATTATTCTGAATTTTAAGAAATGTTTTTAAAACACATAATATTATTCCGATCTACCCCGGCAGTCAAATCTTCAAAATTCACAAAAGTATATAGTCACAAAGACTCAGAAGCATTATTGTTTAACTACATACTTTCGATCATTCGTGATTTTTTTTACAAATTTGCGATTTTTTTTAAATCATGATCTTTTTTACTCTTTGCAAACATTTTTTTAAATGTGAACATTCTTTTATATTGTGAACATTGTTTAAGCATTGTCTTTTGAATTGGCAAACAACTCTGGAATCGGCGAACAATTTTTTCGCGACTGGTAGATATTTTTTGAAATTCACAAACATTTTATTGATTTAATAAACATTTTTGAATCAGCAAACATTTTATGAATAGTTAAAATATTTTGTAGACAAACTATTTGTCAATTTTTAGGATTTTTTTCTAAAATTCATGAACATTTTTTGAATTAGCCAACATTTCTTGCAATTTCATTAAAAACTTTTTATTAACAAATTGTTTTTCAAAATCATGAATATTTTTCTACTTTACGAACATTTGAAAAACATTACGAACTTTTTTGAATATGAGATATTTTTAGAAAAATCCCGAGCAATTTTGAACTCAAAAATATTTTTTGTTTCTTTGAGCATTTTATTTCAAAATTCTCAGTTTTTTAAATTTTCTGAATTTTTTCGAACTCCAAATTAATTAAGGTAGAGAAAACAAGAAGGGAAAATAAAAATGAAAAAAGTAAAAAAAATCTCCTGTACATGGGCCTGTCCAAACGGGTGCGCTGCTTCTTCTCCCGCGTGCAAAGCGCCGTATAGGAGGTCCGTACTGCATGGGTCGGCCCAGGCGGAGGATTCCCTGCAAAAAGTTTTTTGTCACTTATAAGTGACATTTGTGGGTATTATTTTACAAGTTTGGGGATATTTCCATGAACGGACAGAAGCACTAATGACTTCATTATTAGGTATCAATATAGACTAGTATACATGCCCGTGTGTTACAATAGGCGAATATAATAGCAAAACCTGCTTCATGTGCCATTACACACCACTCATATCCAACTCTAATAAATGTTGAGATAAAGTTACCCTCATCTCTGTAAGGTGCATATGTGCGTGTGTTGCCACGAGTTGCTTTACCTTTGTTTTCAATCATGAAGTGTTGATGTGAAGAAACCACCACAACGTCCTTTATTGATGCATATTTAAGTTATGCACTGCCATTGGATGAAAGAATAGTGATGTATGAAATAGTCTTTTAGGGAGAAACATACAATGTAATTTATTTAAATGATTTTTATAGAATTATCAAAAGATTTGAATCAGATTTTGAGAATGTAGGTTTTTGTTTTTTTATTGAAGATTGTTAATTTGTAACATTATATTTAATTCCTAATGTTTTTTCACTATTTGGGCTTGGCCCAAGTGCAAGAGCATTTCCCCATACTCCCGTTCTTT